>NC_091481.1:67624186-67968641 GCF_036971445.1 Narcine bancroftii
AGCTGAATTCAGGCTCTCAGCTCACAATATTGTGCCTCCACAATCTCATTTTTTCCTTTCTCACAACCATAAACCTCTTTTTCTTACATGCATAGCAGTCTTTTGAATGTCCTTAATTGTACTAGCTTCCATGACCCCCCTCCCCCAAGCAGTGCATTCCAGCCACCCACCACTGTAGTGAGAAAATCCCTAGCTCTGTCAGCCATGTTGTCCATGGTAAATCTTCTCTGCACCCTTCATGAAGCATCTATATCCTCCCAATAATGAGGCAACCAGAAATGGACAAAATAGTCAAGTAGGGTCTCAGCCAGCCATTCTCAACAGGGGCCATAGCCACCCCGCCCCCCCCACCAACCCCTGGGGCCACAACATATTTAAGAGGGGGGCCCCACAGACCAAAATCCTTAATAAGGAGGGCCCCAAGGTGTATGGGGGGGGGGGCATGGAAACATTTTATATGAAACACCTACAGCAAATGCACTTAATCTGCAGGAAAGAAAAAGATTTAATGACCTGTTAATCCTCAATATCCTGCATTGGATATTAGATACATTTGAGGAACAACCCACTGATTTTGATGCAGTAATTCAAGAAAAGTTGATTGATCTTCAGAAATGATACAATAGCATGCCACAACTTCAATTAATTAAAAAAGATTTTTGGATTAAATCTTCCAAATAGATTTCCAAAACTACAGGAAAAGGCTGAAATATTCTTCATTGCCTTCACCCCACCCCCCCTAAACAAAATGCAGCAATTTAGAAAAGCAATCACTAGCCATTAGAAATTGTATAATGAGATGTTTTTTTAAAAAAAAATCAAAATCTGTGAAGTCAACTTTGGATAAATATTTTTCTAAGAAATAGTTTAGTTATGATATAATTATAAAATAAATGAAAATATCAATTATTTTTATTAATCATAACAGTGTGGGCATTACATGCAGCTAAGTTTTTTTAAAACATTTTTGTAAATCTTAATGGATGTTCTAAAAGGACAGAGATTCATTGTAATTATTCCCATTGATTCTATTAATTGCTTAATGCAAATTCATCTTACGCGAGTAAAAATTGGGAAGAATAATCACATAAAACGGGATTTGACTGTAATTGGTGGCATGGACTTGTGGGACGAGAGGGCCTGTTATGGTGTTTTATGTCTAAATTTAAATTTAATGTGGATTTAGCAAGGTAGTTTCCTTGACATTGCAGAGGTGGCCTTTGACCAACACTATCCTATTTGGAGCCTGACTTTAAAAACTTGCACAGGAACACCAAGCTCAAGGATCTCATTAAAAATTTAATTTTGTAAGAATTAATTTAAATAAGATTTTTTTATCCTCGTTTATGCTCATTCCCAAATGTACAATGGTGTACAAGCCATTGGACTCCAAGAATCTTGATGAAGGGTTCAAGCCTGAAACATTGGTTATGCAGCTTTATCTTTGTTAAAGTACTATTTGACCTGTTGAGTTTCTCCAGCATTATTTTTATGTCACCCATCCACTCTCTGAATGCTACTTCTAAAGCTGCAGAGGACCATTTCCTGTAAACGGCAGCCTCACATTGCAATAAGCTCCAAAACCAGCCCCTGAAGCTGACCAAACTAGTGGCACCTCTTGAACAGGTGGTCATCCAGTCCACAATGGGATTACCATCCGTGTCACACTGGCCAATGCAAGGTTGGAGCTCTCCTGGTGCCTTTCAATTCACAAAGAACCCTGAGACAGTGCACCACAGAACACTGCTAGAATACCACACTGGCTTCCCTGCCTCCTTCAGACAACCCCCCACCAAAGAGAGGAAAAGAAGCTCATTATCCATCCTTTCATACTGCCTTCAGGTCTATCCTCAGCCCTCAAATGGCTCTAGCCCAGTCAGCAGAAACTGAGTTGAACGGAAAAGGCCACAAACTCTTTATAAAGGCATTTGGATGTATGGTTGGGAATGGTTCAGAACAATGGCAGAGAAATGTGACCAGTCCAGAACTCCAATTCAGTTAGCAGATGTGTTGGGCCGAAGGGCCAATCCATTACTTTGACTGAAAGGAACTTGATGTAGATGAATGATATTAACATGCACGAATTTAAATTTAGACATACAGCACAGTAACTGGTTCTTTTGACCCACAAGTCCATGCCACCAATTAAGCTACCTTGCCTGGTACTTTTTAAACAGCGGGAGGAAACAGGAGTCCCCAGGGAAAACCCATGCAGACACAGGGAAAACATACAAACTCCTTACAGACACCGTGGGATTCTATCCCCAGTCCCAATCTCTGGCATTGTAACAACACTAACTGCTATGCTAACCATTCCTGCATTAAATTTTAAGACTCACCTCTACAGTGGTAACATGTTGGCTCATTATATTCAGGGCAAACTGCAAGTTGTTCTTTGCTTTTTTCTTTACTTCTGCTGTCTTCTGTTCCACTTGGTCAGACCTGGAGAGAAAATCATTGCAAGTGCAATAATACTAGTTAGAACTTAGAAGTTCGTCAAAACCTGTTTTCAGCTATGGTCCAGTATGGACTCTGCTCAAAGTTTATAGGCCCCATCCCTGTGAAAAGGAATGTGGATGAGGGATTCCTTGAGGGAGCTGTTCCCATAAGAGGGGGAAGATGCATCTGGTGATGGGATTACATTGCAAGTGGCAGAAACTGCAGAAGATGATATATTCAATGTCTAGGCTGATGGGGTGGTAGGTGAGAACAAGGGGAGTCCTGTTGCATCTCGGGGCAGAGGGGCCCAAGGCAGATGTGCAGTAAAAAGAGATGCAGTAAGGGGAATTCAGAATTGAGGAAAACGCCATGTTTTTTTTCTAAGAAGGAGGACATCTCAGATGTTCTGAAATGGAAGACCTCATTCTGGAAGCAGATGCAACGGAGGTGAAAGAATTGAGAGAAAGGAATAGAATTCTACAGGGAAGAGGGCGTGAAGAGGTGTAATCAAGGTAACTGCGAGTTCGTGGGTTTGTAGAAAAAATCAGTAGTGAGTTTATCTCTTGGGATGGAGACAGAAAGATTGAAAAAAGGGGAGACCATTGCCAGAGATGGCTCAAGTGAATTTAAGGTTGGCATTAAAGTTGGCAGCAAAGAGAATAAAAATGTCAAGCTCATCATGGGTGCATGAGACAACATTTATGTACCTTGTGTAGGCTTGTAGCATGAATTGCTCCATTTAGCCAACAAAAAGACAGGCATAGCTGGGACCCATGCAGGTACCCATAACAACCTCTGATTTGGAGAAAGTGGGATAAACCAAAGGTATTGAGGGTGAGAACAAGTTCTGCCAGGTGGAGGAGAGTGGTGAAGGGGAACTGGTTGGGTATGTTGTTGAATAAGAAACGAAGGGTATTGCGACCTTCAGTATATGGGGATGAGGGTTTAGAGAATGGACTGCCATGGTGCAAATGAGCAGGTAATTTCCAGGGATCTGGAAGCTGTTGAAGTGATAAGCATGCAAAGTATTATGGATGTAGAAAGGCAGGAACAGGATCAAGCGAAACAAAAATAGACTCAAGGTAAGATGGTAATAGTTTGGTGGGGCAGGAGCATGCCAAAACAAGGGTCTACCAGGACAAATGGATTTGTTGATTGGGAAACAATGAATTTAGAGGCTGTGGGAAAGATACAATCAGAAGTAACGAAGTCACCAATGGTGCGTGAGATGTGGCTTGATATTCCTCAGAACATAAGACATTAGTGCAGAAATAAGCTATTCAGCCCATCAAATCTACCATGTAATCCTGATCTATTACCTTACCTTCATCAATTTTCTGAAACCTCCCTTAACTAGTCCTTCCCTTTCCAAGTGATCATAAAACCTATCGCTAAAAATATTTTAAAACCACATCTATAAGGCTTAGGCAGTTCAGCCTATTGAGTCTGCCCCGCCATTCAATCATGAGTTGTTCCTGTCTCCCACTTAGCCCCATTCCCCCGCCTTCTCCTCATAACTTTTGATGCCCTGACTAATCAAGAACTTATCAATCTTTGCCTTAAAAACACCCAATGACCTGCCCTCCACAACCAGCAGTGGCAATAAATCCCATACATTCACCATCTTCTGGCAAAATAAAATTTTCTGCACTTCATAAGTGGACACTCTTTAATCCTGACGTTGTGCCCACTTGTCCTTGACACTCCCAGCGTGGGAACCAACCTTTCTACATCTACTGTCTATGTCTTTTAATATTCTAAATGTTTCCATGAGATCCCCCATTCTCCTAAATTTCAACGAGTACAAGCCAAGAGCTGTCAAATGTTCCTCATATGATAAGCCTTTTATTCCCAGAATCATCCTTGTTAACCTCCCCTGAACTTTCTCAAACATCAGCACATCCTTTTTTGAATGAGTCTAAAGCTGATCACAATAATCCAAATGAGGTCACACCAGTGCCTTCTTAAGCTTCAACATCACATCCCTGCTCTTGTTCTATTCCTCTTGAAATGAATGCCAGCAATCCATTTGTATTCTTCCTCACCAACTAACCTGCAAGTTTACCTTCAGCGTATCCTGCATGAGAACTTTGCATCAGGGAATTTTCAATTTTCTCCAGATTTAGAAAATGGACTGGCCATTCATTTCTTCTACCAGAGTGCTTGACCACATACTTTCCAACATTGCAATTTATTTGCCACTTCTCTGACCATGCACCTTATCTGTGTCAGATTCGGGCAATCTTAGCCTATGTATTTCCTCAACACCATCTGCTCCTCCACCTACCTTCGCATCATCTGCAAACTTGGCCACGAAGCCGCTCATTCCATAATCTCCATCATTGAAGAAACACAAGTAGCAGCTGCTCCAATACAGACCCCCATGGAACACACCAGAAATTGGCAACCAACCAGAATACAATCCCTGTATTCCAACTCTCTGCTTCCTGTCCATCAGCCAGTGCTCTACCTACACTAGGAAGTTTCCTATTATATCTTGTCAAAGGCCTTCTGAAAATCCACTGCATTTCCTTTACCTAACCTGCTTGCAACCTCTAAACATTCCAATAGGTTTGTCAAGCAAGATTTTCCTTTAAGGAAACTATGCCGTCTTCGGCCTATCCTGTCATGTGCCTCCAATTACTCCATAACCTCGACAATTGACTTCAACATCTTTTAAACCATTGACACCAGGCGAACTGGTTTATAATTTCCTTTCTACTGTCTCCCTCCCTCTTGAATAGTGGAGTGGCATTTGTGATTTTCCAACCTTCTGCTTTCAACAGATTTCCTACCACAAAAATATGTGCTACAATGGACAGTGAAGAAGGTTACCTGGGTTTGCATCGGGGTCCAGACCAATTTGGGGAACTGGCCTGAGGACTGGTGGATTCAACACAGACCAGTGAGAGTTGCTGCATTTGGTTAAGATTTGGGTGATATTTGCTCTGTTAATGGCAGGGTGTTATGGAGTAGAAGGACCGAGCAGTTCAAGAACATAGCTCTTTAAAGCTTGCAGCACAGATAAGAACATAAGAAATAGGAGCAGGAGCAAGCCACCCAGCCCATCAAGCCTGCTCCGCCATTAAATGTAATCACGGTTGATCTGATGTCAGGCCCATCTCCACCTACCTGTCTTTTCTCCATATCCATCAATTCCCTTACTAGATAAAAAAAGAGTGAAGAAAACATTTGGAAAGTTTGCCTTCATCAGTCGGGACTTTGAATACAGTTTTGGGTCGTCATGTTGAAGTCTTACAAGACAATGGTGAGGCCACACTGGGAACATTGTGTGTAGTTTTGGTCATCTAGCCATATGAAGACATGATAAGGTTGGAAAGGGTCCAGAGATTTATGAGGTTGCTGCCAGGATTAGGGAAGAAGTGTTATCAGAGCCTGGCAAACAAAGTCTGGTTTCCCTGCAGTGTAGGAGGTTGGAAGATCTTAATGAGGTCTATAAAATCATGAGAATAGACAAGGTAAATAGTGAGTTTATTTTCTAGATAGAGAGAATCTAAGATGAGAGGGTATTACTAGAAAGATGAGGGGTTAGTTTGAGATTTAAAAGGGTCAAGGGACAGTTCTTCACATGGTGGACTCATGGAACAAGCACCAAAATGGTGGAGGCAGGTATGGCAGCTTCCTTTAAGAAACACATGGATTACAAAATGGTTGGGAGGGGATTGGAGGGGCCTGGGCCTGATGGAGGCAAAAGTAAAAGAGCATGTTGTTCAGCACAGACAAGCTGGGCCGGTTTCCGTGAAGGACTGACTCTCACGCGCCTGGTTTCCTGCAAGTCATGGACCATCTCTTCTTTACCCACTCCTGTACTTCTCTCTCCTAGTGGTCTCGCCATCTCTCCCATCACCTGTGCAATGACCATCGCCTCTTAGCCCCTCTTCAGTTTCTTTCCCTTCCATTGATAACTTGACATCAACCTTTCCAACTTGGTGCAAGGTTCTAGCATCTAGTTTTTGTATTTCTCTTCAAAAAACGGATAATAAAACTGTTAATTTTTTTCAGTTTTAACACAATTTTGGATTCGTAGCCTGAAAACAAAAATCACATTACTCTGTTAAAAGGTCAGTTTCAATTACTGTGAACTTCCACTTCCAATATTATGAACCCTTACAAACCGGTATTTAGCTGCTTTCAGTTGCCCAATCACTTCATCCAATTCTTCTTTCATGGTCTTCTGCAACCATTTTTTCTTGTTTTCCAGGGATTCATGCTCCTCAGCATGCTTTGCCATTTCACGATCATCTTCCTGCAAGAAACTGGCAATGAATTACATTTCTTCCATAATCAAAGTTTAAGTGCTCTCTCAATAGGTCAGAGCAAGAATGGGGAAATATCAAAGGCATGTTGGAATGATCACGGGATTTTTTTTAATCCCCAGTAGTGCACTAGAACAACCGAGGAAGTGGCCATTTCACATTTGAACCAATGGAATGAAAAAGTTTAATCAAGGATCTTGAGTTAAACAGAGCCCCTGGGGGTAATGACCAAAATGACAGAATTCAAAATGCACTGAGGAATGATACAATAGATCAGCAATTCTCATTGGGGTCCAAAGGCTGCCCTGGGGTAGGATGGGCCTTGGACCAAAATAATGATTTTCTTTTTATTTATTTATTTATTTTTAAACATGTGGTCAGTAGGAAAAAAGTACAGAAGAAACCAACTAAACTTGACTGTTGCATAGGATAAGGGGCCAATAAATTGTGAGCAGAGTCCTCAGGGAGCGACAGCCAAATAAAGGTTGAGAATGGCTGCCAAAGACCATAGAACATTACCATGGAGTACAGGTCATTCAGCCCTTGATGTTTAGTTTGTGGAGTAGGTTTATATAGGTTGGCACAAACCTACTCCACAAACTAAACTCTTCCTAACTCACACCCTTAACTCTCTATTTTTCCTGCATCCATGTGCCTGTCTAATAGTCTTTTAAATGTACCAGCCTTCACCACCACCCCTGGCAACGTATTCCAGGCACCCACTACTCTGTGAAAAAACCTATCCCTGACATCACCCTGAAACTTTCCTCCCTTCACCTTGTACAGATGTCCCTTGGTATTTGCTACTCCCACCTTGGGGGAAAAAAGTGCTGACTGTCCATCCTATTTGTGCTTCTCAATCTTGTAGACCTCTATTCAGTCATCTCTCAGTATTCTTCACTCCAAAGAGAAGAGCCCTTGCAATGTTAACCTTGCCTCAGAGGACTCATTCCTCAATACAGGCAACACCCGGGTGATATCAGAAACATTGATGAAGGAAATCCCGTGGATGTTCTCTACATAGACTTAAGTAAAGACTTTGACAAGGTACCACACGGGAAGTTAATCAGAGAGTTTATCACTTGGTGTTTATGGTGAGGTAGTGAATTGGATTAGACATTTGCCTCATGGAATAAATTAGAGAAAGTGATAGTGGATGATTAATTGACTGGAGGTAAGGTAATTGTGTCCTTCCTGAACCACTCTATCCTTATCCTTCACTGTCAATCAATATGAGGAAAGTTAAAAATCGACCAATCACTACATTAATATTTTTGTACCTTTGGAGGAGTCACGTGATGGAGTAGTGGCCGGACGGAGAACTCCAGCCCTCTCCAGAAAAGTCGGGAAAAACAAGAGAAAATACAAAGGCACAGAAATAAAAGTTAAAGAAAAGTGAGTATAAAGGTGGAAAGAAGATGGAGACAAAAAAAGAAAAATCAAAATCAACGGAAAGAAGAGAGGAAGAGAAGACAACGGAGGAAAAAGGTGAAGGCCTTACCTGTCCGAAGAGGCCCGCTGTGGAGAGAGGAGCCCGCATCCTCAGGTCGGTAGAAAAAGAACTACAACAATGGCTCACAGAGCCGAGTAAAAGTGCGCAACCGCGCATGAAAAAAAACACACCGACGGGAGGGGGGGACCAGCTGGGGAGTCGATCTCCACAGCCGGCAACGACAGCTGCAGAACACCTGCAGCAAGAAGAGACCACAGAAAACAATGAAAACAAGAAAGAAGAGAAGGAAAGGGCAACAAAGAAACAACAGATGGCCAACCCAGAGGAAGAAGAAGAGGAAGAATACAGTGAAATAGATGAAGGGAAAGGCAAGGTAAAGGATATACTTTCTCTTGTTAGAGGATACATGGAGTCATTTAAAGAATGGCAAACACAGGAATTCAATGATTTAAGAAGAAGAATAAACAACACAGAAGAGAAAGTGAATAAAATAGATATGACCTTAACAGAAATGGGGAAAAAAATGGACAAGATGGAAGAACGGGCAGTAGCAGCAGAAATGGAGGTAGAAGACTTAAAAAAGAAATTGGAGGAATCTAATAAAAAAACTAAAGAGACACAAGAACTACTAGCTCAAAAAATAGATATAATGGAAAATTATAACATAAGAAATAACATAAAGATAGTGGGCCTTAAGGAAGATGAAGAAGGCAAGAATATGAGGGAGTTTATAAAAGAGTGGATCCCTAAGACCCTAGGATGTCCAGAACTACAGCAAGAAATGGAAATAGAAAGGGCACATAGAACATTGGCCTCTAAACCACAACCACAACAAAAACCAAGATCTATTGTAGTAAAATTCCTAAGATATACGACAATAGAAAAGGTACTGGAGAAGACAATGGAAAAAGTAAGAGAGGGCAACAAACCACTGGAATATAAAGGGCAAAAAATCTTCATTTATCCAGATATAAGTTTTGAACTTCTAAAGAAGAGAAAAGAGTTCAATACAGCAAAGGCGATTTTATGGAAGAAAGGGTATAAATTTATACTGAAGCATCCTGCGGTATTGAAAATATTTATTCCAGGACAACAAAACAGACTATTCTCGGATCCAGAAGAAGCACGAAAATTTGCAGAACAATTACAAAAATAGACTGAGGGAGGAAGACGGGTAATGAGAGTAAAAATGATCACGATTGATATGTATGTGGGTAAAGACAAAAATAGACTGAGGGATGAAGACGGGTAATGAGGGTAAAAATGACCACGATTGATATGTATGCGGGTAAAGAGGTATAAGAGTGAATAGAGACAATGTGCATACGTGAATGTATCTATAATTAGAGGAAAATATAGATAGGAAAGACAAGAATTAATAAGGGAAGGTAATGGAATAGAGAGAATAAGGAGGGAATTAAAAGAGTGACCTTTGTGACATATGAAAAGTGAAATCTTTTCTGGGGGGGCAGGGTGGGGGAAAATAGCGGTCACTGCAAAATCAGTTGACGCTTGCGAGTGGATTCGCAAATCCAAATGGAGAGGGGAGATGTGGTTGTCCGACAAGGGATAAAGGACAACTCAGGAGGGGAAGGGGAGATTGGGGATAAAGAAGATAGAAATAGGAGAATAAGGAAAATGTTGGATGTTGTAGGAATGTTGTCTTGTAAAGAGTTGAAAATAAGAAAACAGAAATGGAAAAGGAGGAAAGGTAATGATGGAAAAACAGAAAGAGAAGATAAACAAAATATAAAATGGCTACGCTGAACTATATGACTTTAAATATTAATGGAATACATAACCAAATTAAAAGGAAGAAACTACTAAATTTACTGAAAAAGGAAAAAATAGATATAGCATTTGTCCAAGAAACACACTTAACTGAATTGGAGCACAAGAAATTAAAGAGAGATTGGGTAGGACATGTAACAGCAGCATCGTATAATTCAAAAGCAAGAGGAGTGGCTATATTAATTAGCAAAAATGTGCCATTTAAAATAGAAGAGGAAATAATAGATCCAGCAGGGAGATATGTTATGATAAAATGTCAGATATATTCGGAGCATTGGAATCTACTTAATATATATTCACCTAACGAAGAAGATCAAAAGTTTATGCAAGATATCTTTTTGAAGGTAGCTAATACGCAAGGGAACATACTAATAGGAGGGGATTTCAATCTGAATTTGGATCCAAATATGGATAAAACGGGGAAAAAAATTAACAGGAAGAACAAAGTAACCAAATTTATAATTAAATCAATGCAAGAAATGAAACTTGTGGACACATGGAGGAAACAAAACCCAAAAGAAAAGGAATACTCATACTACTCGACTAGACATAAAACATACTCAAGAATAGACCTATTTTTGTTATCAGCTAGTATGCAGGATAGAGTAAGAAAAACAGAATATAAAGCGAGAATGCTATCGGACCATTCACCCTTAATACTGACAGTAAAGCTAGAGGACATCCCTCCAAGAATGTATAGATGGAGATTAAACCCCATGCTACTTAAAAGACAGGATTTTAAAGAATTTATTGAAAAACAATTAAAAATATATTTTGAAGTAAATACGGAATCAGTGGAAGATAAGTTTATACTATGGGACGCAATGAAAGCATTCATTAGAGGGCAAATAATAAGTTATGTAACCAAGATGAAGAAGGACTACAATCAGGAAACAGAGCAGTTGGAAAGGGAAATAGTAAACATAGAAAAAAAATTAGCAATGAAGGAAGATACAACTAAAAGAAGAGAATTGGCGGATAAAAAAATAAAATATGAAACATTACAAACATATAAGGTGGAGAAGAATATAATGAAGACAAAACAGAAATATTATGAACTAGGTGAAAAAACACACAAAATCTTAGCATGGCAGCTTAAGACAGAGCAAACTAAGAAAATGGTATTGGCAACAAGGAAAAAAGACAAACAAGTTACATATAATCCGAAAGAAATTAAGGAAAACTTCAGAGAATTCTATGAACAATTATACCGAACTGAAAACGAAGGGAAAGAAGGGAAAATAGATGAATTTTTGACTAAAATTGAACTACCAAAACTACAAATAGAGGAACAAAATAAATTAACAGAACCATTTGGAACAGTAGAAATACAAGAGATAATACAAAAATGACCAAATAATAAGACACCAGGAGAGGATGGACTCCCAATAGAATTCTACAAAACATTTAAAGACCTATTAATACCGCCCCGCCTGGATGTAATCAACCAGATTGATGAGACACAAAACTTACCAGATTCATGTAAAACAGCAATAATTACAGTGATATTAAAACAAGGGAAAGATCCACTCTCACCAGCGTCATATAGACCAATATCTTTGCTAAACACAGATTATAAGATAATAGCTAAACTATTAGCAAACAGATTAGCAGAACAGGTACCGAAAATGGTAAATTTAGACCAAACTGGATTTATCAAAAAAAGACGCACAACAGACAATATTTGTAAATTTATTAACTTAATTCATGCAGTAGAAGGAAATAAAGCACCTGCAGTAGCAGTTGCTTTAGACGCAGAGAAGGCCTTCGACAGAGTAGAATGGAATTATTTGTTCAAAGTATTGCAAAAATTCAGTTTACCGGAGAAGCATATTAATTGGATTAAAGCATTATATAAGGAACCGTTAGCGAAAGTGACAATAAATGGACATGTATCAAAGCAATTTAACTTAAGCAGGTCAACGCGGCAGGGATGCCCACTATCACCGTTATTGTTTGCGCTAGCTATAGAACCACTAGCAGAATTGATAAGAATAGATAATAATATAAAAGGAATAAAAATAAAAGACAGGGAATATAAAATCAGTCTATTTGCGGATGATGTGATAGTGTACTTAACAGAACCAGAACTATCAATAAAAGAATTATATAAGAAATTGAAGGAATATGGAGAAGTGTTGGGATACAAGATAAACGTAAATAAAAGTGAAGCAATGCCTATGAATAACGCAGATTTCTCAAAATTTAAGAAGGAATCCCCATTCAGATGGCAAATGCAGGCAATAAGATACCTAGGTGTACAAATAAACAAAAATCTAGGCCAATTATATAAACTCAATTACAATCCACTAATGAAAAAATTACAGGACGATTTAGAGCATTGGAAAGAGCTACCACTAACACTGATAGGAAGGATAAACTGTATTAAAATGAACATTTTTCCAAGGATACTATACTTATTTCAGGCATTGCCAATACAACTGACAGAAAAATTCTTCAAAGAGTTAAAGAAAATAATAAGGAAATTTTTATGGAGAGGGGGGAAACCGAGGATAGCACTAGATAAATTAACAGAATGGTATAAACAAGGAGGCTTACAATTGCCAAACTTCAAAAATTATTATAGAGCCGCACAATTAAGATACCTATCAGATTTTTATCAAACAAGGGAAAAACCAGACTGGACGAGATTAGAATTAGATAAAATAGGGGAAAAGATACCTGAACACATATTATATAAATGGGACGAAAAATTGGTACAACATAGAACTTCTCCAGTATTACACCATCTCCTCAATATATGGAAGAAGATTCATGTAGAAAGAAATAAAACAAATTATCAATTACCAAAACTAATATTGACGCAAAATAAGCTACTCCCTTTTACAATAGACAACCTTTCCTTTAGAAAATGGGAAAAAAAAGGGATTAAAAGAATAGAAAATTGTTTTTCAGAAAGTAGATTCTTATCCTTTGAACAAATGAGAGATAAGTACAATATAACTGGAGATACAGCGCTGGCATATTACCAACTGAGATCCTACTTGAAAGATAAATTAGGAAGCAATTTGAGTTTACCAGAGGGAAGTAACCCTGAATATGTGATTACAGATACAATGTTAATCAAAAGATTTATAACAAATATGTATATTAAACTGCAAGAAAAGGAGAATAAGGAAACAAATGGTAAAACTAAACAAAAATGGGAACAAGATTTAAATATAAAGATAAAAAAGGAAACATGGGAGAAATTATGTTCTGGAACGATGAGAAATACAATAAATACGAGGCTACGTATGATACAATATAATTGGTTACACAGACTATACATTACACCGCAAAAGTTAAATAAATGGGACCCAACAGTATCTGATAGATGTTTTCGATGTAAAAAAGAAAGGGGAACAACAATTCATGCAATCTGGACATGTGAGAGAGTAGAAAAATTTTGGGATGATCTCAATCAGATATTAAATAAAATAACAGAAAACAATATACCAAAGAATCCAGAGATCTTTCTCCTAAGTAACATAAAAAACAAAGAATTTGGAATTGACTTGGAGGATGCACAAAAAAGATTTGTTAAGATAGCCCTAGCCGTAGCAAAAAAATGTATTATGTCAACCTTGAAATTGGAAGATAATTTGAAAATACAACAATGGTATATAGAAATGAATAAATGTATTCCATTAGAAAAAATAACATATAGTTTAAGAAATAATATTGAAATATTCGAACAAGTATGGGAGCCTTACATTAAATACAATAGCGAAAACCTACCGGGAACAAACATTACCTAAGTTGATGGAAGGAGAAGAGAAGAAAAGAATGGACTCAGTAGAATTTCTGGTGTATTTTTGTTGAATGACAAAATTGTCTGACTGGCTTAATGCAACCTAGATTGTATACCTAAAATGGATGAGAGGGGGGGGTGGGGGGGTGGCTTGGGAGGAGGGAGGTGGGGGGGGGAGAAAAAGTCACTGTATATGTGTGAAAAAGAAAAAGTGTATATCATGGCTAACGTGATTTATGGTGTGAAAAATAAAAAATTTAATTTAAAAAAAAAATATTTTTGTACCTTTCTAGAATCTTGGTTCACTATCTGCTCCTTGATATCTCTCACTATGGGTTGGGTGGGGGGAGGGTCTATAATTATACACCTAATACGGTTATTGCCCACTTCCTATTCCACCCACTCTGACTGTGCACAATTCCTCCACTACTTCCCCCTTCTCTACAACTGTAACAGCATCCCTGACCTGCAATGCCACTCCCACCTCTTTTGCTTCCCTTCTCATCCTTTTAAAAACATTTAAAGGCTGCCACATTCAGCACACGTTCCTGCCCGAGTTACCCAAATCTCTGGAATGGCCACAATGTCACAATATTGGTTCAAGTTCATCTGCATTAAAATACACACATTTCCACCCACCCTACTCACTGTTGTAGCCTACACTAACCTTTAACACAGTCCACAACTCCTCCAACCTTCATATTACCTGCAAACTAACTGACCCATCTACATCCAGGTCATTTATAAAAATCACAAAGAACAGGGGTCCCAAAACAGATCCTGTGGAACTCCACGAGTCACTGATCTCCAGGCAGAATATTTAAAACCCACTATTCTTCTGTTTTGCACAGGCAAGCCAATTCTAAATCTACACAGCCTCACCTCATGACTTTCTGAACAAGTCTCTCATGGGAGACTTTGTCAAATAGCTTACTAAAATCCATGTACACCACATCTACAATTTCTTTTGTGACCCCCCTCAAAAATTAAATTAAGCTTGAGGCATGACCTTCCCCTCACAATGTCATAGTGACAATCCCCAAAAAGACTCTACTTCAGCAACTGCTCATAAATCCTGCTCTTAAGAATCATCTCCATTAGTATACCCACCACTGATGCAAGATACATTGGTCTATCATTCCCAGAATTTCCCCCATTACACCTTTTTAAAACAAGGGGACATTTGCCATTCTCCAATCCTCCATTCAAGGAGGACGTAAAGATCATCACTAAGCCCCCGCAATCTCATCCCTACTTTACCCATAGCAACCTGGGTTACTTCTTGTCTGATCCTAGGGACTTATCAATCCTAATGTTTTTAAAAAGATCTAGCACTTCCTCTTTCTTAATCTCAAAATGGTCAAGCACATAAGCTTGCTCTATTCTGACCAAGGTTGCTTTCTCTGGTGAATACCGAACCAAAGGACCTCTTTGGCCTCCAGGCACAGGTTGCCTCCTTTATCCTGAAGCGGCCTTACTTCTGTTCATGCATGTATATTGTGAAAATTAATCATGATCCTGGTCTGCACAACGTTGTGGACACGGTGCCAGGTTTTCTGATGATTACGTGGAGTACCTCCAGATCACAGCTCTATTACAAAGGTCAAAATCTGTTCATTTAACCGTTTTGGAAAACTTGAGAGATTTACCTCTTTTTCTTGATTAATTGTTTCATCCACCTTTTGGATTTGTGCTTCTAAAATTTTCACATCATTTAGTTTGTCATCTTTCATGCTTTCCACCTAAATGAATGAATTATAATCTTCAGCAAACGCATTTTACTTTACAAACTAAAAGTAAAATCCACAGGATACTGCACAACATCAATAACTCCATACTTGTTCACAGGCCTCTTGCATACTCATGATCTTGTTTATCAGATGTTGAATTTCTTCATTTTGCTGTTTTACCAGTGTCATCAAACCATTCTGTAAAAGTAGAACAGGTTATATCAAAATATGAAGACATTATTTGAACAGAGTAAAATTCTTTTGATCTTTGTCTTTTTGCTTAAAATGCTACTTTGCAATTTAATTATGGTAAAACCCCCATTATCCAGCACCTACAGGGATCACAGATGCCTGAAATGTGAATTTTCCAGTTGACAACAAAGAACAGAAATCAGTATTTTAGTCTTTAATTATGAAAAGCTCACTTTAATCATGTAATTCCCATAACTTACAAAATTTAAATTCGTCACTGGCGCTGTAAGTGTTGCGTGAACGCTACACTAACTGTGCCACCGTTATAATGAATTCCTCCCCACCTTCCCCCCCCCCCCCCACAAGGGTTTACAGATAAAGCTGTACTAATACACCCAATAAGAATAAAGATAGCAAGTAGGAACAGGGAGATACTTTGGGAGAGTCACCCCAGCGGCAAGTGGTAATGACCAGTTCATCTTGGTCAGACCCTCGGCGCAACCCAATTCACCTCCACACCAGTGTCCCAGTCAAGCCTTTGGCGCACTTTCCTTTAAATTCAAACACCATTCGCAAGCACTGTAACAGTGTCGCACTAGCAGCTAAGCTAACGGTGCCACCGTCACAATTAACTCAAGATTACAGATAAACCTTACAAACATACATAATAGACTAATAAAGACAAAGACATACCAAGTAGGGACAGGGAGACACTTTGGGAGACTTGTCCCAGCAGCATTGGCAGCTCTTCATCCTGGGCACCACCATTTTATTCAAACACATTAGGGTTAGGGTTTGAAACTTTAATCAAATAGCTGCTGCGGGTGGGGCACGACCGGGGCACTCCACTGGCTGAATGTTTGTATCTTCACCAAGGAGTTGTGTGTTGCTTCGAAGAATATTTATTTTTACAATTTTAAACTTTTATTTAAAACTTTCTTATTTACTTCAATGTCTTCATTTCTTTTACTTTTTTTCTGGTTGTTTGATTTTTCCGGTAGATTGAGTGCTGGATAATGTGGATTTTTCTGTATTTCAAATCTTTGCCACCTGTTTTTGAATTCTTTTTTTTTTAAATTTTCACATGAAAAGCAGTCCAGGCAAGTCAACCTATATTGAAGTATAGGTGTGCAAAACAGAACTAAGGGGCCGCCCAGGGCGGAGGGTGTGCAGGAGGGCACGGTGCAAAGTAAAATTATAAAAGGCCTTACTTTTATTTTCAAGGTATTCATTTTCCCTGAGGCCACATCCATGAAATTCAGTTCAAAGTCTTGTCCTTGAGCATTTTCAGCCATTTTGGGGATTAGTTTGAGTTTCCAAGCCATTGTATGATACTCCTGCAGTTTTACTTCCAGCTAAAGCAAAGGCAATAATAGAAGGTGAATGAACATTGGATGCGTGGCAGATGAAAATAAATGAATATTTTCAACAGATAGTGTGTCCATATACCGCTCAGATTTACAAACACAGGGCATTGTCTCACAATCTGCAGATAAATGGTTCATCATTTAAGTCCAACACTTACAGACCCGGCTTGTTCTCACAACATTTTCTAAACTAAGCATCTGGACATTTACTCAACTCTTAATCACTGAGGTTTACTTCATAAAAATGGTTTAAACTCTATTTTTACTTCAAACCTTTACTTTCCCTCTCCTACCTCAACATGCATTTTCATGAAAGGACAATCCAAGACAGTGATGAATTTTAAATAAACTGCAGTTGTTTGTATGCCTGTAATAATATTAATATAAATTGAGCAGATAAATCCAAAGATCCCGCCTGTCTTAAAACAAAACTCGCTCTTTCAACTGTTTTATTTACCAGCCCTCAAACTTTAAATTTCAATGGACTTGAAGACATAGCACAAATGTGGTGCCAGATTCATTCCCGAGATCAAGCAGGGAAAGTCAGGAGCAAATCAGATCATCATATGAAAAACGTTAAAGTGCAGAGGTCATTTTGGACACAAGGTGAAAAGCTAGTCTTCAGGATTTGTGGCTACGAATCGTTAAAATGTCACAGACGGACACAGAAAATGATCACAAGCTAACAAAAATGGCACTCACATCAGAATAAAGTGATAGGTTGTGCATTAGTAATAAAAAACCTAGAATCCTCCAAGTACCTCTGGGCACCGCACAAACTGAACTCAAGGATTGTAGAATTTAGAAACTGACATTGATATGGGTCTGGTTGCACTTCCTAAACAGTGGTTCTCGATCTCCCCCCCCCCCCCCACTCAAAATACCACCTTAAATAATCCTTTACGAATATTCATAGGAACCATCGTTCAAGAAAAAAAAGTGAGTCCTTTTCAGGTGTCAGAACAATCCACGATTAGTTTAACAAGGTCCTGAACACCATTGCAAAGAAACATTTCTTTAACTTGGTGGCGCTGGACTTCATGCTCCATTCATATCAATTAGCAAGTAGCAGACAAGGGGCTTAGACTTCATTGCCATACCAACATGTCCATTCATGTGCTGCCAGGTTGAGACCACATAAATTGGAGGGCTGGCTCCAACCTGACAGCATCAATATCTGGACTGTTCCAATTTCTGGAAACCTGCTTCCCCAATTTTTATTCCTCTCTCACTTTCTTCTTCCCCAACCTGTCCACCTCCTCTAATCCTTAGTCCCTTCCTCCCATCACAGGGTATCTTTCTGAGTCCTCTGCCCATCGCTTCAGCTCCTTTCTTCTCTTTTCCCTCCCTATGCTCCCCCATTCCCCTTTTATTGCAATTACTGTCTGATTCTTCGTATTCCTGCTGAAGGACTCCAGTGTAAATTGCCATGGATGCTGCCTGGCCTGCTGAGTTCCTCCAGCACCTTGTGCGATGCATGTAGAAATGGTCACAGTTTAGAACCAAGAGTTTAAATCTGAGATGGATGCAGGCAGGACCCCACACTCGATCCTCACCATTTCCTTGGCTTTGGACAGTTTCATCTCTTCATTCCACATCCTCTTCTCTGCATCTTCTAGACTTTCATTCAAGTAAATTAATGCCTGATGCAGATCATTTTTCTCACGGTTCATTTTCATGCCATCCACAGCTGAATTTTTCTGCGAATCATAAATCCCTTGTAATCTTTTGTTCTCTTCCTTAACTGCATCCAACTCCAGTGCTTTAAAACACAAACCATACATGTCCAGCACATATTAGGATTTTTTTTTTTTTTAAAAAAGAGAATGGAAAGAACTATTAAATTCAATGGACACAAATAGGTTTCATTCTAACAAACAAGTTTAAATTTCAATCAATTCATTTAGTTTCTATGGATTAACCGATTATGGCAAAAATCAGGCATGATTAAGTCGTTGAGAAAACAAAAAAATTCCAGATGGTCAAAATTATCAGCAGGTTCGGGGCAATAACCACAGGAAAACAATGTTAACTTTTCAGGTTGATAAAACTGCTGATTTTTCCAACATTTTTCTTTTATTTTCACAACTTCCAGTCATCTTTCCAGCCTATTTTGTGCCCCCAACTAAAGGTGTTCCCCAACAACTAAATTAAAAATTCTGTGACTTGAAATGCAGTAAAATAACCGCAAGTCAGATTATTAACCTACTAATTTTCATGGAGATATTCAGCACTAATGTGGGCTGTGGAGAATCACGCGACCTCCCTGTTTGGAACCTAGTTGGAAGTTGCATCACCTGCAAGAAGCCAAGGCAGAGGTGTTGACCTGGACACCAAAACAGCAGGACAATCTTTCCTATTAAAAGATTAAATGTGCTACCAGCAAAGGTCAGTAAATACAGCATCTGGAAGCTTTGCTGGCAGAGTAGTTTCCAAGTAAGTCTGAACCGCTGCCTGCCAATGTACAGACTAAGGAGAATAAAGGTCAGGACCAGAGGACAAGATTGGTGGACCAGAGGGACACAAGAGGTAATAGATAGGGTAAAACTTTTCCACTGAGGTTTGGTAGAACAAGAACTAGATGGCATAGACTCGTGGCAAATATCTCAGGGCAACATCTATCAGAGGGTGTGAATGTGTCCAAATGTCTCAATAAAGAAACTGCATCTGATTCCACAATCTCTTTGCTCCTCTGGCAGTCATTACAAATATCAGCCATGATGTAAAAAAGTACTTTAAAAGTCCATCCTCTCATTTTAACCTGATTCCAGTATCACTGATTGAGAGCTACCTCAGTAATAGCTAGCAATTGGATATACATCTTGCAAGGTTTTGAGCTGAAATGACTCAAAATGGCATCAGGTCGTATGCTATTTCACAATTGTGAGAGAACTTCAAATTAGATACCAATTATTTTGCAACAGTGATCCCTGCTCCATAATTAGATTACGTCATCAGCACTTTTCCTTCTCTCTAAAAGTTCAATATTTAGTTATGATAAATAACAAACCTGTAGACTCTAATTCTTCTTTGATTGCTTTTGCATTCTGTTCCAGATTAGCTTGATGACTTTCCATGGCTTGAAGATATTGCCTGTATTTATCTTCATCTGCTTGTAAGCTTGCTTTGGTTTTCTCCAGTGCTTGGACACGATCCTGAGGTCAAATTGCAGTAAAGAAACAGAATAAACCCCTTGTTCTTCTGAATTTAGCTGGTTACATCTGTGGTTCACTTCGCTCCCGATGGTTCCCATTAACAGCGTTAACAGATTTATTGTCAAGGTGCACACATGACATCACATACAACCCTGAGGATTTTTTTTCTGTTGGCAAGGCAGAACCACCATTTAAAATGGCATCAGATCGTATGGTATTTCAAAATCGTGAGAAAGCTTCAAATTAAATACCAATTATTTTCCAGCTGTGATTAGCTTACATCATCAGCACTTTTCCCTTTCTCTGAAGTTCAATATTTAGCTATGATAATATCTAACAAACCTATGGATTCTAATTCCTCTTTGATTGCTTTTGCATTCTGTCCCAGATGAGCTTGATTTTCCATGAACCACCTCACCACAAAACATCATCTTATCCGGTCGCAGGACCTTTCTGCTCCCTCATTTCCTCCATCAACTGTCTCCAATTTCACTCGTTCCTTCCACTCTCCCCAGCACCTACCAATCACATGCATTTCCCAACTACATCCCTCAAGGACGATATCGCGCATCACACCTCCCTCTTTTACTCGTCCTAGAGCATAACAGCAGAGAACAGGCCCTTCAGCCCACAATATCTAAACCTACTCAACAATCATCTTCCCTAGCCCACTCCAATAACCCTCTAATTTTCTTGCATTCAATGGTCATCTCAAGATAAACAAAGGAATCTGCGGATGCCGGAGTCGAGTGCTATGGAGAAATTCAGCAGGTCATGCAGCATCCATAGGAAGTAAAAAGCAGTCAACATTTCAGGCCTGAGCCCTTCATCAAGTATCTAGAAAAAGAAGCAGACTCCTGAATAAAGTAGATGGGAGGAGGAGAGGGAGAGGAAGGAATACAGGCTAACAGTTTAAAGTTAGATAGAGGTGAGAGGGTGGAACTGAGAAGTGGCAGGGGGCAACCAGAAGATGGGAGATAAAGGGGTGAGGAAAAGAGACTAGGAGAAGGGGGGGGGGGTTAATGAAAATTGGAGCTGTCAAAAGTGTATTAATGCCGTCTGGTTGGAGACTGAAGACTTAATGTAAGGTGTTGTTCCTCCAATTTGCAGGTGGCTTCAATTTGGCCATGGACGGACATGTCAGTGTGTCATGTGTGTGGAATTAAAATGTTTGGCCTCTGGAAGGTCTTTGCTGCTACAGCAGAGTAAAGGTGTTCATCAAAACAATCTCCTGGACTGTGTCCAAACTCCCTGATGTAGAGGAGGCTGCATCAGGTGCAGTAAATGACCCCTACAGATCCACAAATGAAGTGGTGAGGGAGGTGCAAATGTGGCACTTCTTGTGGTCACAGGGCCAGGTACCAAAGGGGTGATGGGTGACAAGAGATGAGTGGACGAGCATCATATTTTCAATTAAATGTTTTCCCAAATTGTCCAGTGCCATGGTTAAAGAGAGAAAATTGTGATCACTTCCTCTAAAATATTCACCAACTAGAGAAGAGGCTAGACTTGACCCAGTGTCAGGAAACAAACCAGGTCAGGTGTCAGATCTCACAATGGACTGAAATGGCGAACACCAGAAGCTATTTACGAAGGTGCTTTAGAGGAAGTACAGGGGGTATCCAAGAGGTACGTTTTACACACAGAATGGTGGATGCATGGAATACACTGCTGGAGACAGTTAAAAATCGGATCTTTCAAGAGACTATTTTTAAGATTGGTACATGGAACTGAGAAAAATTAAGGGTCAAGTAGTAAAGAAATCCTACCTGTTTGAAATCAGAGCAGAAACAACACCAGCACAATTAAATTCCGACCACCATTTTTTTTAAAGCAACTACAAAACATCTACATAACCAATGACCTCACACTAGCTATCCACCTTCGCTTAACTTGGGAACCCCAATCCACACCAGTTTGATCATACAACTCCTTTTCCTATACTTCAATTTCCTCACTACTGGTACACAAGGTCTCCATCAATTACCTCTTGCCCAAACCTCTATGCCCTATTCCTCAAAAGATTGTTTTATAAAGGTTCAAAGTGGTGGAAACTAATGGAAAATTAAAGCATCAGCCACATAGGGTGGCATGGTTAGTGTAGCGGTTAGCGTAACGCTGTTACAGTGCCAGCAATCGGGGCCAGGGTTCGAATCCTGCGCTGCATGGGTTTCCTCCAGCGGCTCCAGTTTCCTCCCACTATTTGAAACGTGCCAGGTTAATTGGGCAGCATGGGCTCAAGGTCCAAAAGAGCCTGTTACTGTGCTGCATGTCTAAATTTAAAATATTATTGTACTCCTCCAATATTAATACCAGAACATTTTCCATACATTTAAAGTCCAATATAGATGAGCAGATGTCTACCATTTAAATTTTGTAGAAGTGGTCAGATGATCAAAATACAAAAATGACCCACTGGTTCATTCTGCTTTTCTAACTCCAGTTTTCTCAACTCTTCTGAAAGCTTTCGGTTCTCAGCAGCGATTTCTTCAAACTTGGCTTCATTCACACCAAAATTCTGCTCTAGAAAACAGAAAAATATAAATGTCAAACATCTGAAATACAAGCAGAAAAACATGAAAACACTCAGGGGGTCAGGCAGGATTTGCAAAAAGGACAAGTGGTGGAAAGACAGAGGTTCCAGGATGAGAAATGCTTCTCTTGAAACAGACACTCGTTGACCCACTGAGTTGTTCCAGCATTTGCTGTTTTTATTCGAGGAAGTACAGATCGTTTCTCCATAGACCATGGCAACTTCCTCTAGATGCCACCTCAGTAATGATTAATGACCAATTTCAAACTGTGCATGGATTTTGATTTTCTTCATATACATTTGCAGCTGGATTTATCATTGAGACTATCTGCAAATCTTATCTTAATGTACAGTTCCTGGCCACAATTCAAGAGGTTAGGCACCTAGGAACTTTAAAATAAAAAAAGAGGATCGATGCTGATGTGGACAGATTAGGACCTGTGGCATCCCTAGTCAAACTAAGAGTATAGCCCCCCCCCCCCCACCCATTTATTCTATCATTAGACAGTAAAGCTCTGTTATCTGGAATTCAAGCAACTGGCAATAAAATAGCAGAAAATAAATGGGTAAAAAAATATGGATGTTTAAAATTGGTGCATCTCGCTGTTAGTTCGCCAATCCATACAACACACCATACAACAATCCATACAGATCTCAAGCAATCTCTGCCATCTACCAATCCTCATACGTGTCGGATACCAGGGGTTTTACTGTGCAAGCACTGACTGTTCAGGATCAGAATTGGCTTCAGAGACAATTTATTATTTTGAAGATTCACCTACAAATGCCAAGAATCAAAAATATACAAATAATCCTAAATACAAGGCCATTCATTCCCACAGGGATGGACTGAAGATAATGGAAATCCAAGTATCAATTCCCATTTTCCTTGAACAATTTATTCATTCAACAATTTTTCATTAAGCAGTTGGAAAATAACATTCCTAAAGGAAAAAATTGCAAGTCAAAAGATGCCATTTTGATCTGCAGGCCAATGGGTAGCAATTCTTTCAAATTTGAGTTTTACTTTGCTACTGGTTACCCTACAGATATCCAGGTAATATGATGGAGATTGTACATGTACACATTCAAGATAAAATTGTTATAATGTTTTGTGGCATTTAAGTGTGTGCTAGATAGACTCGTGAACACAGGGTTATACGAAGCAAGTTATGTACTACTTTCAGGATTTTAATTTAATTCGGGCATTATGTTTGGCCCAGACTATCACATACATCAAAGGAAGCAGCACTTTCCTTTTTAATGTCCACAAAAATATATTTTTAGCAAATTAAATATTTAAGAAACAGAGAATGTTGAACTGCTTAAGGATAAAGAAGGCAACTTGTGCCTGGAAGCAGAGGAGGTAGGGGAAGTCCTAGTTGAATAATTTGTTTCAGAATTGGCTTGCCTGCGGAAAGCAGAGGGTGGTAGCAAATAGAACATATTCTGCCTAGAGGTCAGTGACTAGTGGAGCTCTACAGGTATCTGTTCTGGGACTCCTGCTCTTTGTGAATTAAATAAACTGGATGGGTCACTAAGCTTGCAGATGACACGAAATCTAGAGGTAGTGTAGAAGGTTACAACAGGATATAAACAGGATACATCGCAAGGTGGAAAAGTGTGAAGTAATACACTTTGAAAGATTGAACTCAAAGGCAGAATAGTTAATGGCAGGATACTTAACAGTGTGGAAGAACAGAGGGACCTTGGGGTCAAAATCCATAGATCTCTCAAGATTGCCATGCAAGCTGATAGGATAGTTAGGAAGGCCTGGGCTTCATTAGTTGGGGATTGAATTCAGGAGATGTGAGATAATGTAGCTCTATAAAACTCCACTTCGACTGTACTTTGAATATTGCATTCAGTTCTGGTCAACTCATTACAAGAAGGATGTGGAAGCAATGGAGAGGGTCAGAAGAAATTTACCTGGATTGGAGATCATGTCTTATGAAGCAAGGTTAACAGAGTCTCGTTGGAGTGAATAAGAGGTGATTTAATGGAGCACCACAAGATTGAGAGGCATAGATAGGAAAAAGGAGCTGGCTGTCCACCCTAAGGCAAGACTAGCAAACACCAGAGGATATCTGTACAAAGTGAAGGGAAGAAAATTTAGGGGTGATGTAAGGAGTCAATTTTATTTATCTTGACGCAGAGTAATGGGTGGCCGGAATGCATTGGTGGTGGAGGATGCTGGTACAATAGGTGCAGTTAGCATAGAAGGGGCAGCATGGTTAGTGTAAGTGGTTAGCATATGCTGTTACATAGCCAGCAACCAGGGTCAAATTCAGTACTGTCTGTAAGGAGTGTGTATGTTCTCCCTTGCCTTCATGGGTTTCCTCCAGGTGCTCTGGTTTCTCCCCATCCTTCAAAACATAATGGGGCTGTAGGTCATTTGGGTGAAATTAGCTCATGGGCCAAAAGGGCCTATTACCATGGTCTATGTCTAAATTTAAAAGATTCAGACACGGATGCAAGAAAAATAGATGGTTCCATGGGTGTGAGGGTTGGGAAGATTTAGTTTGTTCAGTAGGTTCTATATAGGTTGGCCCCACATTGTGGACCCAAGGGCCTATGTTCTAGATCTTCACTTGTGTCATTTTGCCTCTGAGCTGTGCCAGACTTTTGCAGCTGCGTAGGGGACCAATGAGCTATACTCACTCAGCAAAGTTAAATTCTCCGAGTCCAGGTCGTCATGGTCATCAATGCCAGCAAGGTGATGTGAGTAACATTTACCCAAATAGCGAAGAAACAGCTGCAGGGAAGAAAGCAGCAAGATTACGAAAGCTTTGTGAAGGCATGTTACTAAAAGGCAAGCAATTAAAATGAAATAAAAACAGATCAACAGTCCTTCCTCAGTTGCACATTATCAGCAAATTTATGGTATTATGAATTAATATACAAAAAGTAACAATTATTTATGCCAAGATAAAGTACAGTAACGGCATCCTTCCAAGGCTCTTCAACTTCCCCACCACACTAATTTGATTAGTCTCCTACTTATCAATGGCCAAAGCAGCAGCAGTAAGCAAATTATTCTTTTAGAACAGATTTTAAAAAATTTTTTTTAAATAAAATAAAAAATTAAAAGGGTACAAATTAGACAATTGAGGGCAGGTAGCAATTAGTTTACCCTATTATGATGAACACCATCCTTGGTCACGTTCTCCACTTCATCATAGTCTGTGTCTTCAAACAGGATCTTATCTGAATCAATGGCCTTGGTAAGCTAGTACAAAATAAAGGCAAATTATTGTTATATTTTTAGTGTTGTATTTCCCAAGCTGATTTGCTGCACTCTATATTAAATATAGAGGCAGTAAATTTTAAAAAGATGATGCTCCATCAATTGAAGCATGCAATCTACAGAGACAGGCAGGTATCTTTCAATAATAAAGTGGACTTGAAGTTCAGGTTCAGTAGCGTTCCTCGAATCAAGATAAGAACACTTTCACAATGGCTGGAATGGAGTTTTAAATGAAAAAAAAAGAGAACAATTTCTCTGAGGGAGTCAATTCAGAGCAGCTGCTATCGGGCAAGTTTAGTGGCACGTGGAACTTGTTTAGCAACAATTACAGTCTAGTACCAGCACAGTGGCAACATCTTCGAGGATCTGTCCTGGAGCTTCCACGTTGATGCAATCGCAAAGAAGGCCCGCCAGCAGCTATTCCATTGTGAGGCGCTTGAGGCACTCGTAAACTTCTACAGGTGTACCGTGGATAGCATTCTGGCTGGTTGCATCACTGCCTCTTATAGAGGCACAAAATCTCAGGACAAGAATAAACTTCAGAAGGTTAACTCGGCCTGCGACATCATAGGCACCGCACTCCATCAAGGACATGAGGCAGTCTTAAAAAAAAGTGGCTTCTATCCTCAAAGACCCCACCATCCAGGCCGTGCCCTCTTCACTCTGCTACCATCAGGAAAAAGGTCCAGGAGCCTAAAGACAAGCACTCAGCATCACAAGGTCAGCTTCTTCTCCTCTGCCATCAGATTCCTGAATAATCAATGAGCAAAAGACCCTGCCTTACTTTTCATGCCCTCTTATTGTTATTTTTTTTAATATTATTATTGTAAGATGGTACATAATATGAATGTTTGCTTCTATGATGTTTTGCTGCAGTTTATGTTCCCCACCTGTGACATCAGTTCAGCTCCATCATTTCAGACATCCTCATTTATCCAAAGTTTTTCTGAGGCAAAATTACATCATTTTGGCTTCAAATTTTTTTTGAGATAAATGAGGATTTCTGATTTTTCTGAAATGCTCAATTTTCTGAAAAAATAATTTCAGAGCCGTACAGGCACCACTTCCGGGTCCAAACACTTTCAGATAACTGAGGATGATCGGAGTTGTACTGTACCTTCCAGAAAGAAATTTACAAATTGGGAAGAAAAAATGCACAAGTAACTGTGAACTGTAAATGATAAGAGCAAGAAAGGACAGAGATAATCAATGAATTACAACAGAATTCATACGTAAAAGGTAAACGATAGGAAGGATTAGGTACAGTTGTATAAAAACTAAAAAGCAAATGGAAAGAAGTGGAGGCAAATGATCTCAAAGCTAATGAAGAGAATAATAATATTTGATTGCATCTCTGTGGAGAATCACTCCCAAGAGAAAAATGGATCTGCTCTTTCAGGGAATCAGAATGGGTACAAGAGGATGAATGGAATGCTCTGATTTTAAAACCATGGAGATTTCAACTTTGGTTGGCGTAGCGGTTAGCACACCTTTACAGTGCCAGCAATCTGGACCGAGATTTGAATCCCACGCTGTCTGTAAGGAGTTCGAATCCCCTTGTCTGCATGGGTTATTCCTGGGGGCTCCAGTTTCCTCCCAAGGGTGTAGGTTAATTGCTTTAAATATTTGAAGGTTGCCTTGCCAACTGCTATTTTACCAATGGGTTTCTGAACTTCTGGAGTGACACCACCTCGTTTTGCGCATCAACTTTGAACTGCATTGCATTTTCTGTTTGGAGTGTACAGTTGAGGTTCGAGAGATGAACTTTTAGCCATGAGAAATTCTTACCTTAACGGCATCTGTCAACCACATCAATGCACCAAGAACCTGTGGCCAAGTGTGTGGAGCTCCGACCGTATACATTGAACTCTTTGACAAAGGAAAGGGATACCTTAAATCAATAAACAAATAGACATTAATGAAATGGGGGAAATTCTTCATTTCCCTCCTCCTTACATCATACTATTGAGACATTGCAGGGACAAGCTGACGTATTGGTGAAGAAAACACACAGCTCTACTTGCTCATAGAACCAAGTTCAGCTTGCCCACCCCCACCCCTCAATAACATTTGGAGGTGCACCAAGGAAAGCATACTTGCTGAATGCATTATTGTATGAAAACTGTTCTGCTCAAGATTGGAAGCTACAGAGGTAGAGAATGCAGCTCAGAACATCAAACTTCTTTTCCTCCATTGTCTCTATTTACATCTCCTGCTGCCAAAGCAGCCAACATGCTGAAAGACCCATCACATCACAGACACAATCTCTTCTTTCTGCTCCCATCAGAGACAAGGCTGAAGAGTGTGAAAATGTGCACCAACAGGCTTAAAGACATTTTCTTCCCTACAGTTATCAGGCTTCTGAATGAGCCCCTCGCAAGAGTTCAATCATTCTGCCCCTGCTTGGTACTAATTGATCTTTCGTTCCATTGTAGATCATAGAACAGTACAGGCTTTTTTGGTCCACAATGTTGTATTAACCTCTAAATTGTGCTCTTCATAAAGCAGCTAGTTTTTATTTAATTTTATTTTAGATTTAAAGCACAGTAACAGACACTTCCGGACCACAAGCCCATGTTGCCCAAATACACCCATCAACGTACAAACGGAAATCTGAGCACACAGAGGAAATCCACGTCTATCACGGGGAGATCAAGCAAACTCATAATAGACAGCGCCAGATGCGAACCCGGGTCACTGGAGCTTTAATAGCACTACAGGGCTATTGCAGTAGGTTAGAGATAACCTGTTAGACTGTTTACAGAAGAACCCTTCACTGTAATAGACATAATGTGACAAACATCCAAAATAAGCATGCAAAGGAAAATGAGCAAGGAAGTGCATTGAAGCAGAACAGAATGGTGGAGGACAAGTGTCAAGGTAAATGGGGAAATCTTGAAAGGCTGAAACCTAAAACATTGGTTATGTATCTTTATCTTTGCTATATCAACTACACTGTTTGACCTGCTGAGTTTCCCCAGCGTTGTGTTTTTACTTCAACCATGTTATTTGCAGTCTTTCATGTTTTACTTCCTTATAAATGGAGAAACTTTGTTGTTTATTTTAATGGACAATGGGGAAAGTGGATGAGCTGCTGGTTTGGATAGAGATAAAACAATGGGATGTTGTAGGATGAAAATGGCAGCATAGCAAGAGCTGCAGCAACATGCATCTAGGAGGCCAGGGAGTGAAGTTACAGCAGTCCTCTGTGGGAACCTACTGCCCAGTCATGATGCAGATTTAAAGACCTCGTGAAAGAGGATGACTGAGGATTTTTTAAAAAAAAAATATTTTAAAATCCTTTTCTTCCTCTCTTTGGAATAAATGGGGCAATAGATTTAATATTGAATGCATCACAATTCCATGTAGTTGTCCTTGATTTTCTTATCACTAGAAGTTTATATTAATGAGATGGAAAGATGTTCCACGACTGAACTGAATCTTAATTTTGTTTCTTTATGGGGTTTTTCCAATTATTTTCAAAAATTGTAAGATTAACTATTTTCTGGTTTATGACTCCATTGGATACCTTTTTTTATTAAATCAGTAGTGGTCTATAGGGTGGGGGTTAGATAAGTAGAATAGCAGTTTACTGCTTCCCCCCCCCCTTCTTTTTAATGTAACATAGGTTACAATACCATTTATATTATTCTATGATTTGTTAATATTCTATTTTATTCTCATGTACCTATGTAACTTTTATACAATTAAACTAATAAAACCACAGAGACCTGTGCCCAAGATGGCTAGGCACCGGATCATGAGGTGTGTGGACTCCAGGGAATCAAAAGCAGAACATCCTCTGCTGAGCTGCCTGGGAGATAACCCTACAGGGAAGGTGACCAGCAAGGATGGGGGGGGGGGTCAGCAGCTGAAGGACCCACAATGGCTGCGGGTGACTGAAAAACTCAAACCAGACAGGATTCAAAAGGGTGCCGATGATAAGAAGAGATCCCACAGGAATGTGAATCACATGCAGGCAGAAGGGATTTTAATTTGGCATCATGTTCGACACAGATATTATGGTCCATATTGCTACCCAGTCTTTTCTCTTCATTTTACCAGGAAAATCTACATTGCATCTGATGCACAGAACTAAAATAAAAACAGTGGGACCACTTCCTCTAGCTCCACTCTATCTAGCCAAAACCTGCTGACAGAGTAACAAGCTCCAGTCACTGAATTATTGCTGGAATTGTTGGTCCAGACAAAAACAATGCAAGAAGACCTCCTTTATTATTCCAACTAACTGAGCGAAATGCTCATTTTAGAACATAAACGTCTCCTGCAATTAATCCCTGATTAATCCTCTACTAATGTCACCTGACCCCAAGCTTCCCTCCCCCACCAGTCTCTGCTGTTACTGGGAACGCTGCAGCATCTCAAGTCACCTTGTGACAAATGACTTTGATGAACCTTGAAGGGCTCAAGCCTGAAACATCGGTTCTGTATCCTTATCTTTGCTATATAAAGGTCACTGTTTGACCTGCTGAGCTTCTTCAGCACTTTGTGTTTTGACTTGTGACAAGCGAGAACGCCACTTGGATAAAAATATGCAACATTAAAAATGTTTTTAAACTTACCCAAGAGATTTGAAGATTCTTGGGATTTCTTCCTCAAACTTCGAATCAGGTAGTTGATAAGATGGATCAATCAAGTTGAGCACAAAGAGAAAAATCTTCAGAAATTCCTTAGAGGAAGGTGACTGCAAGCTTTTTATCGAAATAGAATAACCACTGTACCCTAAAAACTTGAACATTTAAGTTTTGTTAACGCTCAAATCAGAAAACAAAGAACATTCAGCACAATTCCAACATGCATATTACATTTTTCAAATGCACTGGTAAAGAAGGACCTTGTCTGGTAGGATGCATAAAGACTTGGTTTGCACCCACTATTGTAATGTACATGACTCCAAAAATCTTTTTAATATGCACTACAACTCAAAAAATTTACTAGATGCCCATCAGACCAGCTGTGGACTAATCTCATCAAGTACAGTTAGCATAGTTAGTTAGTGCAAAGCTATTATAATGCCGGGGACCTGGGTTTGAATTTGGCGCTTTCGGTAAGGAGATTGTATGTTCTCCCCGTGTCGCATGGGTTCCTCCTGGTGCTCCAGTTTCCTCTCACCCTTCCAAACATACAAGGTTGAAGGTTAATTGGGTGTAATTGGGCAGCACAGGTTCGTGGGCCAGAAAGGCCTGTTAGCATGATGTATATCTAATTCAATTTTAATTTTTCTGCCATGGAGATTCAAGCAAACTGGATCTCCTCTGCATCAGTGAGACCAAATCGATTGAGCAACCACTTTGCTGAACACCTGTGCTATCTGTGGGTTCCAGCTCAGTTGCCAGCCATTTTAATTCCACTCATTATTGCTTCACAAATATGTCTGTCCTCGGCCTCATTTATTGCTGGAGCAAGCCTAAACATACACATCAAATGCCTCCTGGATAGTCTCAAAACCAACAGCATGAACTATAATGTTCCACCTCTATCAAGTTCCACATACCATCTCTCCTGAGGGTAGAGCCACTTGCGAATAAAGGGGTAACGTGCTTGGAGGCACAGGAGGTGTGGGGGGGGGGGGGGGGTCCTTAAATTAAAACTTTGCACAAGTGTTTACCAAGACAGACCTTGATGAATGCGAGGTAAATGTAGAAAAGGCTAATGTGCTGAAGTACGCAGAATTTGAGAAAGAGGAAGCGCTGGACCTTCTTAAAAATATTCGAATAGACAAATCCCTGGGATCAGATGAAATATACCCCAGGTTACTATGGGAAGTGAGAGAAGAGATTGCTGGGGCATTGGCAATGATCTTTGCATCCTCCCTGGATGTTGGAGGATTGGAAAATGGCAAATGTAGTTTAAGAAAGGTAATAGGGAGAATCCTGGGAATTTAGACAGGCGAGTCTTATTTCAGTGGTGGACTAACTTTTGGAGAGGATTCTGAGAGACACGATTTATGAGCATTGAGAGAAGCAGGTCTCCTCAGGTATAGTTAGCACGAATTTGTGAAGGGTAGGATGTGCCTCACGAGCTTAAGCTTTTTTTTTTGAGTATGTGATGAAATAAATTAATTATCAGGGAGTGGATGTAATGTATATGGATTTTAGTAAGGAGTTTGACACTGTATTAGTTGGACTCATTCATATGGTCATGAAGTATGGGAACCATGGAACCTTGGCTGCGTGGATTTAAAATCGAATCACCTGAAGGCGGAAGAAGGTGACAATAGATGGATCATATTCTACCTGGAGATCAGTGGCAAGTGGCATTCTGCAGGGATCCTTTTTGGGACCCCACTGTGATTTTTATAAATGACTTGGATGAAGAAGTGGAAGGGTAAGTCAGTAAGTTGGCAGATGCTTCAGAGTTTGGAGAGTAGAGAATATTATCAAAGGTTAGAGGGGTGGAGAGATGGCAAATTGAATTAAATCCAGGTAACTGAAGTGATGCACTTTAGAAGAATAAACGTGAAGGCAGAGTATGTGGTCAATGTCTCTTTACTCATTCTGCTCTTCCTCCTTTCTACCCACCTCGGCTCTTAATCCCCCTCATCCTTGGTTCCATTCCCTTCCATCCCTATCTCTCCCCTGGATTGCTTGGTTTTCTCAGTCCCCCTCCTCTTTTGCTTCATATGGACTCCTTATACCACTGTTCTTACCTGATCAGGTTCCAGCCCTGGCAGCGTTCATCATTCACTCCATTCCACATCATTCAACTTCCTTACCTGATCAGGTTCCAGCCCTGGCAGCATCTATCATTCACTCCATCCCACATCACTCCAAACCACTTTGGTTCTCTTGGACTCTCTCCCCCTTTGTCTGGAAACTGACACTCCACTGCCTTTGTCTGTTCTGGTTCACTTCTCCCCAAATCAATCACATGGGCACACATCCCATCCCACTGCTCCCACCTTGCTGTGTTCCTCCAGCCTGAGTTGGCCTGCTATGTTCCTCCAGATTGTGTTTCAAATCCAGCAGCTGCAGTTACCAATGTCTCCCCTGTGGGTTATCCAATTTGAATTCCAAGACAATATAATTAAATACACTTCTGCCAACTAAATATTGAGTAGAGTAGGCACCCCCCAATACAAAACACTCTCAACACTGAACCACAAATGTGCTGTGCAAGATTACACCATGTTACAGCAGTTAGCACAACATTATTACAACGCCAGTGACCAGAGTTCAGATCTGGCGCTGTCTGCAAGGCGTTTCTATGTTCTCCTCGGTCTGCAGGAGCTTCCTCCGGGGACTCTGGTTTCCTCCCACCCTTCAAAACATACAGGCATTGGAGGTTAATTGGGGTATTTGGGCACCATGGGCTGCAAGTCCATATTTAAATGTTAAAATACCTCACAGAGTTGCCGAATGCATTGCTGTACAAAAGCTTTATCGTGAAGTGGCCTTGGATCTTTTATCTTGTCCATGCCTCCATAGGCACTTGATAGATTTGTAGAAAAAGTGCCAATACTACTTGTCCTACAGCAAAAGAAAAGTTTTACAATCAGAAGCTAATTGTTGACCATTTAAAGGCAGTAATTTTTTTGGTTTAGGTACAAATCTTTCTTTGGCTTGGCTTCGCGGACGAAGATTTATGGAGGGGGTAAAAAGTCCACGTCAGCTGCAGGCTCGTTTGTGGCTGACCAGTCCAATGCGGGACAGGCAAACACGATTGCAGCGGTTGCAAGGGAAAATTGGTTGGTTGGGGTTGGGTGTTGGGTTTTTCCTCCTTTGCCTTTTGTCAGTGAGGTGGGCTCTGCGGTCTTCTTCAAAGGAGGCTGCTGCCCGCCAAACTGTGAGGCACCAAGATGCACGGTTTGAGGCGTTATCAGCCCACTGGCGGTGGTCAATGTGGCAGGCACCAAGAGATTTCTTTAGGCAGTCCTTGTACCTTTTCTTTGGTGCACCTCTGTCACGGTGGCCAGTGGAGAGCTCGCCATATAATACGATCTTGGGAAGGCGATGGTCGTCCATTCTGGAGACGTGACCCATCCAGCGCAGCTGGATCTTCAGCAGCGTGGACTCGATGCTGTCGACCTCTGCTATCTCGAGTACCTCGACGTTAGGGGTGTGAGCGCTCCAATGGATGTTGAGGATGGAGCGGAGACAACGCTGGTGGAAGCGTTCTAGGAGCCGTAGGTGGTGCCGGTAGAGGACCCATGATTCGGAGCCGAACAGGAGTGTGGGTATGACAACGGCTCTGTATACGCTTATCTTTGTGAGGTTTTTCAGTTGGTTGTTTTTCCAGACTCTTTTGTGTAGTCTTCCAAAGGCGCTATTTGCCTTGGCGAGTCTGTTGTCTATCTCATTGTCGATCCTTGCATCTGATGAAATGGTGCAGCCGAGATAGGTAAACTGGTTGACCGTTTTGAGTTTTGTGTGCCCGATGGAGATGTGGGGGGGCTGGTAGTCATGGTGGGGAGCTGGCTGATGGAGGACCTCAGTTTTCTTCAGGCTGACTTCCAGGCCAAACATTTTGGCAGTTTCCGCAAAGCAGGACGTCAAGCGCTGAAGAGCTGGCTCTGAATGGGCAACTAAAGCGGCATCATCTGCAAAGAGTAGTTCACGGACAAGTTTCTCTTGTGTCTTGGTGTGAGCTTGCAGGCGCCTCAGATTGAAGAGACTGCCATCCGTGCGGTACCGGATGTAAACAGCGTCTTCATTGTTGGGGTCTTTCATGGCTTGGTTCAGCATCATGCTGAAGAAGATTGAAAAGAGGGTTGGTGCGAGAACACAGCCTTGCTTCACGCCATTGTTAATGGAGAAGGGTTCAGAGAGCTCATTGCTGTATCTGACCCGACCTTGTTGGTTTTCGTGCAGTTGGATAATCATGTTGAGGAACTTTTGGGTAGACGGCGGCGGCCCCGATCCGGGCAGGAGCAAGGGGGAGACGGCGGCCCCAGTCCGGGCACAGGGAGAGCAGCAGCGGCCCCGGCCCCGGTCCGGGCGAAGGGTAAACGGCGGCGGCCCCGATACGGGCAGGAGCAAGGGGGAGACGGCGGCCCCGGCCTCGGTCGAGTGAGGCAGGCGGAGGCCCCGGTCCGGACAGGGAGTGGGAGGCGGCGGCCCCAGTCCAGGCACAGGGAGAGCAGCAGCGGCCCCGGCCCCGGTCCGGGCGAAGGGTAGACGGCGGCGGCCCCGATACGGGCAGGAGCAAGGGGGAGACGGCGGCCCCGGCCTCGGTCGAGTGAGGCAGGCGGAGGCCCCGGTCCGGGCAGGGAGTGGGAGGCGGTGGCCCCAGTCCAGGCACAGGGTGAACTGCGGTGGCCTCGGCCCCGGTCCGGGCAGTATGGACCGACCTAGGAGGGGAGGCAGGCCCCTCCAGCCCGGGTAAGAAACCTGCATAGGAGAAGGCCACTCCGATATAAAACCTACGACCCAAGGTTAGGTACAAATAGGCAATTGTTAATCATACTTAGAGCAAACAACTTTGAAGCAATGTAGTATTTTGAGAACAAAGTGCATAACTGCAAGTTTCAAATACATTGGACCTTTAGAACAGAACAACCATCTCGACAGTGGCCATATTTAAGTTAAGGGGGAAACCATGGAATTAAATCCTTAACGGTGGGGGGGAACACGGAATTAAATCCTTAATGGTGGGGGGGGGGGAACCACGGAATTAAATCCTTAATGGTGGGGGGGAAACCACGGAATTAAATCCTTAATGGTGGGGGGGGGGAACCACGGAATTAAATCCTTAATGGTGGGGGGGGGAACCACGGAATTAAATCCTTAATGGTGGGGGGGAACCACAGAATTAAATCCTTAATGGTGGGGGGGAACCACAGAATTAAATCCTTAATGGTGGGGGGGAACCACAGAATTAAATCCTTAATGGTGGGGGGGAACCACAGAATTAAATCCTTAATGGTGGGGGGGAACCACAGAATTAAATCCTTAATGGTGGGGGGGAACCACAGAATTAAATCCTTAATGGTGGGGGGGGAACCACAGAATTAAATCCTGAAAGGTGGGGGGAGGGGGGGAAGGACTTGGCAAACAATGCGAGAATGACTTAGATAAATGCGGAATGTTTTCAGAGGGTTCCTTGCCATGACATGATTGTGTACGACTGACATGGAACCAGCTTTGGCTAGGAATGGCCTTTCTCATAGTTTTTCTCTGGTCTTATCGCCTTCAATTCCTGGAAATGAGCATGCAGGCCAAAAGGTTTTGCTCCGCATTTCTTGCATTACAAACTCCCTCGTTTGGCTTCGCTTTCCTGACGGGCAATGAATGTACTTCTCCGTCGCTCAAGAAAACGATGACAGAAATTAGGAACGCGTCTTCTTGTATCGCACAAAATAAGTGCATTTAGTGCTAAAAGTGGAAATGCTCATAAATGTCACCGAGTCGCTTATTTTGTCTTCAGTATTCATAAGTGTTTGACATCATGGACTTAAAGGCCAAAAAAAAACTATTCACACAATTCCCCTGAGTGATTCCACCGTTTCTGGAAGAATTGATGGGATGGCAAAGGACCACGAAAAACAACCAGTCGTTTCATTATAATCCAAGAAATTCTCTTTGTAATTCGGCAAATTTACTCTGCAAGTGAAGTGATACTCTTCTCATGGCTTGTGCCAGATTTTGGAATGGAAACGAGCTGATGGAAGAAATGTCTTTTGCCAGGATTAACACAGATAAGGGACTGACTATTTCAGAAGGGAAGAATTACAGAAGTGAGAATAGTATCCCATTTCAGAACATGGGTGTCAGTGCAAGTGATGATGCTGCTTGAATGGTTGGGCGATCACACGCTGAAAAATGTTATACCTTCAATCTTTATTGTTCAGCGTGTTATTCACAGGGAGTACTAAAACCTCGGACATCTAAATGGCTTCACTTTCCATTGTCATGAAGATTGAACTTTATAAAATCACATCCCCTTAACAAAACAGTCATTCCAGCAACTGTGTGGAGAAAATAACAAATGCTTCCAGATACTGCTGCTACATACTGAAGTGAGGTGGCTATCCAAAGGAAATCGTCTTCATCATTTTGTTGCATTCTGGGATGCAATCGTTTCTTTTCCATAAAGAGCATGGAGAAAAATTTGTTGATGTAAAGTCAGATATATTTTAAGGGGCAGATATCTCTGACAAACTCAGTTTAGTGTGGACAACATTACAGGGTAAACATAATAATCTGATTGATAGCAAGGAAATTATTGTTTATTTCCTTAAAAAGCTCATTTTATTGGAGATGAACCAATTATCAGTCATCAGGAACTCTCAGTTTCTAAATTGGAACACGAAAACAAAGGGACGGAAGTACCTTAAGAGTCTTAAGAAAGCAGCCTCTCTCCTTAAAGACCCCCATCCTCCAGGTCATGCCCTCTTCACTCTGCTACCATTGGGAAAAAGGTATAGGAGCCTGAAAACTAGCCCTCAGTGGCACCAGGACAGCTTCTTCCCCTCTACCAGATTCCTGAATAATCAATGAACCAAAGACACTTAGTTTTTCATGCACCATTTCTATTTATTTTGAAAAGTGGCTTCTACAAATGTTTGCATTTTAACACTGCTGCAAAACATCAAATTTCATGTCTTGTTCATGACCATCAAGTTCTGATTCTAAAGAAAGGCAAGAAACATTTTGGCCCTGAGGCCTTCGTCAGGAATCTGGAAAAAGTAATCTGAATAAAAAGAGGTGGGGGGGGGGGTGGGTGGGGAGGAGGGGGAGAGAAAGAGAAAGGGGAGGAACAGGCCATCAGGTAAGAGGCCATAGGTGGAGCTGGTGGGTTGTAAAAGAGAAAGCTGAGAAGTTGTGGGGAAGAGTGGAGGGCTAAGAAGGGTAGCTCTGGAAGGAAGGGAAGGGAATGGAGAGCTGGAAGGAGACATAGGAATAGGGAAAGAAAGACACTGGGAAGGTGGTTAACAGATATAATTGATGTGATCTTGCAGCATGGATTGATCTACATGGGCAACAAAAAGCCAGGCAGAGCTTGGACCCATGAAAGTTCAAGCAAGCTCATCAACACCATTTATATACCCATGACAAGCTCATCAACTTTATTTGCTCTGTGCTTCCTCCTTAATAAGTCTTCTCCACCTGGCAGAACTTGTACTCACCCTCAATATCTTCTCTGTTGGCTCATCCTATTTCTCCAAGTGCAGCCATGGGTCTCAGCTATGCCTGTCATTTTGATGGATATGTAGAGCAATCCATGCTGCAAGCCAAACAGGTGGGGCTCCTCAACTCTTCCTCCATTAGACTGAAAACTACGTTGGGGCTGTTTCCTGCACCCACAATGAGCTTGGCAACTTTATCCACTTTGCTGCCAATTTTCACACTGACCTCAAGTTCACTTGGTCCATCACTAGCAACATTCAACCCTTACTCAACCTCTGTCTCCATTTCAGAAGACAAATTATAAATAAACTCTGGAACTCCCATAGTTAACTTGTTTACACCACTTCCCACCTTCTCCTGCATAGATTCTGCTCCTTTCAACCAATTTTTCCATCTCTGCCGCATCAGATTCCAGGATAAGGCCTTCCATTCCAAGATGCCCTCATTCTTCAGGCATCATGCTATCTCCTCTACTGTCATTAACTCAATCCTCATCCACACTCCTCCATTTCCTATACATCTGCCCTGGGCCCTTCCACCCCAACAAAAACAAAGTCAGGGTTCCTGTTGTCCAAACCTACCACACCAGCAGCCTCAAAGTTTCCACCACCTATAACAGGATCCTACCCTAGCATCTCCATACATTGTACTATGGAGGTTCACAGGCTATACCTTAGAGGAAATGAGCACATTTAAAAGAGAGGTTATTGAATGGAAGAATGTTCAATAAGGCAAAGAACTCATTGCTTTAATTTTTCATCTAGCACCATTGTATGTTCCCTTTGTGTCTGACAATTCTTTTGTTCTTTCCACCTCTCCCTCAATACCATGCAACCTAAAATACAAGTTTGCCAACTTTTCTACGTGCTCAGAGAGCTATAGGCCAAAGGTCATCAAGGCAGGGTGCTGTCGTAGCTAAAAATTCAAAATGTCAGCAAAAACTCCAGCCTGCTGATTTACACAGGTCTCTCTCTCTCTCTCTCTCTCACACACGGCCTCAGTGAGTGGGACAACAATGTTGCGAGGGATAATAGGGGTTTGAAGGTGCCTCATCCTTTTTCCTTTCAAAGCAGAGAATGTTAAGCTCGTATGGAAAAAGATCGCTGATGCTACCTGGGTTCATCTGCACAAGTCAGATTCTGGAATTATCCTTCTGTGCTGATAATGTCCTCTCATAGTTAATATTGCCTTCCTTTAGGTCTCTGAACCGCCCGACTTGAATGCCACTAATCTAGTCCTCAGTAGGCTGTGGGTATCCTGCTTCATCTATGGCTTCTGGTTAAGGTATACTTGTATAGTATTAGGGGAGGACACTCATCTACACATTCCTAATGAAGTAACAAATGTGGCATATTTATTCAGGTATTATCTCTGAACACCAATTCCAGTCATGAAGCCACTCTTCTGCCTTGCCAGATCACCTCTGTATAGACTTCTTTTCCAGTGCAGTGTTAGTTTCTGTCTTTAAACAGGAAGCAGCAACACAACTGGTTGGTCCATGCAGGTGATAGAGCAGGTACTCATGATGGTAGTGTAGCAGTGGTTGACTGTTCAATTCCCTGGTGTGCAGCAGAGAAGTTGGTGGTAGCTTGGAAGGACTACCTTTAAGCTAAGCCTAACTGAAGTCCCCAGCAATCACCGAGAAGGTTTCTGGGTACGTCATATGGCATTTCTTGATTAAGGCATGTACATGATGAACACCCATCCGTGGAGGGATCCAGACTGCAGTCAGAACAGAAAAACTCTCTCAGGGTGAGGGATGTTCCAGATAAACAAAGCAGCTATAGAATAGAATCCCTACATCCAAGAATCCACAGAGTTAACCACTAGTTTTTCTTTTCCCCAATATGCCCTGGGGATTTAAGTGTTCAGCTCTACATTCCATTATGTTCCATAGATTGGATAAATTCACTTTTTGCCCTCCATTGTTGCTGCTCATCTTCAGACCCTGACAACTTCCATCCATCTCTTCAACCTCTTTTCCTCATTAAATATACAAATTTCATAGTTAGGTTCCAGCTTACATTCTCCTTCATTTCATCTGCTAGCCAGAAGAAAATTAAGCAATCCACAACCTTTTCATGGTAGCTCTTTCTAAAACTGTTGAAACTCTTCATGTGATTGGAATTAGTGTTCAGAAAAGGAGTTTTACTTTATGACATGTCCCTTTTTTTCACTTTTTTTAAAAATATCTTGCATTTACAGAATAGTAATTTTGCACCTTGTTCTACAATACTATGTCCACAAAATAAATTTTGTGACACATGTTTATGACAATAAACAACCTTCTGCATTACAGAACAATATTGTAAAAATCATTCTGGGATGAAGTTAACTGATGACATTACCTTCTTCCAAAGAAGCTAGTTCTTTTCTCAGAGGTTCCTGAACCAAACCAAGCATTCCGAGACACACTGGGGGGAAAAAAGAAAACAATTTAGTGAAATAAAAATCCAGTGCAATCAATTCTTAATATCCAAAAATTAAAAGCAAAATTGCATGTGAACCAAATAATCAAGGTAGATGCACATCCTTAAGATAAAGATGTCATGTTCCCATGCTCCAAATTTAAAAGCAATAACAAATGTTAACTGCAGGCATCAAATGTGGTGAATGAACATTTTTCAGGCCAAGAGGTACGTATTTTGTAGTTCAGTACAAGGACCTCATATGGGGACCATTCTGAAAATCACCAATGGCTATGTTTTGTGAGGAGTTTCAGGAGATTTGGTATATCACCATTTAGCTCAAAAATGTCTATAGGTGTACCGTGGAGAGCACTCTGGCTGGTTGCATCACTGTCTAGTACAGAGGTGCCAACGCTCAGGGCAAGAAAAAACTCCAGATGGTTGTTAACAAGGCCTGAGACATCACAGGCACCAGTCTTCACTCCACCAAGGACATCTACAAGAGGCAGTCTCTTAATAAAGCAGCCTCTAGCTTCAAGGACCCTCACCACCCAGGCTGTGTTCCCTTTACTCTGCTACCATTGGAGGAAAAAGGTACAGGAGCCTGAAGACAAGCACTCAGTGGCACAGGACAGCTTCTTCCCCTCTGCCATCAGATTCCAAAATGAACAATGAACTGTGGACACTGCCTCATTTTGACTTTTTTTTTTGCACTATTTTTATTTATTTTGTAAGGTGGTTTACAAATGTTTGCACCATGACATTGCCACAAGACAACAAATTTCATGACATGTTCATAATAATAAATTCTGATTCTGATGCATAACTTCAAAGTTCACCTGATACTTTGTAGAAGAATGAAAGAAATGATACACAGATGATTTTTATTTGGAAAGATGCAAAAACAAGGTTGTTGCCATGGGAAACTTCAACTTCCCTAATATTGATTGGCACCTCTTTAATGCAAGATGTTTCGATGGGGAAGAATTTGTTAGGAGTGTCCAATAAGAACGCCTGGTACAGTACAAGAGTAGGCTGACTAGAGGGTATGCCGTACTGGATCTCGCAACATAGGTTTCCTTCTGTTATATCCAAAGAACAGACCAGATTTATTAAAGGTCGTTATTCACATTTCAATATCCATGGATTATTGAACATTATTTATTCCCCTTCAGACATAATTCCAGAATATGTAGTTTCTCTATATGTCTCTGATGCCATTCTTCTAAACTTCAAACGCCTGTTGCAATCTCCATCTGAATTTCAGTTTCATAGCTCACAGGCAACCCAAGAGAAGATTTCAGTGCAATCAATCAATCTAATAGCAATATCTCAGTGACCAAAATCCCCAGTTAAATTACCAAAGCTAAATTTTGTTCCTGGCTCCATGTCACTATGAAATCTGAAACAATTAAAACATTTTGAACTTGCCTTTGAGGTGTAGTTAATCCATATCGGTTTACTTCACTAACTCTGTCAGGCTGTGAGGACCTGCGGCTGCCTGTGTTTTGATTCATTTTGAGTGAACAGCTAGAATAAAAACAATTATAGTGATGAGACATTAATATCACAGATACCTATGAAACAATTATAGGTATAAAAGATCAGGTATTCACATTTTGTTTCAAACTGATGAGCCTTTCTTCATTGGACCTTTGGTATTCCTGGGCCTTAACAGAGCAATGCTTCCTTCAAATTTAAATTTTAAATTTAGAAATACAGCACAGTAGCAGGCCTTTCCAGCCCACAAGCTGTACTACCCAAATACCCCAGAACTGCAGCACGGTTAGCCTAATGATGTAATAGCACCAGCTATTGGGATCAAGATTCGAATCCCATGCTGTCTGTAAGGAGTTTGGTATGTTCTCCCCGTGTCTGCATGGGATCCGATTTCCTCCCACCATTCAAAACATATCAGGGTTTGTAGGTCAATTGGGTGTAATTGGGCAGTATGGGCTCGTGGTCCAAAAGAACCTGTTACCGAGCTGTATGTCTAAATTTAAATTTAAAAAAATTTAAAATGGTAATCTCCTGAGGAAACCCACGCAGACAGAGAGAACATACAAACTGCAACCTCCTTACACACAGTCCTAGAGTCAACCCGGGTTACTGGCCATGACTGTGCGAACCATTTGATTGTACCAATCAAACTTATTTGCTATTATTTGGCTCAGATTTAAATCACAGCCAGGTCCACGTAGCAACTTCCAAACACAAGATACAAGACTACACACACCATCGTGCAAAAACCTTCAGTGAGACACCTGCAATCCACAATCCCCCTCTCCCCATTCCCCATCTCAGGTTCCTGCTAGTTAACCGCCTTCCACCTCCCAGACCCCCCTTACTCTCTCCTCTCCCCATACCCAATCCCTCCGAAACCCACCCCATACCCAATCCCTCCGTACCCTCCCCATACCCAATCCCTCCGTACCCACCCCATACCCAATCCCTCCGTACCCTCCCCATACCCAATCCCTCCGAAACCCACCCCATACCCAATCCCTCCGAAACCCACCGCATACCCAATCCCTCCGTACCCACCCCATACCCAATCCCTCCGTACCCTCCCCATACCCAATCCCTCCGAAACCCACCGCATACCCAATCCCTCCGTACCCTCCCCGTACCCTCCCCATACCCAATCCCTCCGTACCCACTTCTCTCGATACCTACCTCCTCTTCCTCCTGTATCCACTTTCCTTTCCCCCCCTCCCCGACCTGCCCATCACAGACCCACTCCCAGTCTCTCCCTCCCTCCCTCTCCCCCCTCCCCCCCTCCCTCCCTCCCTCTCCCCCCCTCTCCCCCCCTCCCTCCCTCTCCCCCCCTCCCTCCCTCTCCCTCTCCCTCTCCCCCCCTCTCCCTCTCCCCCCCTCCCTCCCTCTCCCTCTCCCCCCCTCCCTCCCTCCCTCTCCCTCCCTCCCTCCCTCCCTCCCCCCCTCCCTCCCTCCCTCTCCCTCCCTCCCTCTCCCCCCCTCCCTCCCTCCCTCCCTCCCTCCCTCTCCCCCCCTCCCTCTCCCCCCCTCCCTCCCTCCCTCCCTCCCTCTCCCCCCCTCCCTCCCTCCCTCCCTCCCTCTCCCCCCCTCCCTCTCTCCCTCCCCCCCCCTCCCTCTCTCCCTCCCTCCCTCTCCCCCCCTCCCTCCCTCCCTCTCCCTCCCTCCCTCCTCCCCCCCAAACACGTACCCGTTCTCAGTCCCTCCGGATGCTCCCGCGCTTTCTCCAACTGACTTATATTTTAATATTTTGGCGCCCACAGTGACGTTCCCGAAACCGTCGCGGCCATACGTCAGCGAGGGTGCCACGTGATCCGGCGCGTCACGGGGCTGGAGAACGTCTCGCTGCAGGTGCCGCTGTGGAAGGTGTCAGTGCCCAGTGGGCTTCCCTCTCCTCTCTCCACTGTGCCCAGTCCATCCTTTAGTGTTCACTGCCCCGCTGCAAACAGACTCGTTCTTCCCCCGGCCCGAGTCCGCTCTTCCCCACGTTGATCACTGCTTTGAAACCTGGAGGACGGAGTGGAATTCTTGTTCTTCTGCCGTTTCCTTGACCAGTCTCTGAACCAGGACTGGTCTCTCTCAGCCTTACCAAGAAAGGCAAGGCATGTTGCAACCACCAACTTGTGCGGCTGGATCCTGAGGTCCCAACCTCTGTACTTAGTACCGCACCCAGAAAACACCACCCTGTCCATCTGACTTCCCACCTTCAGAAAACTCTGCACCACCCCAACCCCCCACCACCACCACTAGTCGCTCTGTGTTGCATCACTCTCCGAGAACTTATGGGGAGGCACGGTTAGCGTAGCCGATACAACGCTGGTGACCGGGGTTGGAGTACGCCACTCTCTGTAAGGATTTCTACGTTCTCCCCCGTGGGGTTCTTCCTGGTGCTCTGGTCTTCTCCCACCCTTCAAAACGATCCAAGTTAGGCAGCATGGGTTTATGGGCCTGTCACCATGTTGCATGTCTAAATTAAAATTCACCGTGCAAGTCCTACCTGGCTTGACTTACCAAAGTACACTTGTCAGAGTTAAATTCCATTTGCCACTCCTTGGCCCATCTTCCCAACTGATCTAGATCCTATGGTAACTTCAGGTATCCTTCCTCACCATACACTGCAAGAAGGCAGCATCATCTCATCTGAGCACCTCAAAGCAGACACCACTTCCTCTTCCTTTACCCGAGGACTCTTCTTTTACTTCCTCAAAAAACTTAATTGGGCTTGTGAGGCATGACCTTTCCTTCACAATGCCATGCTGTCTATCCCTGAAAAGACTGTACTTCTCGGGGAGTCACGTGATGGAGTAGTGCCCTCTCCAGAGAAAAAGTCAAGAAAAGACAAAGCTTAACAAATATAAAGTATAAGAAATAGAAGATAAAGTTGTAGAGAAGAGAAAGAAGATGGCACCCAAGAAGGAAAAATAAAAACAACAGGGGAAAAAAAAAGAAAAATCACCAGAAAAGAAAGAAGAAGGCCTTACTTGCATGAAGGAACAGGGAGCCGTGGTGGTGAAGAGCGCCCGATCTCCGAGGTTGGTGCTGGCCCCACGGAGTCGCGACCCCCCGACCAGTGGACTCCAAAAATGGCTTTCTGAGCCAAACAAAAGTGCGCAATCAAAGGTAAAAGGAAACATCGACGGGAGTGGGGCTCAGCCAAGGAGCAGGCAACCACAGCGTGACCAGCTGAGGGATGCCTGACACCAGGGCTCTCAGTTGGAAGTTGAGGAAGGCGGCAGAAGAGGGAGTGAGGAACCAGGCAAGGAAAAGAGTCGACGGGGTGAACGGCAAGAGGAGCAGCAGCAGAAGGCCCGACAGATGAGCAGCCCAGGAGGGGAGGATCAACAAGAAGATGCCCAGCAAGAAGAGGCCTGACAAAGTGATACAAGCAACTCATCAGGAGAATTGGATGAGACACAGATACAAAGAAGAGAAGAAGAAGACACAAACGCAGGTACAGACACAGAAGAAGAGGAAGAAAAAGACCAAGATCTTCACAGAGAAATAGAAGGTAAAACTGATGGACAGAATATAGATAAAGCCTTTTTCGAAGAACAAATGAGAGCATTAAAAGAATGGTTGTCATTAGAATTTAGTGCAATTAAAAGAAAAATGAAAAGAACAGAAGATAAAATGCAAAGTTTAGAACGGGTCATGACAGAAATAGGGAAGAGTGAAAAATGTGGAAGAATGGGAAACGGCTGTAGAAATGGAAGTAAATGACAAGAGGAAAATTGGAAGAAAGTGACAAAAAAATTAAAGAGGCACAAGAGTTGTTATCTCAGAAAATTGATATGTTGGAAAATTATAGTAGGCGAAACAACATAAAAATAGTGGCCCTGAAAGAAGATGAAGAAGGCACAGATATGAAGGAATTTATAAAAGAATGGATCCTGAAGGTCCTGGGAATGAAAGAAATGCAGGAAGAAATGGAAATAGAAAGGGCACACAGGCACTAGCTCCGAAACCGCAGACACATCAAAAACCAAGATCCATCTTTGTAACATTTTTGAGATATACAACAAGAGAAAATATATTGGAGCGGGCAAAGAATAAAGTTAGAGAAGATAATAAACCATTGGAATACAAGGGTCAAAAAATAATTTTTTACCCAGACATAAGTTTTGAACTCTTAAAGAAGAGAAAAGAGTTTAACACAGCAAAATCGATTCTATGGAAGAAAGGTTATAAATTCATGTTAAGACATCCAATCGTGCTTAAAATATTTATTCCCAGGGAGCAAAACAGACTGTTCTCGGATCAGGAGGAAGCACAAAAATTTGCAGTGTTTGCAGGATAGAAGGAGAGATGAAGAGATGTAATAAGAATGAAGAAAGGTGATAAAGGTGTAAAAACAATGAATATGTAAAGAACTAAAGCAGGGAAGAAAGGAAGTAAGGGGGGAAAAGGGAGAGCTTTGTTATATGTGTTAAAAAAAGTATTTTCTGGGAGGGTTTGGGGGGGAGGAAATAACCGTCACTGCGAAATCAGTTGACGCTTGCGAGCAAGATCGCAACCCAAATGGAAAGGGAAGTTGTGGTTGCCCGGCAAGGGATAAGGGGCAACTCTGAGAGGGGGTCCATTTGGGGTTAAGGTAATATTGGGTGTGGGAATTGTTGGAGTATTTTATGTTTTAAATGTGTTGTCATACATTGAGTTTAAAAAGGGAAAACTGAGAGATGAAAATGGGAAAAAGGGGGATGGAGGTGGTGAGGAAGCAGAAAAGAGGTGTAAACAAGATATAAAATGGCCACATTGAACTATATGACTATAAACATTAATGGAATACATAACCAAATTAAAAGGAAGAGGCTATTAAATTTACTGAAAAAATGGATATAGCATTTTTGCAGGAAATGCATCTAACTGAAGTGGAACATAATAAATTAAAGAGTGACTGGGTAGGATACGTAGTGGCAGCATCATATAATTCAAAAGCTATAGCCATATTAGTTAACAATAAACACAAGGTTATGCATGATACAGTATAATTGGTTACACAAGTTATATATCACTCCTCAAAAATTAAAAGAATGGGATCCGACATTATCAGATAGATGTTTTCACTGTAAGAAGGAAACGGGAACAACAATACATACAATTTGGGCATGTATGAAAGTGAATACGTTTTGGGAAGATCTAAATCAGATATTAAATAAAATCACAAAAAAAACATACCAAAAAATCCAGAGATGTTTCTTTTAAGTAATATAAGAAGTAATGAATTAGGCCTCAAATTGGATAAAGTGCAAAAAAGATTCATTATGATAGCCTTAGTAGTAGCAAAAAAGTGGAAAATGGGAGAGAGCCTGAGAATACAGCAATGGCACATGGAAATGAATAAATGTATTGGAAAAAATAACATATAGTTTAAAAAATAAAGTCACATTATTTGAACAAATTTGGGAACCGTACATGGAACATCCATCCCCTAAACCGATAAGAAGGCAAAACGACTTGATCCAGTGTGTAAAAACACATGACTCATTTTTCTTGTTTATTTTTCATTGCGTGAAGACATTGTTTTATGGTTTTATTGTATTGTATATGTGGAATATTTATTGGTTTTGGAAGGGGGTGGGAAGGGGGGAGGAGGGTGGGGGGGGGGAAAAGGGAGAAAATGCCACTGTGTATATTTAATGAGAGATGTTTGTATATATTTTGGTTGATATGATTCACAGTGTGAAAAATAAAAAATTATATATAAAAAAAGAAGACTGCTTCTCTAAATGCTCATAAATCCCGTCATTAAGAAAACTCTCCAATACTCCGGTACCTTCCCTGTGGCAAAGATCATCACCAACATCTCAGCAATCTCTTCTCTCCCTTCCCATAGCAACTAGGGGTTATATGTCATCTGGTCCCGAGGATTTATCAATCCTAATATTTTTAAGATCCAGCACTTTCTCTTTCTTAATCTCAGCATGGCCCAAGACATACACTTTTTCTACTCTGACCTCATCTTGACCAAGGACATTTTCTCCGGTGAATACTGAAGTATTAATTTAAGAGCCCCTCAGCCTCCTCCACCTCCAGGGACTTTATCCTTAAGTGGCCCTACATTCACTCTCATCATCCTTCTGTTTCTCACATAAGCATGGAAGTGGGCAAGGCTTGGGTGGCGAAGGTCCTTGAGGATAGAAGCTGCTTTCTTGAGACACCCCCTCATGTACATTTATTCTGGGTTAGGGGCATTTTGGAGGATAGCCTTACTTTTAACCTGATCATCTAGTTTATCTTTTGCCACATTTGAATTATGTGCTTTAATACAGGGCTGTCTGTTTTTTGGATATTAATTTAGTATCCTATTTATATATATATAATTTCTCATGCTATCTTCTCCCCTACCTTGTGCAGGGCAATTTGTGTCCAAGAGGGTATACCACCTTCCTTAAAGAATGATGTGATGAACCTCAACTGGGCCGCCCAATAATATTTTTTGAAATCTTGGAGCCTCATTCCTCCCAGATTGAAATCCCAGGTAAATTTCTCCATGGAGACCCTAGCTACCATATTCCTCCAAAGAAAATGTCTGACACACCTGTTAAGTATCTTAAAGAAACTGGGGCAATGGCATGGGCAAAGATTGAAAAAGGTATTGTAGTCTTGGCATCACATTCATTTTAATGCAGTTGACCCTGCCCACCCACGCTATAGGCAGGTTTGTCCATCTGTGTAAGTCCTCCTCAACCTTCCTAAGCAGGGGGAGGTAATTCAGTTTATATAAATTTTGTAGATTTTTGTCCACCTTTATCCCCAGATACTTAATCTCCTTTTGTGGTCACTTGAACTACTCTGTCACTGGAATTCCTCACAATTCCCTTTTCTTAGCTGACGAGCCTTCTTTATGATTGCATGAACATGGAGGCCCCAGGATGGCTCTTCAGAGATTATGACACCCTTTCCATTGCTAACCCCTCAATGAGGACTGTTTATGGACCCTCCTGGTCCACAATCACTTCCTTAATTTTGCTAACATTGTTGATGTGACACCATTTAATCACTCTGTATGCTTACTCACGGTGTCATTGGCAAATTTGGATATGGCATTTGAATTGTGCCTAGCCACATATTCATGGGTGGAGAGAGTAGAGCAGTGGGCTAAGCTGGCACCCTTGAAGTGTCTGTATTGATTGTCAGTGAGGAGAGACGTTATTTCTGATTCGTACTGACTGTAGTCTTCCGATGAGGAAGTCAAGGGAGGAGAGGAGAAGATGTATCTGGTGATCACACAGTAGGTGGCAGAAATGGCTGCGAGGTGAGTGGTCCTTGTCTTTGGTTAACCCTGCTGGTATTCCGAAAGGGGATGGTTGTGTCCAGGAGAGTGCACAGTCCCAGCACAGGCATTCCCTGGATTATAGAACCATCGAACATTACAGCAGAGAAACGGTCCTTCGAGACTGTGCCCAACCATTTTTCTGCCTAGTCCCACTGACTTGCACCATAGACCACCTTACCCTCCCATCCATGTACATGGCCAAATTCTTATTAAATGTTAAAATTGAGTCTGTATTTACCACCTCAGCTCGTTCCACACCCCCACCGCTTTGTGTGTGTCTGCTCGCCCCGGTGTTTGCTGGATAGCGAGAGGGCTATGATTCTATTTCATCAATCCTTCGCTCAGTGGCGGGAAGCAGAATGTATCGGTACTGAACACCTGCATCTTGTTCTGATTGGCTGTTGATGTATTTATGTGTACGAGTGTTGCCAGGTGACCGGCTGCCCTCTGTGACGTCATGGGCACGCGGCGGCATTCTTCAAACGGTCGTGCCGCTCACTTCGTGCTGCACACGCCGCCATGCTTCGCTGGCCGGTATTGCTCTTCCTGCCGCTCTTCGCCGCAGCAGCAGCTCCTGCCGCTAGGGTAAGTGAAAGGGGGAGCGGGAAGGGCAGCAGTGTCAATGGCCACTGTGATCATGGAGAGAGCAGAGTGACAATTTGGCAGCAGCATTGGCAGGGGCGCGGGGGAACCACTGGCAGGGGAATGGGGTGGGACTGGCAGGGGGTGTGGAGCACTGGTAGGGGTGTGTGGGCTCTGGGAGGTGAGAGTGGCAGGGGCACATGGGGTGAGTAGTTTGGGAATGTCGAGCACTGGCAGGGGTGTAGGGTGAGAGTACCAGGGCTGCACTGACATGGCCAGGGTGAGATACTGGCAGAGTACTGTGTTCAGAATAGATTTGATGTTCAAAGAGAATCAAGGAGTGGTCTTTATTTACACACAGGAATTCATGAAAAGGACACATACTGACAAATTAAAGTACACAGCACACAAGGCTGTTCAGCACTCACTACCCACAGGCATAACACACTGAGAAAAGCAGATTTAACTTCTCCAGCAGCCACCACTGTGTAACAAAAAACAAGTACCATCACATAAACCTGGTTTCCAGCATTGACCACAGCTTGGGATCTGGGACAAGCCCAGTGCAGTCAGCTCTCCGGAGATACCTGCAGAAGGCAGCAGCAAGAGGGAGGGAGGGGTTGGAGAGACAGAGAGAGAGAGACTGAGAGAACTGCTCAGCTTTTTCAATGCAGGGTCCATCCATATGATCTGTGAAGACTAACCATGTACCACTTCACCTGTGGGGTGATCTCAGACATTTTGGCCCTCAGTTTGCTTCCCACAATTTTGCATTGAACATTCAGGCACCCAGAGTTTGGCACTGGACATGTTGGACTGCTGCCCCACTCCACTGACATCCCAGTTAATTGGCCATGCAACATTCTGGGACTGTTTCCACTGGGCCACCCTTAACTGGGACACTCACTGCTTTTCCACTGAACGCAACTCATCCCCGAGGATCAGAGTGTTCTAACTTCAAGTGGAAGTGGGTGACTTTCTGCTGTTCATTTTCCACTGGTTTTATCAGCATGCTGGTGTCAGAAAATGACAGGGATATGAGTAGGGGTAGAGATGGTTAATCCCTGGCGTGAAATGAGAGAAGCAGCAAAGTTGTTCCATGCCACTCGTATCCGATCTCTAAGTGGGACGGTGGAAGTGGTGGTTGGGGCCAGGCAGGAGGAAATGCTACAGAAGGTATTCACCTTCAGCAATAAGGGACGTCTGTCACATGCTGATGGCCTGATTGGGAATATAGAATTACTGCAGACAAACCACAGGGTGGAGTAAAACACTGCAGACACTGTGAATGAAGTAAAAACACAGTTTGACCTGCTGAGTTTCTCCAGCATTGTGTTTTTATTTTTGTTTAAAAATCTTCACAACTTGCTTTTGGCATAAAACAGTTTGCTTTGGTTTTCAGCTTTTAAGATTTACAAAGAACTTTAATTATTAATGTTATTGTTTTGGTGATACCACACACAATAATTATGTTAATTGTATCATGTTTTAGGAATCAGGCAGTGAATCAGATGGTTTTGTGAAGGTAGTTGACTTCGACAGCCTACCCCTGAATTATCATGACGAGGAAAATGAAGAAGAGCTGGTTGGAGACAAAATCTTCCACAAATATGAAAAAATTGACAAGGTATGCAAAGATCAACAATGAAAGTTGTCTTAGGCTACAGCAGAATCTAGATAACTGGAGAAATGAGCTACATGCAAGTAATACATTCTGAAAAGTTAAACTGCAGTGCTTAACAGTAGAACAGGGAGATGGGGTTCAGGTCCCATAAAGTGGTGACACAGGTGGACAGGGTGGTGAAGAAGGCTTTTGGCACGACTGCCTTCATCAGCTGAAGCAGAAGAGCTGAAATGTCATGGTACAGCTACACGAAGTGTAGGTGAGACTGCATCTGGAACATTGTGTGCAGTTTTGGCCATATTATTAGATATTAAAGAGAGAGGGTGCAGAAAAGATTCACAAGGATTGTAAACCTTTTGACCAGCCTTCCAATTGTGGGATTTTTTTCAGAGGACTTACTGACGTCTACGTAAAACATGGCAACTGCATGGACACCTCCTCAATTAGACTAGATGTTGCTCCGCAGCAAATCTGTGCTGCCTATCTCAATCATTCCCAGCCCTTTCCAATATACATTAATTCTGTCTTTCACTGACATCAGACAAACTGACATGTTCCTGATACCCTCCTTGAAGAATTTGCTGTCTTCCAGTTATTGGCACCACACCGGAGATTTAAATATGCAGTCTCCTCCTTTGCCTTCTTTAGCACTTGGGATACTTCTCATGAGGCAATGGGTATTTACCCATCTTTATGCCAATTAAAACATAATCCTAAATGTGCTTTAAAATTTTTGTGTTGCAACTAATATATCCACCTATAGATAAAAAGTATTAAGACCTCTCCGCTGTTGAATATATATGGGTTTTGGAGGGGGGTGGGTAAAGAGGAGGGAGGGAAAGGGGTAAAAAAGGGAGAAAAGACCACTGTGTAAATTTAATGAGAAACTTTTGACAATATTGTTTGAAATGGTTCATAATGTGAAAAATAAAAAATTATATTTAAAAAAAAAAAGACCTCTCCATGCACATGTTGCCATTTGGTCCTAAATAGTTATCCTGATCCTCAAAATCCTTACAAATGCCTTGAGAATTTCCTTAAACTTATCAGCTAATGATACTTTGTGGCCCTTCCATGTTGCAATAGCCTGTGTGTACAGTACTCCATACTTCTGTTTTCCTTATCAAACTCTTGATGACCTGGATTCCCTGGACATGCTTCTCAAGCCTTCACCCTGCATGGGTCAGCTGGCCCAGAAATCATGCATATTTCACTTTTAGAGATGCCAACATCCTGAGTGTAATTTACCTGTCCCCATTTGCCAGCTCCAACTTAATCAACCTACTCCAGCTCAGACAATACTTACTGGGTAATGATCACTATCCCCAAGGCACTCCATCCACTTGCCTGGTCTCAATCCCTGGGGCTAGACTGGCATTCCTCCTGGAATATTTCCTGCACATGCACCAATGTTGTCCTCTATGCACTTTGTTTTTTTTCCCTTCTAATCCTATGACACTGAGGAAATTTCCAGTTCATATTGGAGAAGTGAAATCCCCTTTTACCATCACACTTTCCTAAAACACAAGGTTGTTTGCCAAACTACTACTCTACCTTCCAGAGATCATATAACCTTAGCAAAGTGATCACACCCTTTTCATTTCAAAGCACTAACCATTTTGTGCTGGTTTTGTTTTTATCTTTCCACCTTTATTTGGGTTTGATGTTAATGCTTATGCAATTGAACAAATTATATGGCAACATTAATCATTCTTTAATGTCACATTTAGAGTTATCAGATATTGACACTTGTATATAAGATTATGGATGGAATTGTTAGTGTAGCAGTTAGTGTAATGCCATTACAGCGCCAGTGACCCAGGTTTCATTCCGACACTGTCTCTAAGGAGTTTGCAGTTATCCCGTGTCTGTGTGGGTACTGAGGTTGGTTAATTGGAGTATTTGGGCAGTACAGGCTTGTAGCCCAGAATGGCCATTACTGTGCTGTATGTCTAAATTAAACTTTTTAAAAATGACATATACCTCTCAGAAATTGTGTCAGTAATACTGTGAGGTTTTTGTATTTTACAGGAAACTGATGATATCACTGGAGATACAATCCTTTCAGAGAGAGAGGTTATTGAGGAAGATGATGATGATTTCCCCGAGAGAAGGGTTTGTAAATGAGCATCTTTTATAATCAGAAACTGATACTTTGGCTTATCCAATGAATTAGTTAAAATGTGTTGAATTCTGGCCAATGGGGTGTGCGTGTGCGTTCATTCAAGATGGTTCTTTTCCCCATTGACCAGTCATTTACTGTTCACTTCTCCAAATTCACTCAGTACTGTGCACAGAATTAAACAGTCGTTACATTCAACGGGCTCTGGCGCCTTAAGTTGTTACCAGTCAGGAGGTCTTTGGTGGGTGCAGGAGAAATGTTCTTTGGACATGCAAACTGATTCCCTTCAATAAGCAACCGAAATGTCTTTCCAAAATAAAAAGTGCCTTCTTCCAGATAACCGCAAAGAGATCTTCTTTACCCTCATTTCAGCAACAACTTGCCACTACAGAGATTTTGAATAGGCTGAACTCTGAACGCAAAACCCATCTTGAAATAGGGTCTTTCACAGGCTTTTCACTTTGCAGCCTTTCACTGAATGCAGCAGCTTTTTATCTCCCCTTTTCGATTTCTGTCTTGCTTGCTTGTGAAAAGTGACCTAAACTATCTAATCTTATTCCCCCTTTTAAACATATATTTTATCAACTTATTCTATTACGATAATGGACTCTTGGCTGATTTTTATTATGATGCTAGCTTGTCATTCATGCTAAGATGAGCAAACCTTTTACTATCTAAATTTTGACTCCAAAGTCATTGCTTTTTATCCCTTTCACAAACTCAATTGCTGAGTCACTAACACCATCCCTTTCTGGGTAAAAACAAATAGTTTATTACAGGGAAGTAGAAGGGCAGGAAAAACACAGCAGTTATGCCGCATCCATAGAAAGAACAAGGCAGTCAACATTTCAGATCCGAGCCCTTGGGAGTTCATTCTCCACTACTTTTGTATACTGCACTAGATCCTAGCATCTGCATATTTTCTTGTTTTCCACACATCATGTTGAAATGATGCACTAGATCCTAGCATCTGCATATTTTCTTGTTTTCCACACATCATGTTGAAATGATGCACTAGATCCTAGCATCTGCATATTTTCTTGTTTTCCACACATCATGTTGAAATGATGCACTAGATCCTAGCATCTGCATATTTTCTTGTTTTCCACACATCATGTTGAAATGATGCACTAGATCCTAGCATCTGCATATTTTCTTGTTTTCCACACATCATGTTGAAATGATGCACTAGATCCTAGCATCTGCATATTTTCTTGTTTTCCACACATCATGTTGAAATGATGCACTAGATCCTAGCATCTGCATATTTTCTTGTTTTCCACACATCATGTTGAAATGAGTATCAAATTACCTGTGTAACATTTTACATCTTCACCTGTTTTTGCTCATCTGCTGATTAAAAGCCATCATTCTCTGCCTTGTTATTTGAAAGTTTAATGTCTGCAGCAATCTCGAAGATTAATTCCTGCTGTGACCATCTGGAAACTGAGCTTATTCTCTATCTGAAGTTCTGCTCACAATGACCTACTATTACTGCACATCTTGATTTGAACACATTTCCAAATGGTTCCATTGTTCCTTATGAATATTCGACAAGATCACCATGATCTTCCATTGCCCATCATGTACATCTCTAACTTTCATAGTTCTATCTTTGAATCACAGCAGAAGAGCTGAGTTCGAGGATAGGGCTGGCTCTTTATTCCCTTGAATGGAGGAGGCTACACTGAGAAATGAATAGAGGTTTATAAAATCATGAGGGGATGGATAAAGTGAATGCTCGTGGTCTTTATCCCAGGGTTGATCGTTCTAGAGTGAGAGAGCGTAGTTTTTAAGAGGGAACTGCTAGGTGACTTTTCTTAAAAACTCTGGTCCATAACACGAAGGAGCAGAAATAGACTGTTCATCCCTTGAGTCTGCCCTGCAAGTGGTCTGTGTCTAGAATGAGCTGCCAGAAAAAACTGTAGATGCAAGCACAATCTTGAGTTTCAAAATACACTTGGACAGATTTATGGATAGGAAGGGCTAATAAGGAATATGGTCCAAATGCGGGTAAATGGGACTACCCCAGAATGCCAACTTGATTAGCATGAACTATTTGGGCTGTTTCTGACTTCACGACAAAAGAGCATTCTGGTCCATGCTAACTGTGATGCTAATCAAGTTTGCCACATTAGGCCTGTCTCTCTACTCTTATTCTAGAATCGAGGACAGAGAATATAGCAGGACAGTACTGGCCCTTTGGCCCTCAATGTTGTGCCGACCTGGGGAGGAGTCACGTGATGGAGTAGTGGCCGGACGGTGAACTCCAGCCCTCTCCAGAAAAGTCGGGAAAAACAAGAGAAAATACAAAGGCACAGAAATACAAGTTAAAGAAAAGTGAGTATAAAGGTGGAAAGAAGATGGACACAAAAGGAGAAAAATCAAAATCAACGGAAAGAAGAGAGGAAGAGAAGACAACGGAGGAAAAAGGTGAAGGCCTTACCTGTCCGAAGAGGCCCGCGGTGGAGAGAAGACCCCACTACCTCAGGTCGGTAGAAAGAGAACTACAACAATGGCTCACAGAGCCGAGTAAAAGTGCGCAACCGCGCATGAAAAAAAACACACCGACGGGAGGGGGGACCAGCTGGGGAGTCGATCTCCACAGCCGGCAACGACAGCTGCAGAACACCTGCAGCAAGAAGAGACCACAGAAGACAATAGAAACAAGAAAGAAGAGGAGGAAAGGGCATCAAAGAAACAACAGATGGTCAACCTAGAGGAAGAAGAAGAGGAAGAGGAAGAGTACAGGGAAATAGAAGAAGAAAAGAAAGGCAAGGTAAAGGAGGTACTTGCTCTTGTTAGAGGATACATGGAGTCATTTAAAGAATGGCAAACACAGGAATTCAATGATTTAAGAAGAAGAATAAACAACACAGAAAAGAAAATAAATAAAATGGATATGACCTTAACAGAAATGGGGAAAAAAATGGACAAGATGGAAGAACGGGCAATAGCAGCAGAAATGGAGGTAGAAGACTTAAAAAAGAAATTGGAGGAATCTAATAAAAAAACTAAAGAGACACAAGAATTACTAGCCCAAAAAATAGATATAATGGAAAATTATAACAGAAGAAATAACATAAAGATAGTGGGCCTTAAGGAAGATGTAGAAGGCAAGAATATGAGGGAGTTTATAAAAGAATGGATCCCTAAGGCCCTAGGATGTCCAGAACTACAGCAAGAAATGGAAATAGAAAGGGCACATAGAGCATTGGCCCCTAAACCACAACCACAACAAAAACCAAGATCTATTGTAGTAAAATTCCTAAGATATACTACAAGAGAAAAGGTACTGGAGAAGACAATGGAAAAAGTAAGAGAGGGCAACAAACCACTGGAGTATAAAGGGCAAAAAATCTTCATTTATCCAGATATAAGCTTTGAACTCCTAAAGAAGAGAAAAGAGTTCAATGCAGCAAAAGCGATTTTATGGAAGAAAGGATATAAATTTACACTGAAGCATCCTGCGGTATTGAAAATATTTATTCCAGGACAACAAAACAGACTACTCTCGGATCCAGAAGAAGCACGAAAATTTGCAGAACAATTACAAAAATAGACTGAGGGATGAAGACGGGTAATGAGAGCAAAAATTATCACGATTGATATGTATGTGGGTAAAGACAAAAATAGACTGAGGGATGAAGACGGGTAAGGAGGGTAAAAATGACCACGATTGATATGTATGCGGGTAAAGAGGTATAAGAGTGAATAGAGACAATGGGCATATGTGAAAGTATCTGTAATTAGAGGAAAACAGAGAGTATAGACAAGAATTAATAAGGGAAGGTAATGGAATAGAGAGAATAAGGAGGGAACTAAAAGAGTGACCTTTGTGACATATAAAAAACGAAATCTTTTCTGGGGGGGGCTGGGTGGGGGAAAAGAGCGGTCACTGCAAAATCAGTTGACGCTTGCGAGTGGATTCGCAAATCCAAATGGAGAGGGGAGATGTGGTTGTCCGACAAGGGATAAAGGGCAACTCAGGAGGGGAAGGGGAGATTGGGGATAAAGAAGATAGAAATAGGAGAATAAGGAAAATGTTGGATGTTGTAGGAATGTTGTCTGGTAAAGAGTTGAAAATAAGAAAACAGAAATGGAAAAGGAGGAAAGGTAATGATGGAAAAACGGAAAGAGAAGATAAACAAAATATAAAATGGCTACGCTGAACTATATGACTCTAAATATTAATGGAATACATAACCAAATTAAAAGGAAGAAACTACTAAATTTACTGAAAAAGGAAAAAATAGATATAGCATTTGTCCAAGAAACACACTTAACTGAATTGGAGCACAAGAAATTAAAGAGAGATTGGGTAGGACATGTAACAGCAGCATCGTATAATTCAAAAGCAAGAGGAGTGGCTATATTAATTAGCAAAAATGTGCCATTTAAAATAGAAGAGGAAATAATAGATCCAGCAGGGAGATATGTTATGATAAAATGTCAGATATATTCAGAGCTTTGGAATCTACTTAATATATATTCACCTAACGAAGAAGATCAAAAGTTTATGCAAGATATCTTTTTGAAGGTAGCTAATACGCAAGGGAACATACTAATAGGAGGGGATTTCAATCTGAATTTGGATCAAAATATGGATAAAACGGGGAAAAAAATTAACAGGAAGAACAAAGTAACCAAATTTATAATTAAATCAATGCAAGAAATGAAACTTGTGGACATATGGAGGAAACAAAACCCAAAAGAAAAGGAATACTCATACTACTCGACTAGACATAAAACATACTCAAGGATAGACCTATTTTTGTTATCAGCTAGTATGCAGGATAGAGTAAGAAAAACAGAATATAAAGCGAGAATGCTATCGGACCATTCACCCTTAATACTGACAGTAAAGCTAGAGGACATCCCTCCAAGAATGTATAGATGGAGATTAAACCCCATGCTACTTAAAAGACAGGATTTTAGAGAATTTATTGAAAAACAATTAAAAATGTACTTTGAAGTAAATACGGAATCAGTGGAAGATAAGTTTATACTATGGGACGCAATGAAAGCATTCATTAGAGGGCAAATAATAAGTTATGCAACCAAGATGAAGAAGGACTATAATCAGGAAACAGAGCAGTTGGAAAGGGAAATAATAAACATAGAAAAAAAATTAGCAATAAAGGAAGATACAACCAAAAGAAGAGAATTGGCGGATAAAAAAATAAAATATGAAACATTACAAACATATAAGGTGGAGAAGAATATAATGAAGACAAAACAGAAATATTATGAACTAGGGGAAAAAACACACAAAATCCTAGCATGGCAGCTTAAGACAGAGCAAACTAAGAAAATGGTATTGGCAACAAGGAAAAAAGACAAACAAATTACATATAATCCAAAAGAAATTAAGGAAAACTTCAGAGAATTCTATGAACAATTATACCGAACCGAAAACGAAGGGAAAGAAGGGAAAATAGATGAATTTTTGACTAAAATTGAACTACCAAAACTACAAATAGAGGAACAAAATAAATTAACAGAACCATTTGGAACAGTAGAAATACAAGAGATAATAAAAAATTTACCAAATAATAAGACACCAGGAGAGGATGGACTCCCAATAGAATTCTACAAAACATTTAAAGACCTAATAATACCGCCCCTCCTGGATGAAATCAACCAGATTGATGAGACACAAAACTTACCAGATTCATGTAAAACAGCAATAATTACAGTGATACTAAAACAAGGGAAAGATCCACTCTCACCAGCGTCATATAGACCAATATCTCTGCTAAACACAGATTATAAGATAATAGCTAAACTATTAGCGAACAGATTAGCAGAACAGGTACCGAAAATGGTAAATTTAGACCAAACTGGATTTATCAAAAAAAGACGCACAACAGACAATATTTGTAAATTTATTAACTTAATTCATGCAGTAGAAGGAAATAAAGCACCGGCAGTAGCAGTTGCTTTAGACGCAGAGAAGGCCTTCGACAGAGTAGAATGGAATTACTTGTTCAAAGTATTGCAAAAATTCAGTTTACCGGAGAAGTATATTAATTGGATTAAAGCATTATATAAGGGACCGTTAGCGAAAGTGACAGTAAATGGACATGTATCAAAGCAATTTAACTTAAGCAGGTCAACGCGGCAGGGATGCCCACTATCACCATTATTGTTTGCGCTAGCTATAGAACCACTAGCAGAATCGATAAGAAGAGATAATAATATAAAAGGAATAAAAATAAAAGACAGGGAATATAAAATCAGTCTGTTTGCGGATGATGTGATAGTGTACTTAACAGAACCAGAACTATCAATAAAAGAACTATATAAGAAATTGAAGGAATATGGAGAAGTGTCGGGATACAAGATAAACGTAAATAAAAGTGAAGCAATGCCTATGAATAACGCGGATTTCTCAAAATTTAAGGAGGAATCCCCATTCAGATGGCAAACGCAGGCAATAGGATACCTAGGTGTGCAAATAAACAAAAATCTAGGCCAATTATATAAACTCAATTACAATCCACTAATGAAAAAATTACAGGACGATTTAGAGCATTGGAAAGAGCTACCACTAACACTGATAGGAAGGATAAACTGTATTAAAATGAACATTTTTCCAAGGATACTATACTTATTTCAGGCATTGCCAATACAACTGACAGAAAAATTCTTCAAAGAGTTAAAGAAAATAATAAGGAGATTTTTATGGAGAGGGGGGAAACCGAGGATAGCACTAGACAAATTAACAGAATGGTATAAACAAGGAGGCTTACAATTGCCAAACTTCAAAAATTATTATAGAGCCGCACAATTAAGGTACCTATCAGATTTTTATCAAACAAGGGAAAAACCAGACTGGACGAGACTAGAATTAGATAAAATAGGGGAAAAGATACCTGAACACATATTATATAAATGGGACGAAAAATTGGTACAACATAGAACTTCTCCAGTATTACACCATCTCCTCAATATATGGAAGAAGATTCATGTAGAAAGAAATAAAATAAATTACCAAATACCAAAACTAATATTGACGCAAAATAAGCTACTCCCTTTTACAATAGACAACCTTGCCTTTAGAAAATGGGAAAAAAAAGGGATTAAAAGAATAGAAAATTGTTTTTCAGGAAGTAGATTCTTATCCTTTGAACAAATGAGAGATAAGTACAATATAACGGGAGATACAGCGCTGGCATATTACCAACTGAGATCCTACTTGAAAGATAAATTAGGAAGCAACTTGAGTTTACCAGAGGGAAGTAACCTTGAATATGTGATTACAGATACAATGTTAATCAAAAGATTTATAAAAAATATGTATATTAAACTGCAAGAAAAGGAAAATGAGGAAACAAATGGTAAAACTAAACAAAAATGGGAACAAGATTTAAATATAAAGATAAAAAAGGAAACATGGGAGAAGTTATGCTCTGGAACGATGAGAAATACAATAAATACGAGGCTGCGTATGATACAATATAATTGGTTACACAGACTATACATTACACCGCAAAAGTTAAATAAATGGGACCCAACGGTATCTGATAGATGTTTTCGATGTAAAAAAGAAAGGGGAACAACAATTCATGCAATCTGGACATGTGAGAGAGTAGAAAAATTTTGGGATGATCTCAATCAGATATTAAATAAAATAACAGAAAACAATATACCAAAGAATCCAGAGATCTTTCTCCTAAGTAACATAAAAAATAAAGAATTTGGAATTGACTTGGAGGATGCACAAAAAAGATTTGTTAAGATAGCCCTAGCTGTAGCAAAAAAATGTATTATGTCAACCTGGAAATTGGAAGATAATTTGAAAATACAACAATGGTATATAGAAATGAATAAATGTATTCCATTAGAAAAAATAACATATAGTTTAAGAAATAATATTGAAATATTCGAACAAGTATGGGAGCCTTACATTAAATACAATAGCGAAAACCTACCGGGAACAAACATTACCTAAGTTGATGGAAGGAGAAGAAAAGAAAAGAATGGACTCAGTAGAATTTCTGGTGTATTTTTGTTGAATGACAACATTGTCTAACTGAATTAATGCAACCTAGATTGTATAACTAAAATGGATGAGAGGGGGGGGGATGGGGGGGTGGCTTGGGAGGAGGGAGGGGGGAGGGAGAAAAAGTCACTGTAAATGTGTGGAAAAGAAAAAGTGTATATCATGGCTATTGTGATTTATGGTGTGAAAAATAAAAAATTAAAAAAAAAAAAAATGTTGTGCCGACCTGTGGAAAGCTGCTTCACAACAATGAGAACCCAGAGGAAACCTATGAGGTCATGGGGACAACATACAAACTCCTTACAGACAGGGCTGAATTCTAATTCAAGGCGCTGGCGCTGTAACCACAACTCTAACTGTGATGCCCAAATACCGCTCATCATTTGTTTTACCAGATAAAATTGCATATTTCAATAATAATTCACTTAGGATTCTGCTCTTATTCCCTGGCTCCACGCAGGTTTTCCTTTTGGAAAAGGAAGGCACCCACTCTTTCCTCAGAATTCCTCTTGGTTTTAGTGTATTTATAAAAGGTTTTTGAATGTTCTTTTTTCTTAGCTTGTCAACAATGTTTTTTGTCCACTTTTTACCCTCTTTTTATTTCTTATCACTTCATCTTCTTTTGTTAACTGGGGTTCCCTTACCACCTTTGTTTACTACTCTGAGCTCTTACTATCTCACTTTTAAATGCCCTCCTCCGACACTTTTTCAATGTTATGTTGTCCTCTTGCCTACCTTAGGATTGTGGAATGTGATTATGGTTGATCTATCCTGTGGTGAACTGCTGTATTCCTGATTACCTGTTCCACCCTGTACCTGTGGTCCCTCCCTCCTTGACCTTGTATAAAGCCTCTTGCACCTTTACCCTTCCCCAGAAAGCCTGGGTCACAGCAAAGGATGAGGCCCTGTCTGTTGAGAATAAAAGCCTGTAAATCAGCACTCAATCTTTCAATCGAGTTATTTACTGCACATCATATCCGGGCCTCAACCCCTCTTCTGTGCCAGTTAACCATCGTGTGAATTCTCCACGCTTTCAAATATTGATCGACCTCCTCTTTAAATTATTCCAATGATCTAGTCTTCACATTCTCCAGTGTAAAGAACTCCAGAGATTCACCATCCTCTGTGAAAACAAATTCTTTTCCATTTCAGTTTTAAATGACAGCCCTTTGTAACAATGTTCCCGTAGAGTTATGGAGTCATAAAACACAGAAAGTGGTCTTTAGCTCACTGTCATTGTCAACCATCAAACATCTATGTGAGTTTCATTTACCAGAACTAGATGCTTAACCACCCTCATTCTCGTCTTCAAAGGAAACGATTCCAACTTCTTTGTTGTTTGGAATCGACTCAATGGCCAAAGGGCTGTTCCTGTGTACGATGGTTCTGTGCATGATAACCCCCTCATCTCAGGAATTTTCATCACACATACTTTCTTAAAAAAGGGTCAAATGTTGTACCTATATGATTGTAACTTTATAAACTTTATAAACTTTATAATACTCTCCTATTTTGAACCCTAACTATCTTGCACAAAGTGCCACTATGCCAACTCATTGCATCTACCTAATAACATTGTGTGATGCATACACAGAAATAGCTAGCTTCCTCTTCAATTATTTGAAACTTTTCTTCTTTTAGATATTAGCTGCCTTTTATTTCTCTTTCCCAGTGCATGATCTCACATTTTCTTTCATTAAACTCCACTTGCTAAGTTTTCTCCTACTCTATAGCTTATGGATTTTGAATATCATCAACACAGCTCTTCCTTCAGGTACAAATACTCCTTCTGATATAAATAGAAAAAACTGGGGGGACAATAACTTGGGGCTCCAATCTTGCCTAAATGTTACAAAATTGGAACTGATTCGCTCATAGTCCTTTTGTGAAGTAAATCTACTTTTCATATCTAAACCAACCTTCATGTGACCTCTGACCCAAGACATAGTTGACCTGTAACTACCTCCGCAATTAGAGATGGATAATAATAAATGTTGGTATTACCAGCCATATCCCTTAAATTAATAAATGTGATATTGTATACTTGATAAATCATTTCACATTTCAGCATGCATTGGATTTCATTTTACATTACATAATTTGCCCATAAATTTTCAGATAAAAATATAGTCTTAGAAAAATAAATGCATGGATATCAATATTTGCTGGCAGTGCTGCCACTGGTGTGGATCTGGGAGGGATGGAGACACATTTTCCAGTGCTCCTCTGTAGGGACTTAATGCCTGGCTTTCCGACCCGATGGCCCGTACAGATTTAAGCCGCCTGCAAAATAGGGCTGGCAGTGGGTTTTTTAATATATCAAGACCTATGGAGGTGCGGGCCAAAGATGGTGGCAGTTCTGCCAGAGGTTTACAGGCTGTTGGTGAGTAGCAGACCAGCACGTCAACATAGTGGGTGAACTTGTTCTTGAATTAAAATATTTGCTAATATTAACTTGGAAGCATTGCTCCAAAAACATAAATCACATGGGTACTGAAGTAAAATGTAGCTTATATTTCTGCACAGGAAATTTAAAACCAATGTTAAGTTAAAATACAACAGATATGATTGTAATCACAAACTAAACAGTTGAAATGTGTTCCCTATTTTCATCACACATGGCACCCGTTCATTGAGACTAGCTATATGGGAAGTCACAACATTAGCCCAACTGGAAAATAAAGACAGGAGTAAATGGAATTTCTTGAAAAATGCCTCTTCAACATGTATAGGGTCTGGCCTATTGAACACAAATTTGTATGTACTGCACTTGCAAAGGTTTAAGCAAAAAGCTGAATAAACCACCAGGATAGTAACAAAGGCTACAACTTGCTCAAACTCTTAAAATTTAGACAAGGGCAAATCTATGGCAAGGTTCGAATATGAAATCCCCATTCTCAGTAGAGAATTGGTAATAGTTACAATCATCTTTAAATACAGTTGATTCATACTACAGATAACAGATGTATTTTAATAGATTCTTTTGCACATAGGTAATTGAACCTCTTCACTGGCAGCAATGAACAATGAAATCAGTGACGGCATCCTCATAAGGATTGGAGAATGATCTAGAGCGACTGATTTTTTTATACTTCCATTTATATTCAATACTTTCAGGGTGAAAGATCCATCCATTTTATAATAGCTACCATTTAAAATAAATACATTTTACTCTGTATAAATATATGGCATGTGAAAACTTTTAGTTATATGGATCCCAGAGGACCAACTCCTGCACACCAGAAATCAAAAGTCAAAGTGTGATGGAGATGCTAAGGATCAAAATAAATAACATTGATGCCAATAAACATTTATGCAATCAAATTTTTCCAGCATCACTGAGAGTTATTTTAATAATGGATGTTTTGTTGAGCATTCTCCAGGGATAGATATCTGTATATTGCACAATAAATCATATTAGTGCAGAAAAAAATTGGATATGGTATTTATCTTTAGTTCATTTATAGCTGCAACTCTTCTATAACAAGTAAATCTCACAGTGCATTTGACTAAGCTTCTTGAATATCATGGGTGACTGAACTATTTTGGGTGCGAATTAAATCTGATCTTGCAAACATTAAGGAATAAAGAAAACCTGAAGCCATCTTAGGTAATCAATAAATTCCACATTTCTTTGTCTATATTTTTACCTTGAGCCCTCAGACTTTGGTCATATGAACAATTATTTTATGGAATTAATTGAGTTTATTATAATTAAAATTGTTTACCATTGTGAAACAGGAACTGTCTGAATGTGAAACTGTCTGATCTTTTACTTTGTGCTTGTAAGTAACACTAACATTTTAAAATTGATCTCTTGAAGCTCCAATTAATACTGTCAATGATTTGTAACAAAATATTACATAATAAATTACATACACTCTTTATAATATAGTTAATAAATGAGAATTTAACTTCAAAGTTTGCAAATGACATGAAAACAGAAAAATTTGAAGAACGTGGGTACAAAAATAGAAAATAATGGAAAAATACAGTTGACCAGGTAAATAACTTTCAACCATCAATCTATTTGTCACTCATCATAACTCGAAAATTCAGATGTGGAAGGATTTTTAAAAAGATACAGGGAAACTTCAGGGTCAGCATACTGCTGCAAGAGTGAAGATCAGGGAATCCTGAATAACCAGAGATACTGGTCAAGCAAAAGGAAGCAAATGTCAGTTATGGACAGGTGAAATCAAGCAAATCCTTTCCTAATTATCGAGGATATCTCAGTTCACATAAGAGGACAAGGAGAAGTTTTGCGGTTGCAGATAATAGAGAATCTCAAGATATTAAAGACAAAAGAGATTCTAGGAAGCTAAGTAAAACACAGTAGTTTAAGTAAAAACAACAATGCTGGAGAAACAGCAGGCCAAACAATGTACTTTACATAGGAAAGATAAAATACACAATAAATATTTTGGCCTTAAGCCCTTCATCAAGGTATGGCCCCTCAAAGAGCAAGCACAAGGTCATCTTTGGGTGATGCCACAGGCAAGGTCCTTAATTGGTGTTTCTCATTTGCCTTTATTGTGGAGAAAATCACGAACGCAAGGAAACAGGGAGGTAAAAAAGTCTTGAAAAGAGTCAATGTTGAAGATCCTAAAACACAAAGATAGATAAATCCTCAGGGTCTGGTAGTGTATCCCTGGACATTGTGAGAAGCAAAGGAAGTAATAGCTATGGCAGAGACATTTACATTATTTCTAGGCATAGGTGAGGTGCTGGAAGATTGAGGGTGGCTAATATTGTGCCTTTATTCATGAAAGGCTGCAAGGACATCAGAGAACTAAAGAACATGGTGTTTAACATTAGCCATGGGCCGGTTACTGCAGGGGCTTCTGAGACAATATCTACGTGCATTGGGAAAGGCAGGGACTGATTAAGAACAGTGTGGATTTGTGCACAGAAAGTCAACTCTCAACTTTTAGGAGGGGACCAAGATGATTGTGTTCAGCTTGAAGTTGCCTATCATAATCCCCAGTTTATTTTCAGGAATCAGAAATTATTGTCATGAACAAGTCATGAAATTCAGTTTTTCAAAAGCAAATCTTTTGAAAAAATTGTTGTCCAGTGTTCTTAGGGACACAATTCACGAGCACTTGGAGAAGTATAGTCTTATAGTCAGAGAGGATATGTGAGGGGAGGTCTTGCGTCATGAGCCTAACTGAGGTTTTGGAGGAGGAGACAAAACAAATTGAAGGTAGATTGGATGTGGTGTATATCAATTTTAGTTTGGTATTTGATAAGGTTCCCCATGGCCAGCTCTTCCAGAAAGTTATCAAGCTCGGAATCCCTATTAACCTGGCTAAATGAATTTTGAATTGGCTTGTCAACCTAAAGGAGGGAGGTAGTAGATGAAACATAAACTGCATCGAGGTCAGTGACTGGTGGTGTTCTGTAGGGACCTGTTCTGAGACCCCCATACTTTGTAATTTTTATCAATGACTTGGATGAAGAAGTGGAGGGGTGGGTTAGTTGGACCCCCAACATCCCTCTGTTCTTCCACACTATTAAGAATGCTGCCATTAACCACATAATCCAAGTTCGACCTTCCATTTGCATTTAGCATACGCCTCTTTTTCTCACCAAAACTATAATATCCTTTGTAAACAAGAAACTTGCCAGCCTTGCCCTTCACACTGACCATGAACTCTTTCTTGCTGACTACTTTACATTAATTGACAATTTGACCTTTTGTAAAAGTGATATGACAGATGGAGAATTTGCCCGTTAGCCACTCAAGAGGGACCAATATCCTGGCAGGCAGGTTTGCTAGAACTGTTGGGGAAAGTTTGAATTAGTTTGGCAGGGGTATGTAGAGCACGTCGAAAGAACCAAAGACTTGTTGATCCAAACCAAGGCTTTTTATTAAGTAAAAGACTGGAGCATATCACAAGTCGACCTGGTCTGGCTAGGAGCAATCCTTTAAGACCTGCCAGTAGGTCTCAGCCAATCACAGTCATCCTACACTACAATCTGTACATGTACACATTGGTGATAGAATCTATACTCTCACAGGGGATAAGAATTAGAATGTGAGGACCGGAAATAGAGTAGGTGGAAAGGATGATGTAATGTGTTGTGGGTTTGTGTGGGAGGACAGGCAGGGGAGGAAGCAGAAATGTAGTCAGTTGTTGTCCATTTCAGTGCATGGATCTGTAAATGGAATTACAATGTGGTCAGTACAAAGACAGGATTGGCTGATGCCCGTACTAGGGTTTAGATATTTCAAAAGGGATAGGATAGGGGTAAAAGGGGGAGGGGTGGTGAGAATAGTATTACTGTTCAGGGATAGTATCACAGCTGCAGAAAGGGAGGACGTCATGGAGGGGGTGTCCACTGAGGTGTGGGTGGAAATCAGAAAAAGGGAGTAATCACTGTATTGGAAGTTGTCTCTAGGCCCCAAATAGCCCTCAGGACACATAGGAACAGATTAGCAGGCAGACGCGTAGAAACAGAGGTGTGGAGCAGAAAATACAGGGAGTCTTCAACTTGCCAAATATAGACTAGCTCCTCCTTACTTCAAGAGGAATTAGATAGGACAGAATTTGTCAGGAGCATCCAAGAAGGATTCCAGACATAGTATGTGGACCAGCCAACTAGAGGAGAGGCCAGACTGGATAATGAACCCGGTCAGGTTACAGATCTATTAGTGGTGAAGTATTTAGGTGATGGTCACCACAACTCTCTGAGTTTTAGCATAATTATGGACATGCATAAAAGGAGACAAAATGGTAAAGTGTTTAATTGGGAAAGGACCAATTACAATGGGATGACAGAAACTAGAGAAAGTAAATTAGGAATAGATGTTCTTGGGAGAAAGTACACAAGTAATGTGGAGGATGTTGAGAGACCACTTGCACTGGGATCTTGATAGGTTTACCACAAACAGGAAAAGATGGAGAGACAGAGTAACTGTGGTTGACAAAACAGATGAGGTGGCTAGATGGCCAGAATATTCTCAAAAAGGAATCCAGAATGGTAAAGTTCCACAAACCTTCTGCTGGGAATCCTAACAACACCCAGGCATCAGATCCACGGGACACGGAGGGAGCAAGAGTGTTGCAGGTTGACCGAGCAAACTTTGAGAACGGGGAAAACAAAATTGTAACACGAGAAGTCTGTCGATGTCATCAGCTGGCAAGCCAGTTGGAAGGCTCCCCGCACAACCAGTCACTTCTCCCACCTGTCGAGCGGTGCGGCGGATTGGCGAGTGCCTGTGATTTCCTGTCGGTGCGACGGACATGGCAGGCTGCGCACGGCCCCCGCTGTTCCGTAAAGGCTGATCGGCAGCGAGCTGGGCCTGAGTGGGTGGGTAAGCAAGGGTGGGCAGAGAGTGTAGGTGAGGAGTAATGGGCAGGGGAAGTTATGGTGGTGCGAGGGGCAGTTAGAGGGAGGGATGAGTAGAAGGAGGGGTGGATAGGGAAGAGGTAAAAGGGGAGGGGCAGGGTGAGTAGGGGAGGGGTGATTAGAGGGTGAGAGACGGGTAGAGGGAGGAACAGGTTGAGGGGAGAGGCAGTAGAGGGGCGTGTATAGGATGGGGTGGGTAGAGGCAGAGCGAGTGGAGTGAGGGGTGAGTAGAGGTTGGGTAAAGGACTGGTCAGGTAGAGGGATGGTGGGTCGAGGGTGAATAGAGGCCCAGAGCCTGAGGAGTGAGCAGGAAATGCTGAGTCCTGATGCAGGCCAAAATGGACACAGCCTGTGAATGCTGACTATATCTCCACAGGGACCAAATAGGTTTCCCTCAGGTCAAGCAAAGGGTGAACTTGAGCTACCTACTCCTGACCTGTAACATTATCCTCCTAAAGTTTAACATTACATATGTTGAAAGAAAGAGAAAACATGCAGATGTTGTTGAAAATTTTCAATAAATATTTAGTTCGGCCCTCGACTTAGTCCAAGTTTTTAATTTTGGCCCTCCGTGAATTTGAGTTTGACACCTCTGTCCTAAGGCATTCCACACATACACAAAGAGCAGGAGGATGACAAGAGTGAAGGTAGGGCTGAGCCTGGAGGTGGAGGCGGAGGACCATAATGAATACTTTGCTTCAGTAGGCACCAAAGGATCCTGGTCAAAGTGAAGTACAGTCTTCTCAGGGATACTCAGCATGGCTTCCCTTCACAAAGTGGTTGGATGGAGGGTTAGGCACCAAGTTGGGCAATGTTTTCTATTAGCAACAAGCGTTAAGTAGTACAGAGCTACAGACCAACATCATTTTAAACACCTGATAAAATACCATTTGTGAAACCGTTCAAACTATAGAACTATTTCGGTTTCGTTGAGACACACCACGGGAGCAGGCCCTCCCAGCCCAGATGACCCTCCTCACCCAATGCATGTTGGACGGGGGACAGACGGAGTTCCTTTGCCTTGCTCACAGCTGCCACGACACTCTCTCCACCAGCGGGTTCACGACGCTCCCGGGTCACAGCAGGTGGCGGGGCCCCGTTTCCAGCACGTCCACCCGCCCTCGGCAAAACGCCGCGGCGGGAGCAGGCCCCACGGTGCCGCGTCACGCGGCGCCGGTCAGCACGAGGCGCCTGACGACGCCTGCCCAGTCACACGCGACTCTGATTGGGTGGCCGCACGCTCAAGTGGCTTCCGATAGGCTGGTCGTGCTTGAGGCTGGCTTGGCGCCTTTTTCGACGGGGTGTGCGGCGAAGGCGACGGTTAGTGGGAGCGAGGCGGCCAACAGACATCTGATGGCGGCGAGGACTCGCTGAGGAACCCGGTGTTTGGGGGGGGGGTAATGAGGAAAGGTGAGCGGGTAAGTGGGGTCCTGACCCCGGTTGATGGGGGCCCCGACCCCGGTTGATGGGGCCCCGACCCCGGTTGATGGGGGCCCCGGCCCCGGTTGATGGGGGCCCCGGCCCCGGTTGATGGGGGCCCCGGCCCCGGTTGATGGGGGCCCCGGCCCCGGTTGATGGGGGCCCCGGCCCCGGTTGATGGGGGCCCCGGCCCCGGTTGATGGGGGCCCCGGCCCCGGTTGATGGGGGCCCGGCCCCGGTTGATGGGGGCCCCGGCCCCGGTTGATGGGGGCCCCGGCCCCGGTTGATGGGGGCCCCGGCCCCGGTTGATGGGGGCCCCGGCCCCGGTTGATGGGGGCCCCGGCCCCGGTTGATGGGGGCCCCGGCCCCGGTTGATGGGGGCCCCGGCCCCGGTTGATGGGGGCCCCGGCCCCGGTTGATGGGGGCCCCGGCCCCGGTTGATGGGGGCCCCGGCCCCGGTTGATGGGGGCCCCGGCCCCGGTTGATGGGGGCCCCGGCCCCGGTTGATGGGGGCCCCGGCCCCGGTTGATGGGGGCCCCGGCCCCGGTTGATGGGGGCCCCGGCCCCGGTTGATGGGGGCCCCGGCCCCGGTTGATGGGGGCCCCGGCCCCGGTTGATGGGGGCCCCGGCCCCGGTTGATGGGGGCCCCGGCCCCGGTTGATGGGGGCCCCGGCCCCGGTTGATGGGGGCCCCGGCCCCGGTTGATGGGGGCCCCGGCCCCGGTTGATGGGGGCCCCGGCCCCGGTTGATGGGGGCCCCGGCCCCGGTTGATGGGGGCCCCGGCCCCGGTTGATGGGGGCCCCGGCCCCGGTTGATGGGGGCCCCGGCCCCGGTTGATGGGGGCCCCGGCCCCGGTTGATGGGGGCCCCGGCCCCGGTTGATGGGGGCCCCGGCCCCGGTTGATGGGGGCCCCGGCCCCGGTTGATGGGGGCCCCGGCCCCGGTTGATGGGGGCCCCGGCCCCGGTTGATGGGGGCCCCGGCCCCGGTTGATGGGGGCCCCGGCCCCGGTTGATGGGGGCCCCGGCCCCGGTTGATGGGGGCCCCGGCCCCGGTTGATGGGGGCCCCGGCCCCGGTTGATGGGGGCCCCGGCCCCGGTTGATGGGGGCCCCGGCCCCGGTTGATGGGGGCCCCGGCCCCGGTTGATGGGGGCCCCGGCCCCGGTTGATGGGGGCCCCGGCCCCGGTTGATGGGGGCCCCGGCCCCGGTTGGGATGGAGGGGGTTTGGAGAGAGCGGGAGGGAGGGAGGGGGTTTGGAGAGGGAGGGAGGGTAGGGGGGTCGGAGAGGGAGGGTGTGTTAGAACGTGTTAATTCCTCTCAAGTTGGCCATAAGGTTCACGTTATGATGGCCTTCTTGAGTTGGGGAATTAAGTTGAAGAGTCCTGAGGTAATTCCATTTAACTCTGATTAGCCACATTTGGAACATTGTATTTAATTCTGGTCGCCTCATTACATGAAGGATGTGGAAGCTATAGAGAGGATGCAGAGAAGGTTTAAGAGGTTGATGCCTGGCTTGGAGAATGTAACTTATGAGGCTGGTTAATGGAGTTTTCTTTTTGGAGTGAAGAAGGATGAGAGATGACTTAAAGGTCTCCAAGATTATGAGAATGGTGGACAGCCAGCACCCTTTTCATGGGGCTAGAGTAGTAAATATCAAAGGGCACTTGTATAAATTGAGGGAGGAAAGATTAGGGAGAGGTCAGGGGTAAGTTTTTTTTTACATTTTCACACTGCAGACGAGCAATGACCCTACTTTTTCCCGGTGAAATTCCTGGGAATTCAGGACCTCCATTTAAAAGACTAAACTGGCACATGGATGCAAGAAAAATAGAGTTATGGTGAAAGGTAGGGAAGGATTTATTTGTTGGGTAGGTTTCCATTGCTTGACACCACATTGTGAGCTGAAAGTGCTGTATTGTCTGAAGTTTGAGGCCAGTGACACTGGGCAGTAGTCATTTAGTCCAGCTACCATTGCTCTTGCACATGTTAATAATCTGGGGTTAAACAAGAAAGTCTGCAGTTGCTTTGAATGCTGTTTAATATATAGTTTCTGGAGAAACTGAGGTCAAGCAGCCTTCACAGGAAGGAAAGATCTATGTTAATACTATCTGGTTGGAGAGTGCCCAGACAGAATATCAGAATCAGAATTTATTGTCATGAATGTGTCACAAAATTCTTTGTTTTACGGCAAATATTTAAATAAACCACCTTACAAACTAGATATAAATGGTCCAAGAAAAAGACAAAGTGAGGTCGCGTCTGTGTTTCATTGTTCATTCAGGAATCTGATGGCAGAGGGGAAGAAACTGTCCTTGTGCAGTTGAGTGCTCGTCCGGGCTTGTATCTTTTTCTCAATGATAGCAGAATGAAGAAGGCATAGCCTGGGTGAAGGTCCTTGAGGATAGAGGTTGCTAGTAGATGTCCTAGATGGAATTGTGCCTGTGATGTCACAGGCTGAGTTAACAGCCCTCTGGAGATTTTTCTTGTCTGTGTGTTGACATCTCCAGACCGAACAGTGATGCAACCAACCAGACCTCTCCACAGCACACCTGTTGAAGTTTACAAGAGTTTTTATTGACATATGGAATCTCCTCAAATTCCTCACAAAGTATAGCTGCTGGTGAGCCTCCTTTGTGATTGTATCTTCAAGACAGATCCTCAGATGTTGACACCCAGGAATTTGAAGTTCTTTAATCACTCCTCTGTTGACCCCCCAATGAGGACTGGTTCATGTTCTCTGGATTTCCTCCTGAAGTCCACAATTGACTCCTTGATTTTGCTGATGTTTAGTGCAAAGTGGATGCTATGACATCACTCAACCAGCTGATTTATCTCTCTCCTGTTCACTTCATTGTTGTCTGTTATTCTGCCGACAACCGTGGCAAATTTATAGATACCATATTATGCCTAGCTACACAGTCATGGGTATGGAGTGAGTAGAGCTGTGAGTTCAGCACACATAGAACCATAGAAACTACAACATAGAAAACAGGCCTTTTGACCCATCTAGTCTGTGCTGAAACATCATTCTGCTAATCCCACTGACTTGCACCCATTCCATTACCCTCAAGACCTCTCCCATCCAAACTCCCACCACTCTCTGAGTGAAGAAGTTACTCCTAATGTACCCCCAAACCTTTCATGCTAAAGCCATCCTTGAGGTGCACGTGTTGATTGAGAGATTTTTCCCAATTCGCACTGTGGTCTTCTGATGAGGAAGTGAAGGATCCAGTTGCAGAGGCCTAGAGTTTGGAGCTTCTTGAACAGCACTGAGGGAATAATGGTGTGGAAGACTGAGCTGTGGTCTAAGAGCAGACTTGTGTATGAGTTGCTGTTGCTTTGGTGAACCAGAACTGTCTGCTGTGGAACGATTGTGATGATAGGAAAATAGTAGTGAGTCCAGTCCTTTACTTGGGTCTGTGTTAATTCTGGCCATGACCAACCAGCCATGATCAAAGCATTTAATCACATTAGATGTTATTGACCAGTAGCACTTACATCAACAGTGATGAAGTTTTGAAAGGCTGGTGTTGAATCATGTCAGCTCCTGAATATGTTCCAGTTCGCCGATCGTAGTAACAGGTTTTCAGTGGATGCTGTTTCTCTGGCTCTACACAAAGCCCTGGAACACCTAGACAGTAAAGATGCATTCCTGAGGATGCTTTTTATTGACTATAGTTCAGCATCTAATACCATCATCCCCTCAAAACTGATCAGCAAACTCCAAGACCTGGGACTCAATACCCCAATGTGTAAATGGATTATGGATTTCCTCACCTCCAGACCATAATCAGTGAGGATTGGTAAGATCATTCTTTCAGAATCTCCAACATTATAGGGCTGTGTACTTAGCAGCTCTACTCTACTTTACTTCTGCAACTGTGTGGCTCAGTACAATAATACAGTGTAGCACCCCATATCTGAAAAGCTTGGGAGCAGATGTTCAGCTTTTTCAGTTTTCAGAACAAAACTGAAAAAAGTCCAAAAACAGCACAGTAGCATCAGGAGAATGCTTGCATCAGCAATTAAACAACAACAACATGTTAGCACATCTCTTTCCTCAGGAGTTTGCAGAGATTTGATATGACACCAGCAATCCTGGGAAATTTCTACAGATGTGTGGTGGAAAGTGTACTGACTGGCTACATCATGGCCTGGTATGGGGATATCAATACCCCTGAGCATAAAGCCCTGCAAAAAGTAATGGGCATAGCCCAAGACATCACAGGCAAAACCCTCCCAACTATTGAGAACATATATGGGGAGCGCTGCCGTTGGAGAGCAGTAGCAATCATCAAGGATCCACACCACCCAGCATGTGCTCCGTTCTCGCTGCTGCCATAAGGAAAGAGTATAGGTGCCATAAGGCTCACACTACCTGGTTCAGGAACAGCTGCAACCCTTCCACCATCAGACTCTTCAACAACAAACTCAATCATGGGCTCATTTAAACACTGACTTGTGCACTTTATTGATTTTTTTAAAAAATATTTTCCCCTGCATTGCACAGTCATTCTGTTTAGATTTGTAATGTTTTCTTTTCTTTATTGGTTTACATGTATACTCTGTACAGTTTTTTTTTTGCACTACCAATAAGTGGTAATTCTGCTCACCTGCAGATAAAAGAATCTCAGGGTTGTAGGTATTCTGACAATAAATCTGAAATCTATTCCTCCAATTTGTGGGTGGCCTCATGCCATGGGCAGACATGTTAGTGTGCAATGGGGCACAGAATTAAAATGGCCACTGGGATATCAGTCAGAGCAAAGGTGCTCAATGAAACTATCTCCTCGTCTGTGTCCTGTCTCCAATGTAGAGGAGGCCACAATGGGACCACCAGATGCATAGGTAATCCCTGCAGATTTACAAGTGAAATATTGCTGTTTATGGCACCAAATGGTAGTGAAGGATTCTAGATCCTCCAAGATGTCCCGCTTCTACTACCATCAACTCAACCGTTACACGCATCTCCTCTATTTTCCGCACATCTTCCCATGCTCCTTCCACCCCAAGTCACAAGAACATTATTCCACGTTCTCACCTATCACTCCACCTGCCTCTGCGTTCAACATATATATCCCCCTGGGGTCACAGGGGTAGGTTCCAAGGGGGCATTTGTTAGGTCGTAATGAGGATGAGGGAGTCATATAGGGAGTGGTCCCTGCAGAAAGCAGTGAGGGGAAGATGTGTCTGGTGATGTGATCATGAATGTGGTGGAAATTATGGAGGATATATATGTTGAACGCAGAGGCAGGTGGAGTGATAGGTGAGAACGTGGAATAATGTTCTTGTGACTTGGGGTGGAAGGAGCATGGGAAGATGTGCGGAAAATAGAGGAGATGCGTGTAACGGTTGAGTTGATGGTAGTAGAAGCGGGACATCTTGGAGGATCTAGAATGGAAGACCTCATTGAGCACATTTTCCCTGTCCTCTGCGTGGGATTTCTCTGGATACCGTTGTTTCCTTCCACCCTTCAATTTGTATGGGGTAGGTAGGTTAATTGGGTGGCATGGGTTTCATGGGGTGGAAAGATCTTCCACTGAGCTGTCATTAAAATATGTGTAAAAACGATATCTTCTCTGAGCACTGTTAAGAGCAAGTTAATTGGTCACATGGTTTTATTTGGGTGGTATGTGCTTGTGCGATTGATGGGTCTGTTATCCTGCTGTACCTCTAAATTAAATAAAAGGACAGCTCCCCTCCTCTTACCATCTTTATTATGCCCACAGCATCTGCATCCTGGAAAATTAAGCTGCCAATGTTGCCCTTCTCTCAGCTATGCTTCTCTCTTGCCTACAATATCTCAGTGTGATAGTACAGATTCTATCACCAATGTGTATATATGTACGTAGTGTAGGATGACTGTGATTGGCTGAGAGTGTAGCCACACCTACTGGCAGCTCTTAAAGGATTGCTCCTAGCCAGGTCATTCTGGACTGGTCGACCTACTTGTGATATGCTCCAGTCATTTAGTTAATAAAAGCCTTGGTTTGGATCTACAAGTCTTTGGTTCTTTCGACGCGCATTACAATTTTATTAACTAAAATAAATTTTGAGGGGATGGAGCATCTGCTACGGCTGGAATGCCTCAACATTGGCCCACAGTCATCTACAGCCTCGAATGACTTTAAGCACTGGGTGAGATGCTTTGAAACATACTTACAGCTTTCTGATCCTGCTGTGATAGAGGACAGCCGTCGACTACTAATATTGATGACTATGGTGTCCCCGAGAGTCTACCAGAGTGTCCAGGACATGACCACTTACGCCACAGCCATGAAGGTGCTGAAAGGGCTCTACGAGCGACCAGTGAACAGGGTCTATGCTTGGTACAAACTTGCTACAAGGAGGCAACAGCCCAGTGAGTCCTGTAAAGCTTATAGTGAGGCACTAAGGCCAATGGGCAGGGACTGTGCCTGCACAGACAGAACTGCTGCGGAGACCACAGACGATCTCATTCGGGATGCCTATGTGGCCGGGGTTCGATTGAATGAGGTGAGGCAGTGCCTGCTAGAGCACGGGGGAGAAAACCTAGAGGATGTGATCTGGATCACAGAGACGATGGAGCCTGTGGTCTTAAGTATGGACATATACTCTGGGGGCTGGACTCCACACTCTGATGTGAGTAGGATACCCTCCCTCTACCCTACTACTGCCGCTACACTGCCCGATGCAGCCCCAAAGTGTTATTTCTGCGGGAAGAACAAGCACAGCAGGTCCCAGTGCCTGGCGAGAAAAGCCAAGTGCCAGAAGAGCCTTAAAGATGGCCACTTTGCTGCAGTCTGTCGCTCCAAAATGGCCGCCGTCAAACACAGTTCCTCGTGAAGCCAAATCGCCACCCTCCATTTCAAGCACTTCTTCCTCAGAGCTCTTGTCCAATGAGAGTGAGGACTCCACCACACGGCAACGCCTGACATCGCGGGGCAGACGCCGAGCGCGGAAGGTACAACCCACCCTCACCGCAATGGCATTCACCCTAACTTCCGACCAGGCCCCAGCCCCATCCTTAACGCCCACCGCCGACCAGGGACACGCTGCCTCCACTGACCGGGGACCCGCCACTGACTGGGGACCCACCACCGCTGACCGCCCCACCACCGACAGCAAGCAGCGACCCCCAGCACTTACCTTTGGCTGCAGGCAGCAACACCATCTCCCCGACACTGTTTTTTCAGGCCCCACTGTTTGCATGACGTCATCACGCACACGTTGCATGACATCATCACGCAGGACTCCATTTTCTACATTACAAGTCTCTGCATCAATAACCCTTGACCAGGACTTCCCCCAACCCCTAGCGCCTTTGGAAGACTACACAAAAGAGTCTGGAAAAACAACCAACTGAAAAACCTCACAAAGATAAGCGTATACAGAGCCGTTGTCATACCCACACTCCTGTTCGGCTCCGAATCATGGGTCCTCTACCGGCATCACCTACGGCTCCTAGAACGCTTCCACCAGCGTTGTCTCCGCTCCATCCTCAACATCCATTGGAGCGCTTTCATCCCTAACGTCGAAGTATGGGTTCCACACTATGCCGACACTACGTCGAAGTAATGGGTTCCACACTATGCCGACAAGGCACGGCCACTCATCAAGACCACCTCCTTCCCCCTATCAACCGAAGCCAGAGCGGCCTTCGACCACATCAAATTGGACATCGCTGCTGCAATGCTGCACGCCATCGACGAGTCCATTCCATTTCAAGTCGAAAGCAATGTGTTTGACTTTGTACTGGCAGCCACTTTGATCCAGGCCGGCCGGCTGGTAGCCTTCTTCTCCAGAACCTTCCAGGGTCCTGAGAGCCGACACTCCTCTGTCGAGAAGGAGGCCCAGGCTATAGTCGAGGCAGTACGTCGTTGGAGACACTACCTCACTGGCAAGCGCTTTACGCTGCTGACCGACCAAGGCGCGGTCCCCTTCATGTTTAGCAATACCCAGCGAGATAAGATCAAGAATGACAAAATTGCCAGGTGGAGAATCGAGCTCTCCACCTTTAATTATGACATACTGTATCAGCCAGGTAAACTCAACGACCCGCCAGATGCGCTCTCCAGGGGGACACACCAATATGCAACTGGACAGGCTGCAGAAACTCCACGAGGAGTTCTGTCATCCAGGGGTCACTAGGTTCGCGAGCTTTGTCAAATCTCGCAACCTGCCCTTCACGGTCGAGGAGATCCGCTCCATGACCCTAGCCTGCCCAGTGAGCTCTGAGTGCAAGCCCCACTACTTCCGTCTGGAGAACACCCACATCATCAAAGCCACCCACCCCTTTGAGCATCTCAGCGTAGACTTCAAGGGGCCCCTACTGTCAACCAACCATACATAACACCTACATCCTTACTGCTATCGACGAGTACTCCCACTTCCCGTTCGCTGTGCCCTGCTCAGACATGACTGCCTCCTCAGTTATAGAGGCCCTGCACAGCATCTTTGCCATCTTCGGGTACCCCAGTTACATCCACAGTGACAGGGGGTCCTCGTTTATGAGTGCGGAGTTGCAGCAGACCTTCTGGAGCGTGGCATTGCCTCAAGCAGGACCACCGGCTATAACCCATGCGGCAATGGGCAAGTCGAAAGAGAGAATGCCACCGTCTGCAAAGCGGTTATGCTTGCCATCCGGTCCAAAGGTCTCCCCACCTCTCACTGGCAGGATGTGTTCACTAGTGCCCGACACTCCATCCGCTCCCTTCTATGCACCACGACCAATGCCACCCCCCATGAAAGGATGTTCTCTTTACCGATGAGTCGGATACGACAATACCGGCATGGCTCACGGTTCCCGGTTCAGTCCTTTTACGACGCCTCGTCCGGTACTCTAAGAATGACCCCTTGGTTGACCGAGTGACTCTGCTCCATGCGAACTCACATGATGCCTACGTTGAGTACCCGGACGGACGGGAGGACACAGTCTCGATAAGGGACTTAGCAAAGCCGGATCAGGTGCAGCAGTGCCTTTCACCCAACCTCCCCCTATTCCTTCTCCCCCAGGTCATGTGCTTGAACAGAGGGACCAGCACCACCCCACCAGCTCAGGCCAGCCTGTCGACAACGCCATTGGGGAATTGAGCAAAGCAGTGGCCACACCCTACGGGCCTGCTGGCGACACGACTCCAGTGACCCCAATCCCGGCGCCACAGCAGTCACGCTGGATGGTCAGAACCCCTGACCGGTACAGCCCTTAACCTCCATTCACCCTGGGATCGATTCTCAAAGAAGGGGTGAATGTGATAGTACAGATTCTAACTCCAATGTGTATATGTACAGATGATAGTGTAGGATGACTGTGATTGGCTGAGAGTGTAGCCACAACTACTGGCAGGTCTTCAAGGACTGCTCCTGGCCAGACCAGGTCATTCTGGACTGGTCGACCTACTTGTGATATGCTCCAGTCTTTTAATTAATAAAAACCTTGGTTTGGATCTACAAGTCTTTGGTTCTTTCAACGCGCATTACACTCAGTCTGCCTTGAAACTGTATGTTGCCTTTTTGACCTGTTGAATTGAAATAAATGCAGTTGGAACTGAAAATGCAGTTGAAAATAAAAAATTTTTAGACATGCAGCACAGTTTGGACCATGACCCTGTGCTGCCAAATTGACCTACACCTTGGTACACTTTGAATAATGGGAGTAAATCAATAAATCGGAACACCCGGAGAAACCTATGGAGACGTACAAACTCCTGACAGTAATGCTAAATTCGAACCCCGGTCACTGGCACTGTAACAGCATTCAGATTCAGAATTTTATTGTGAACATGTCATGAAATTTGTTGTTTTGTGGCAGCATCACAGTGCAAACATTTATACAAAATAAATCAAAATAGTCCAATAAAAAGTCAAAGAAAAGCAGTGCCTTTGGTTCATTGTTCATTCAGGAACCTCGTCAAGTTTATTGTCATCACAGCAAAACAGCATTCTCCAGTCCTCAGTGCAAAGCATACAGACATAATGCACATACTTATCCTGTATGTGTATAGTTTGTCTGTATTCATCTATATAAATAAATATTGTTTTATGCATATGAGAGTCTTGGACGGTTTGTGTGAGCAACCTGATGGCAAAGGGGAAGAAGCTGTTCTTGTGCTGCTGAGTCCTCGTCTTCAGGTTCTTGTACCTTTTTCCCAATGGTAGCAGAGTGAAGAGGGCATGGCCTGGGTGGTGGGGGGTCTTGGAGGATAGAGGCTGCTTTCTTAAAACACCACCTCTTGTAGATGTCCTTGATGGAATGAAGATTGGTCCCTGTGATGTTGCAAGCTGAGCTAAAAACCCTTGAGTTATTTTCCCTGAGTGTTGCACCTCTGTACCAGACAGCAGGCCCTTTCAAACTGTCATGTAAAATGGGGTTAACCAGGCAACTTGCATGGCAAGTGATCCAGTTACATGGTGATTTGAAAGGGTCCAACTGGGTCCCTGACCTACCTCAGAAATGGTCAGGAAAACCAGTAAAACTTACCTGGGCATCCTGGTCCGGTGTTTCAAAGGGGAAATGGCTGACCTGTTTACTTTGATGATGTCAGTGCTCGCACGCTAGCATTACAGGGATGTCCCTGGCTGAGGTGGCACTGCCACGGTGGGGGGGGGGGGCAACGGGAGGTCGCTTCCTCGGGAGGGAGAGAGGCAGCTGCCATGGATGGAGAGGCATTGGAGGTGATGACTGACGGCCTGTTTTGTATGGGGGGGTGGGGAGAGACTGCCGATAGTTCTCATGAGTGCGTCACTTACTGCGTCATCATGATTTAATGAGTCGATTTTCCCCTGCGATTTGAAAGGTGTTAACAGCACCTTTGCCCCAGTAATCGCACCTGGGACCCAGGTGGGCTAATAATGCAACCAGTCAGAATGCTCTCCATGATACACCTGTAGTTTTCGAGAGCCTTCATTGTACAGACTCTCCTCACTAAAAGATTGAGGCTGACTATGTGTTTCAGATATGTTGTAGCTTCCGTCTCTGGTATTAAAGTTTTGTATCCTTGCCTGGGTTTCCTTGTTGACTTTGAGGTTCTAACCTTGTATCCCCTCTACAAATGTCTACTATGATTTGGCTACTTTTTAAACTCAGCTCATCATTTGTGCATTTGATTGGATCGAGTAATCGTCTTTTCTGTGCTTCAGAGAAGTCATCCTCCGTAATATACTTCAGAATACTACTGAGGCAAAATTGAAATTTTTCACACAGTCTGGCAGATTCTTGTAACCTGAGCATATTGATGCTGATGTTGAACCCGTCTATACTTTTTACAGTGTTACTGTGTCTCTAATTTCATCCCTGATCAGTTAACCTTGTATTTTGGGAGAAGACTTTGAACTGTATGACAATGACTTTATATTCTCTATTTATCTCACACTTTTGATCGTAGATAGCCTGGGGGAAAAACTGAGGAAATAGTGGCTTATTTTTGTTTGTGCATTTGATTAACTTTCTCCTTTATTTACCTTTTGTTCTCATCTCTTTCTTTATTCATCTTTGAATTAATATGCTAGATTATTGATGGAGCAAGGAAAAGGAAAACACAATGACCTTAAGAGGAGCTGTTCTTTTGACAGCTTTTTCCAATGCAGAACACAAGACAATCAGTGCAATGGATCAAATGTGAAATTGCAAAACATTGATGTGTGCAACAGAGAGCAACATGCTGCAGTAAAGCGGACTTTACCATTCCCATCAATGGGTACAAATGGTAAGTTTTTGCAAGCAATTAATTATATTGTGATCGACGATATGTCAGCATCCATTCTAATATTCAACAATAAAGCAAAGTACTTCAAGCATATTGTTGATGTTGAGAGAAATTGACCTGATGTCTCAAGCCAAGAATAGCATGATGACACATTAGAGGAGCTGAAACTCCACAAAGACCTTCACTGTTGCACATTGTCCCAGGGTAGGGCAATGTAATAATAAAGAGGGTGCGGGGAAAGATTTAAAAGGGACTAGAAGAGTAGGGCGATGGAACAGGCTGCCAGAGGAAGTGGAAGAAATGGGAAAGAAGTGTTAAAAAGGCATTTAGATAAGTATTTAGATAGGAACGGTATTTAGAGGAATATGAGACAAAATTAGACAAATGGGACCAGGTTGGTTAGTATGGATTTGGGCTGAAGGACCTTTTTCGGTGCTAGAAGCTTCTATAATTCTCTGACAAATGTCTATGATCTTTGCAAATTTTTTTACTCCATTAGTATTTTACAGTGCTAGTGACCCAGGTTCAAATCCAGTACTGTTTAAGGATTTTGTTCCCAATGTGTCTGCATGGGTCTCCTCCTGGTCATCCAGTTTCCTTCCACCCTTAGAACATAGGCTGGTTGTAGGTTAATTGAAGTATTTGGGTAGTATGGGCTGGAAAGGCCTTTTACCATGCTCTAATTTAAAAAAAAATAAAAAAGCACTAGAGGCCTTTTGGCCCTCAATGTTGTGCCAACCTTTATAAACAGGCTCAACAATTTAATCCTTCCCTAACTCACACTCATCCATGCGCCTGGCCGAGTCATCTACGCGCCTGGCCGCCTTTTAAAAGTCCCTAATGTACTAGCCTCCAACACCACCACTGGCAATGCATCCCACTAATACAAGGTCAAAGAATAAATTCACTAGAATCTTGCCTTTGTCTTGGCTTATTCTCTACAAAGCTTCAACTCATTACTCATTCATCCAATGACTACTCCCACAATGGCTGCTCTGCTAATATCTCTCACCTTCTTAAACTGTCCAGCCCTCTCACACTCCAGCTCCTGTTCACTGCAAAAACAAAGTTTTACATGCTATTCTAACAATACTAATCAAATGTAAAACTGTCAGTTCTTTGTTTCTGCAGGAGACTTTATATTTATTTTTTACTGATGGAAACCACTTCTAGCTGTATAAAACTTTATTTTTGTTAGCATTTTTGAAGTTTCCTGAAATGGAAAATTGGCAGTCTGACATGGGGCTGAAACATCAGAAATTTTGTATGAGCCTCAGCTTTCCCTGTTGTAGAATAAAGAATAGGCCATTCAGCCCATAATGTCTGTGCATAACATTGCCAAAGTAAAATAAATCTGCTGCTCGTACAAGATGCATATCCCTCTATTTGCCTCTTTAATACTACTATCCTATCTGCTTCCAGCACTACTCCTGGCAAACCATTCCAGCCATCCACCACTGAGTGTTTTAGTGTGTGTGGGACAAAAAAAATGCCCCATACATATCCCCTAATCCCATCTCCTGCTAACAACCCCCCCCCCCCCCAACCTTAAACAAATGTCTTGTATTTAATGTTTTTACCATGCAGGAAAACAAATCTGACTATCTGCCCTATCAATACCTCTTATAATTTTAAAACTTCCATCCAACATTCAAGAGAAAACTATTCAAATTTGTCCAATGCCTTCTTGAGGTTCATGCAGATTTAATCCAGGCAGAATGCTGATAAATCTCTTTTATACCCTATTCAAAACCACCTCATCCTTCTTGCAATGGGGCACCTAGAATTGCACACAATACTCCAAATGTAGTTTAACTAGAATTTCCATTGCTGCAAAAAAAAAAAAAATCCTTTCAATTTACTTGTGGAATTTAAAAACTCCAACAGAGTTTGTCTGCCTGAATAGTGTTTGGATATCCTGACCAATTCATGCCATTTTTGCTGGGAAATCCTTGGAACATGTGGAGATCAATATTATTCTACCCCACTACCTTCCATTGGTAGTGTATTTGAATTGATTTTCAAGATAAACAAGTTGAATTGCTTCTATTTCAACAAGGTGAGAAGAGTCTGTCCATAAGCAAGTTCCTATGCTTTCACCATACAAAAATTTCTCACTCTTGTCATCTCCAGTTGCTATCTCTCAAGTCTCCTTTCACTATGGACTCTTGCCTCCCTCATAGGTCCCTAGACTGCAGTCTTTTGTATTCTGATTCTTCAAAGAATTCCTGTCTCTCTTTACTTAGATGGTTGTCCTCCATGTAATCAGTTGTTATTTGGGCCAGCTGGTTGCCTCTGTGGATACAAACAGAAGTGAACCTATTTTGAGATTAGAATTTAGTTAGATTCCATAGGTCAGAAAAATGCAAATTGTAAAATTTTATCTTTCTCTTATTTTAAGATTTTGCAGCTTAATTTCTCTTTCCTCAACAATAAGCTTCAATGGTTACAGGGTTGTAACAGTTTTCATCTCCTAATAGATATTATTTTTGTGAATGAAGCGATTTTATTTTGTTCACCTGAAGGCACATAGATAGTTTAATCCTAATCAACTATATACCTTGTCCTTTCAGAATTGGGATGTGAGATTAAAGCAATTAACTCCATTGAGAACTCGACTGAAATGAGCATTTGCTCAGAGGAAGATGTCCTAAATTGCACATTTAAATCCTGTGATACAGAAGGAAAAGGTAACATGTAATTTGCTTAAACACATAAATGGCAGAGGAACTCATCAGATCATGCAGCATCCATTGGAGGTAAAGATACCTGTATGTAATACCAGTGTTTTGGCCCTGAGCCCTTCTTCAAGGTATGAGCAAAAAGCAGACAGGTGGCTGAATGAAAAGGCAAGGGGAGGAGGGAAGAGGGTCGGTGGTGGGGGGGAAACACAGACCAAAAAGCAAAAGGTGATCATTGGACATGGATAGGAGGACAGTAGAGGAATGGTGAGAATTATCAGAGGAAGGGTTTGGCTCTGTTAATGCAGAGGTGGAGGAAAGGGGATGAGGGAAAGAGAGAGACCAACCTGGAGGAAAGGAGACATAGGAGAAAGGGTGGGGGGGGCTAACAAAAACCAAAGAAACCAAATGACTGGGTGGTGCTCAGATGAAATAAGATGTGCTGTTCCTCCAGATTGTGAGAGGTCTCAGTCTGGCAGTGCATGAGACCATAGTCAGACATGTCAGCATGGGAATGGAGCAGGGAATTGAAGTGGGCTGCCACTGAGAGATCCTCGCTATTGCAGCGGAGCGAAGGTGCACAACAAAACACTTTTCCAGTCTGCATCCAGTCTCTCCAATGTAGAGGAGTCCACAATGGGAGCACCAGATGCAATACATGATCTCTGTAGATTCACAAGTAAAGTGTGGCTTCACTTGGAAGGACTGTTTGGAGTTCCAAATGGTGGCGAGGATGGAGGTTGGGCACAAGTGTTGCATTTTTTTCATTCAGAAGGGTAAGTACCAATGGGGTGATTGGTGGGAAGGGGGGAGTGAACAAGGGAGTCATGGAGGGAACATCATTGTAGAAGGTGGAGAGGGGAAGATGTATCTGTGGTGATATCATGTAGTAGGAGGATGATAGATGCAGTGGCTGATGGAGTGGTGCTACTGGGGGGGCCTTCCCTCTTCTCATAGCCTTTTTATTCAGGTGCCTTCCTGTTTTTTTTCTCGTACCTTGAAAAAGGGTTCTGGTCTAAAATGTTATTTATCTTTACCTCATGGGCAATTCGTGGCCTGCTTATGTATTACGTATTTTTTTTTATAAATGTTGAACTTCAACTCATACACAGTCTAAAGTAAATCTGATTATTTTAAACCATTGAATGATTTCACTTTTGTATTTAAAGGAGAAGTGTATGTATCCAGAATCATTTCATATCTGGAAGATGTAACAGGTCAAAGCTGTAAGAAAGGACAGCTAAGAATGCTGCACCAAATGTTCAATCCAGAAGAAAGGGACATTGCAGTGAATTTAGGAACCTTTCACAATGTCATGAAGCAGTGGATAGCTGAATGCAGAGAGGAGGGGTAACTATTATAGTTTGCACTAAAGCTGTAATTATGCCATTATAAAACAAATAACTTTTTTAAATTTGAAGCTTTTTTATGAAGTTTAACATTTCTGAATGTATTGTTAGATTACCTACTTCTACCACCTTTCTGACAATGCAACTACCATTTGGGTCCAAATATCTTTCTCACATCCCCTTTACTCCTTGGCCCAAAATACCATCTTGATTAACATGGATGAGTTGGGCTGAATGGCATGTTCTGTGTTGTGTGACTTTGTGGCTCCAGCCAGTCTCTTCCCATAGGTGAAATATCCCATCTTTAGAAACATCTTGGTGAATCTCCTGTGTAAACATCCTTATTGTATGTTGACCAAAACTGTGCACCATTTACCTGCTGTGTGTTAACCAATGCTCTATGAAGTTGCACCAAGGTGTAATTATGCTTAATTTCTGTCCAGGCTAATAAAGGTGTATATTTTGCTTTTTTACCACCTTGTAAACAAAGGTCCCTTTGCTACTTAATGATCTTAATTACTTAATGTTACTTTATGTTCTATTATTATTAGACCAAGCAAAAAGCATCACCTCATGCACACTAGGATTAAATTCCATCTGATAATGTAATGTCCAATTTACCAGCTGATCAATATCATTTTGCAGTTTAGTGGTAGCAATATAGCCCAGGTAGTGGAGCCACTGCCTCAATACCAAATAAGCAAAATCCTGGTATCCAGCACATACGGGGATTGCGGATGCAGAAATGCAAATTTTCCAGTTGCATGAGAGACACTTTTCCAATTCCAAAGAATTGCTTATTCCAAAGAATAAGCAATTTAAAAATCAAAACACAGTGCAAAATGTGAAATAATTTGGGGAAAAAAGTGTTGTTATCCTTAAATTTAAATTCTAATCTTAGTCACTGGTGCAGTAACAGTGTTGCACTAACCACCGCCACTGTATAATTAACCCCAAGTTTACAGATAGACCCTTACTAATATAGTTACTGTATTTAATGGCCTATAAGACCCACTGGTATATAAGCCCTCCCCACCCCATTTCAGCAGGGAACAATTGTTTAGGTGTACTTACGAGTAAGCATTTAATGTTATTGAAATATATAGCTACAGTACAGCAGAAAAAAATGGACAAAAGGAAAAATTGTTTTAATAATAATACTGCTGTGATTTTCAAGAAAAAACAAAATCAGCTTAGCTATAGCAAAAAAGTATTTTATAAAAACAAACTGCTGCTGTCATTCCCTTCGTTGGTCCCACTGCCCTGCTTTCTCCCGGTGGCTCACTGTCCTCTCTCAGCGGCCTGGGGTGGGGGAAGTGGGGCAGTGGGATCAGTGGGAGGAAGTAGGGCAGTGGGATTAGTGTGGGGAAGTAGGGCAGTGGGATTAGTGTGGGGAAGTAGGGCAGTGGGATCAGTGTGGGGACTGGTTGGCGGGCTGTTGGGGCAGGGGGCAGTGGGACCAGAGCTGGGAGAGTCTCCTGACAACCCGCCACCATCCTACTGTTTCGTGCTCCTCCCCATACCCCTCCAACCCGTGACAGCTCGACACCAGCCCCCAACGATAGGTGGCAGTGATGTTAGTGAACCACATAGCAATGATGATCATGTCGGAGTTGCTCACCTTTATCACCCTAATTTCAACTTTGCATATAAGACACAGGAGATATGTTCGAGACTTTGGGTGGGGAGGGGGGGAGAGCGGGTCTTGTATGCCATCAAATACAGTAATACTAAAGATAAGGACTCTTACTAGGCAGATAGAGGGGAACACTTTAGGAGAGTTTCCCCAGTGGTGTGTGGGATCAGATGGCTCTTCATCCTAGGCAGTGCCATTTTATTCAGACAATTTTATTGAAACTTTATTCAAACAGCTGCTATAGGTGGGGCCATGACTGGGCGCTCCACTAGCCGAATGTTTGCTTCCATTTTCACCAGGAGCTTGTGTGCTGCTTCGGAGAACATTTACTTTTACAATTTTAAATTTTTATTTATTCTCATTAATTGTATCCCTTTTTTTTTTTGCGGGTTTCTGGTTCCAGGTAGTGTAAAATACTGGGGATTTTACTGCACCTGGATTAATACTTGTATTTGCCCTAAACTTTCCTCTGCTCACTTTAAACAAATATCCTCTGGTATTTGTGATTGTTGCCCTGGGGGAAGAAATTGCTGGCTGTCCACTCTTGTCAATGCCCCTCATAATCTTCTTTGGCTTGGCTTCGCGGACGAAGATTTATGGAGGGGGTAAAAAGTCCACGTCAGCTGCAGGCTCGTTTGTGGCTGACAAGTCCGATGCGGGACAGGCAGACACGATTGCAGTGGTTGCAGGGGAAAATTGGTTGGTTGGGGTTGGGTGTTGGGTTTTTCCTCCTTTGCCTTTTGTCAGTGAGGTGGGCTCTGCGGTCTTCTTCGAAGGAGGTTGCTGCCCGCCAAACTGTGAGGCGCCAAGATGCACGGTTTGAGGCGTTATCAGCCCACTGGCGGTGGTCAATGTGGCAGGCACCAAGAGATTTCTTTAGGCAGTCCTTGTACCTTTTCTTTGGTGCACCTCTGTCACGGTGGCCAGTGGAGAGCTCGCCATATAACACGATCTTGGGAAGGCGATGGTCCTCCATTCTGGAGACGTGACCCATCCAGCGCAGCTGGATCTTCAGCAGCGTGGACTCGATGCTCATAATCTTACATATCTCTTAAATCACCTCTCATCCTTTGTGGCACCAAAAGGAAACACCTTCTCTTTTTCAGCTTGGTCAATCATTAGACCTGCTCTCCAATCCAAGTATCATCCTGGTAAATCTCTGCATCTTCTCTAGAGCATCTACATCCTTCCAAGTGTAATCCAACCAGAATTTTATAGAATTGCAGCCTTATCTCTTGGATCTGACCTCCATCCCCTGACTAATGAAGGTTAACATGCCATACACCTTCTTAATCACCCTATGAACTAACCTGGCAATTTTTAGGGATCTATATTGGACCCCAAGATCCCTCTAATCCTCCACACTGTTAAGAATCCCTTATCTTGATTGAATTCCATTTGCCTCTTCTCTATATCATGTCTATAACATGTTATAACCCATTACAGCCTTCATCCTTTGAATCATTTGCAAATTTACTGGCCTACATCTCCACCATCCATCATTTATAAAAATTTCAAAGGCAGTGGTTGCAGAACAGATCCCTGTAGAGCCCAACCAGCCACTGACCTCCTGACACAGTATGTTCCATCTACAATCACGCTCTGCTTTCTGCAGCCAAGTCAAATTTGAATCTAAACAGTCAAGGTTCAAGACTTGAGCTGGGGTGTGTCCTGTATTGTCCCAGGGACTTGACTATCTGAACACTTCAAAAGATCTAGCATTTCCTCTTGTACAGGTACACGATCCTTTATCTGGAACCCTTGGGGGACAGTGTGTTCCGAATTTAGGATTTTTCTGGATTTCAGAAAGCCCACCTGAATTGTGCACTCCCTTCCAGTCACCCAGCCATCTCCCCCAACTGCGGTCCCTTGGACATCTCCGCTGGTCCCTCGGCTGCCCCGCCGTCTCCCCCGACCGCCGGATTTTGGAGCTTTCTGGATTTTAGATGTCTGGATAAAGGATCGTGTACCTGTATTCATTTAGGACCTCACTTCCTCCACTGGTTCCAGGCATATCCCCTCTTTATCCTTAAGCAGCCCCCCTTCACTCTCATCATCCTTCTGTTCTTCACAAATGCATAGAACACCTTGGGGTTTTCCTTAATCTGACATGTCAAAGCCTTGCACTCTTCTAGCTCTTCCAAGTTGTTTCTCAAGTTCCTTCCTGGATCCCGTATAATTCTCATGAGCTCTTCCTGACTTTTGCTTCTTAAACCTTGCATATGCTTCTTTTCCCTTCATGAATTGTATTAACTCATAAACTTGAAGGTTCTAACATTCTCCATCCCATCAGTGCAGACAGGTGTGTGATTTCTCTGGCTCTCTTTCCAGAAATAAATAATTAGCTTCTTGGTCTTGGTGACCTTGAGCAATATTATTGTTCTGGCACCATCCAACCAGGATCTCTATTTCAATTATTTATTCTGCCTGAGATCGCGATGGTGTTGTCATCAAATTTGTAAATTGAGTTGCAGCCAAAAGGCTGTAGGTTCATTGTATAAGGAATAGAGCAGGTGACTCAGCACACAGTTTGGTTGTCCCTATGTTGAAGGTCAGCATGGAAGAATTGATACTGATTGGAGTCTGCTGTTGAGGATTTTGTAGCCAAAAAGACACCCAGGTCCTTGAGCTTTGTCAACAGTTTTGCATAGATATGATCTATACTCCCCCCCCCCACCCCCCTCCTCGCCATCCCCCAAAGAAATTAATTAAGGTACAAACCCCAACAGATAAATAAAGAAGAAAGTGAATTAAGTTTGTGGCATTTAAGTCATGTTTTAATTTTTGTTCTTTCCTTTCCCTCTTATGGTTAACTTAATATCTGGGGAAGGGGAAAAAACACTGGACATAATGTGATAAAGAAATGTTTTATATTGTTTGTATATTTTAAAAGACTCAAGTAAATATAATTTTTTTTTTTAAAAACACCATCTCTGATGATGTGTAATGATGAATCAAGTATTGAAATCGAGAACCTGGTTGAAGTTAATGCAAGCAAGACCAGAAGGAAAGGCGGAGAACCATGCACTGTCTTTATTAAGAGGACACCGTGGAGAGGGTTGTTATGTTAAAATTCCTGGTCCTCGTCAGAAGATCTCCCCTGGAGCCAGCACATTAAGGCAACCTTGGAAAAGGCATACTCATGCCTCTACTATCACAAGTCTGAGTAAATTTGGCATATCATCACATACCCTGACAAACATCTCCAGATGTACTGTGGAATATATATACTGGCTGGTTGCATTGTGGCTTAGTTTGGAAACATGAGGTCCTAGAAATGCAGAAGGCCACAGAGAGGGGCAAACGGCCGTCCATTACTGCCATTGACCTCCTGTCTATTGAAGACATCTATGCAAGAAGCTGTCCTAAGAAGTCAGCCAACATCATCCAGGGTTCTTGTAATCTCTTCTCACTGGCCATTAACCAGAAGGTGCAAAGCTTGAAGTCCAAGACCAAGAAGTCTTTTTTTTTCCAGCAGCTATCTGGTTCTTGAACCTTCCCTTGCTACCCTAACCATAAACTACAGTGGGATCACTAAAGGATCTGCCTATATATTGAAGTGTCACTTTTTTCTTGCACTAACTTCAAATGTGAATGTTTATTTGTATATCCTTTTGTATTTATTATCTCTTGTTCTCCTCTCTTGACATTGTGGTAATTTAGTTTGTACTTTTGCAGTTGCTACAACTTGTTCATCTGTGTGGCTGCAGATAATAAGTATTTAATTGCATCTGTATGTTAAATGTGGGTATATGGCAATAAACTCTTATCTCATAAATTCAAGCTGAAGGACCTCATTCCATTTTCTGTACAGTAGCACAGTTAGTGTAACGGTTAGCATAATGCTGTTAGAGCGTCTGGGACCAGGGTTTAAATCCGCATTATCTATAGAGTTTGTATTTTCTCCCCACCTGTGTAGTTTTCCTCTGGGTGCTCCAGTTTTCTCCCACCCTTCAAAAATGTATGAAGGATTGTAGGTTAATTGGGTTCAAATGTGCGGCACAGGCTCGTGGGCCAAAAGGGCTTGTTACCACGCTGTATGTCTTTTTAAAAAAAATCATGTAGAAACTGATAGCAATGACCACTGTCTATTAATCTTCTCTCCTTCCAAATGCCCTTGCTAAACTGTGGCATTCCTGACCTGGGCACTAGGGAGGCAACATACAACTGAAGATCTTGTTTGCTCCTGTCAAATTCAAGTCCCCTTTGACAATGGTTCTTCCAGTCGTCTTCCTCCCCTGCTGTGCAGCAAAGCCAATTATGGTGCCATAATTTTTGCATTCCCTTGAAAAGCACTCCTACCTGTACCCGTCCCCAACCGTATCAGCACAATATGTTTTGTCGAAAGGGGATGGACATAAGAGACTCTTGAACTACCTGTCTGTGTGGTGGTGGTCACCCATTGCTTTTCTACCAGTGCATAGTCACACAATGTGGAAAAAGCCCTTTGGTCCAAATTATCCATGTCATCCTTTGAGATCTTATGGAACGACTTCGTGTAGCCATTGCTTGCAGTGTGAGCAGATCGTGAAATTTATTGTCCTCTTCTGTTTGCTGTGATTAGTATTCAAGCTGGCAGAGTCCGCAAGCATCGAATCCATGCTGCTGAAGACCCAACTGCGCTGGGTGGGTCACGTCTCCAGAATGGAGGACCATCGCCTTCCCAAGATCGTGTTCTATGGCGAGCTCTCCACTGGCCACCGAGACAGAGGTGCACCAAAGAAGAGGTACAAGGACTGCCTAAAGAAATCTCTTGGTGCCTGCCCCATTGACCACCGCCAGTGGGCTGATCTCGCCTCCAACCATGCATCTTGGCGCCTCACAGCTCGGCGGGCAGCAACCTCCTTTGAAGAAGACCGCAGAGCCCACCTCACTGACAAAAGACAAAGGAGGAAAAACCCAACACCCAACCCCAACCCACCAATTTTCCCTTGCAACCGCTGCAACCGTGCCTGCCTGTCCCGCATCGGACTTTTCAGTCACCAACGAGCCTGCAGCAGACATGGACATACCCCTCCATAAATCTTCGTCCGCAAAGCCAAGCCAAAGAAGAAGAGATGTCCATGATGTACATAAATTCAGCTATCTTTTCTAGTTAGTGGAATTGGAATCTTCAAAGAATAATCTGACTTCCTCCTAAATCTGCATAAACCAAAAACCTATGAAAAAGTTTTTTATGAAAGAAACAATACAGGGTAGCATTAGGGCGGCACAGTTAGCATGGCGGTTAACACTATGCTAATACAGTGTCAGCAACCCAAGTTTAAATCTGCTGATGTCTGTAAAGAGTCTCTGTGTCCTTGAGTTCTACATTGGTTTCCTCTGGGTGCTCCTGTTTCCTCCCACTTTCTAAAGATGTGCGGGTTAGTAAGTTATTTGTCACAAGCATCCAATTGGGTGCACAGGCTAATGGGTCGAGAAAGCCCGTTACCATGCTGTGTCTCTAAGTTAAACTATATTGAATTAATTAAATTAAAGACATAAAACCTATATCTTTGCTCAAACTTTAATCCTTCCTAACGGGATGAATTTATTTCACAGATGTACAGTATACAGATATGATGCAAGTCTCTTGACTGCCTATTTGTTGACATGAAAGGATGCAAATTATTACCATCTGAAATGTTTTGAAATAAAATAAGGACAAATGATTACTTGATATACCTTAATATTCCCTGAAATTAAAACTGATTTAGATATTGTTTTAGAGTACTGCACTTTTGCAGAATAGTAAAGTAGAACAGAATGTTCGTGGGAAGGGGACAGCTTAATGATGAGAATTATTGTCATAAACACAGCTGGAGATCAACTAGCTCTGTTGCATTGCTGTAGAAGAAAAATGTATGAAGTGAAAAATGGAAGTGTTCTCATAGGCTTTGAGTTGAATGGATTTTTTTGTGTGGTCCTGAGCCATTCTGCTGAGAGTTTCCTGATTTGATATAAGGTCATAATCTGGTGAAATAGGAAGAGAAGTTTATAACACCCAATGTTTAAATAAATAATGTTTTGATTGTAAATGTAGGCTTTCTGGTGGAAAAAATGAAGAGGCCAAATCCAGAGACAGCTTGTGTATTTTACATACAGGTTAGTATAATGCTATAAACGTACTTATCCAATGAACAAGTAACAATGTCTTCCAGGCCAGTAACATGTTTCAATGCCTGTGAAAGCCACAAGTACATACAATTCAGCAATGCCTATAATAGGTTTTTTTTTATTGCATTTGTCGAATATTCCAAAATGACTTTGAGGCTAAATCTGCAATATTATATTCCAGCTCAAGGATGGAGAAACCGAGTGTGTTTCTCTATTTTTAACCCATTTTATGTTTGTGGCTTCACCACTGAGATTGTAGGGTTGCAGAATTAATGGTGTTTGGCATTTCTTTTAAAAGTGAAGTATTTTTCCAGATAAGAAATTTGATGCATCATCAGGACAACTTGAAGGATACGGGGGTGATGTAAACAAAGGAAGCCTGTGAGTATCTGTTTAACTATTGATGTCTCTTGGTCATCCTGGAATTTAATAGGTTCATTATTATCAGTCTTGCCTTAAGATATGAACTTTAGTATTCATTTCTTAATTTTGTTTTCATTTCGCTAATGAAAACACTTCTTTAGTCATTTGCCTCAATATCTCATTTTCTTTTGTTCAAATTTTCTTTGATATCAGAGCATACTGTTCTGCTTGCAAGTACATAGGATTGTGTACATAGGTTGGGTGGAAAGCCCTATTTTTCTCAAGAATGTAAAACCTTATAGAACAGTACAGACGCTTCACCCCACAATGTTGTACTGACCTATAGAAACCTACTCAACAATCTAAACCTTCCCTACCTCACACCCATAACCCTCTATTCTTGCATCCATATACCTGGCTAAGAGTTCAATTTCAAACCTCCACCACCACTTCTGGCCACCCATTCTAGGCACTCTCTATTTTTTTTTAAAAGTCTTATCGCTGATGTCACACCTCAAAACTTTCCTCCCTCACCTTATTGCAATTGCCCTCTGATATTTGCTACTGTTATCCCAGGAAAAAGGTGCTGGCTGTCTACCCTATCTATGTATCTCATAATCTTGTGCATCATATTAAGTCACCTCATCCTTCTTTGCTCCATAGAGAAAAGCTGTTAATCTTTCCTCATAAAGTATATTCTCCATTCCAGGCAACGTTTTCCATTCCTGGTAAATCTCTTCTGCACCCTCTCCAGTTTCACATCCTTCCTGTAATGAGATGACCACAGCTGAATACAATATTCTAAGTGGGGTCTAATCAAGCTCTTGTTTTACAGTTACTGTAACTTTGCCATGGTAGGTTCCCCCTCCACCCCCCCCAAAAAAGTATTGAAAGTAGAGGGAAATGTCATAGGGATACCCTGCATTACATACTTGCTTTTGCTTTCCTTCTCAGTCATCCAGCTACCTGCCTCCTGCAGCTTCAGTGTTACTGCCTCTCTATAGCTCTTTGAATTTATTTTCCCATATGAGCTGAAGGTCATTGAGCTACAGTTTCACTTTCTTAACACTTTAAGGAGCTGCCACATGATGTGCCTCCTACAGATGGCAAAGCTCTCAGAATTCCCATATCACAAAATGAACTCTGTTGCCATTCTGACTATTCTACCAGGCACTAATAAAGTCAAAGAATAAACTTTCATCAGAGCCTTGCCTTAGTCTCTGGCTGACTCGCGCGATGGTTGCTCTGCTTATACCTTTCCAACTCCCGTTTGCTTTAAAAGACTAATTGCATTCTTTTGGCAATGTAGATTTGGCAAAGCATTGCTTTTTGAATATGTCTCTTAAATGTGTTTTTTTTTCTCCCAAAGTGAGGCAACTGAGTTGATCAATGATATTGAGTGTCTGGAGTATACAAACAAGAAATTGATGGATCAAAATGATAAATTACAGAGAGCAGTGGAAGCTTGTGAGGAAGCAAATGTACGGTTGACTGAGGAAGTCTTTGAACTGAAAAACAAACTAAAAAGGTAGATTGGAATAGAGTTGCTATAAAAATCCTGCTTTATGCCAGGTGAAACTCCAAGCAGACTTCATGATCAGAAATACAGAGGCTATGCTGCAAGATGCAAGCCACTAATTAGCATCAGAAAGGATGGCCAGGTTAGTTTGCCAAGAAGTATTTAAAAGAGCCTACAGAACTCTGGATAAAGTCTTGTGGACAGATGGGACCAAGTTTAACCTGTATCAGTGATGGCAAGAGCAAAATGGAGGCATACAGGGCACTGTCCATGATCCACCTTTCCCATGGTTTGCATGTTACAGTGCAGCTTCTGTATTTCTGTTCATGAAATCTTCTGCAGATGGTAGTCATGGACACATCCACACCTGCATCCTGAAGAGTGTTTCTTATCTGTCGGACATGGGTTTGGGGATTTTTCTGCAGTATGATAAGAATTGTTCTGTCATGAGCAGTGCAGGTCTTCCTTGAAATATCAATCCCTTTGCGATTACTTTGTTGTCCCTTTGCTGTCTTGTTAATGATTTTCCAAGCTGTTGATTCTAAAGTTGGGGAGATGTCTTTACTGTTTTATTCTTGTTTTTTCAGCCTCAATGGCTTCTTTGACTTTAATTGGCTCAACTCTGGCCCTCATGTTGAAAAATGGTAATTGCAGACTCCAAAGTTGATCAAAAGCTTGAAGCAAACCTAGTTCTCTTATACCTGCACTGATTAAGCAATTAAACATACCTGAGTACTCATAAACACCCGTGAAACCAAATGTCCCAAATATAGTGTCCTAAAATGAGGGGACTATAAAAAGTGCTGTTAATTTCTACATTATCAATCCAAAACATATATATGAGTAACTTTGAATAAAATCTGGAATGTGCACTTTAATTACATGTGAATTGTTTGATTATAAATTTAAAACTGTGGAGCACAGGGACAAATAAAGGAAAAATGTGTATGTGCCCCAAACATTATGGATGGCATGTAGGTAATGGGCAGAGAAAGGGAAGAGGGAGTTTAATCTGGACAAGTGCATAGTTGCCTTTATTGGGCATTGCATTATGTGTAAAATTAAGGAGGTCATGTTACAAGTATATAAAACATTTTTCTGCCACATTTGGAGTATTTGGTCCAATTCTGGTTTCCCCCACACAGGAAGGATGTAGAGTCTTTGTAAAGGGTACAGAGGAGATTTATCAAGCTGTACTGGATTATAGGGTATGAATGAGTCATGGGGAGAGGTTGGACAAACGGGTTGTTTTCTCTCGAACGTCAGAGGCTGAGGGGAGACTAAAGAAGTTTATACAATTATTAGATGTACACTTGGAAAATGATTGTGTACTAATCAATACAAATGTAACATACTAGAGGACATTCTTTTTATTGGTTGGGGGGCAGGGGAGAAGAGTTCAAAGGAGATGTGTGGGGTAAGTATTTTACTCAGAGTGTGGTGGGTACCTGGGATTGCTATCAGGAGTAGTGGTGGAATCTGGTATAATATTAGCATTTAAGAAGCTTTCAAATATACACATGAATAGGCAAAGAATACAGGGTCATGTGTCATGTGCAAGCAGCAGGTTTTAGTTAATTTTGGGCATCATGTTTGGCGCAACTATTGTGGGCTGAAGGAATTTTTTGTTTCTGTACTGTTCTGTATTCTTGAAATGTAAAATTGGTTTCTGTTTTGCAAAATTGTATTGTCTCCATCAAACCTTATTCCCAATCCCAGTCCTGAACTGTTGATTGTTAAATAATACTTGTTATTCCCTGCAGCTCTCAACAAGTAACATTGCATGTAAAATTACTAGAGGATGAATTAGAGGATTTGAAATCCATTATGAAAAATCTAGAGGACAGAAATTATAAGATGCAGAGCCAAAACCGCCAGTTGGTATGTATTTTTAAGAACAAAATTAAGCCTTAAAAATCTGATTGATCTTAATTCGTGTGGGGCATGATACAATTGATAATAGCCATGAACCTTCAAGGCAACTGTCTGGTTTTTTAAAAAAATATAGAGGTGAACTAATTCTGTCCCTGTGTAGTGCCCACAGCTATGATCACTTGTTAGTGAGGGAATAAAATTCTTTTTAGCTCCAAGGGCAGCAATGATAAAGACCCAAAGCCTCGAATGAAAACATGAGCAGATTCATCAGAGGATAAAATTGAGCATTAGGGAAATTGGTGCAAAACTGTTAGCAAATTTTACGTGCATTATTATTATTGTTATAGTAATGTCATAAGATGGTTATAATATGTATGTTTGCACAGTGACGCTGCTGCGAAACACCGAATTTCATGAGTTGTTCATGACAATAAATTCTGATTCTGAAACAATGAGAGCATTGTACAAAAGTCATGGAGGAACTCAGCAGATTATGGAGCACTTATGGATAGCACTAGGTAATCAATGTCTCGGGCTTGAGCCCTTCATCAGGAATGCCAAAGATTGGGCAAATGAGGGGAGGAAGGGGAAAGGGGTAGGAGCACAGGCTTGTCGGTTACTGGGAGGGGAAAGAAAATTAATTAGCTAAATGGTGATAGAGGGAGGGGAAAGTGCTGAGAAAGCTTTAATAGGAGGAAGGAAGGAATGGTGGTGGAGAGTTCAAGGAAGGAAGGTGTGGGTGATGGGAAGAGAAAAGAATGAAAGCAAACAAGAAGCTAGAGGGACTCAATGGGTCTGGCAACATCCATTGCTGTTAGCTACCACATTTAAAAACTGCAGGCTTTTAAAAGTATGGACATCATCAGACAAACTTGATTCAATTAATTAACTCCTATCGTTGATAACATTGTCCTGCATTGTTGGCTTTGATATCTAAATTTATTTCTAGCCAAAAGTACAAAATGATTCTCATGTATTTTAATAAAATAAAAGAAAAAAAGATCTTTTCTAATGAAATCTCTTTTCAAAAGGAAAAGGAACATCAGAATCTGAGCCTAAGCATCAGTCTCCTTCAGGAAGAGGTGAGATCCTAGAATGGAAAGATGCATTTGGTGGATGATCTATTTGTCTAATGTATCTCCTGTGGTGAAAATGAGTTGAAGGTCAGGATATAGTATTTATAAGTAGATAGTGGGCACATTAAAAGCAGGTTTGATTAGCCAGGGGATCAAAGGTTATGAGGAGAAGGCCAGCCAGTGGGCTGAGTGGGAAAATGGATGAGTTCATGATTGAATGGCAGGGCAGACTCGATGGGCATTCAATAACATCCAATTTCTGCTCTTGTATCTTATGGTCTTATAGCACTGTTATAGGCACAAAGGACCCCAAAACTCAGCACCATAGAAATTCACCAAGATAAATGGTTACTTAAACAAAAGTTGCTTTTAATTATCTTTAAACATGAAAACAGGATCAAACTCTTAACTTATTACTATTAGCTTAACCCCCTTCTAATTCTAAGTGCACATGTATGTAACGTGTGTAGGTTCAGAAAAGTTCTTTGATTCACAGTCCAATCTCACTTCTCACTCTTCCAATTTCACCGATATCAGGCATTTCTTATACTGTGCACAGAATTTAACATTTATGAATTTCACCAGGCTCTGGTGCTTGAAAGGTAAATGGTTACCGCTCAGGAAAGGTCTTGTCAGTTTTCAGTGAGAGATTTGTTGCTTGTTGGGACACAAACTGATTCCTTCCAATCAGCCACTTCAGTGTCTTGCTGAAGAAACATCCCCATCAGGGTTTTCCGGATAATAATTTCTTTCTGGTCACCACAGAGTACCTTTTTGTTTTCTCTCTCTCTCTCTCTCTCTCTCTCTCTCTCTCTCTCTCTCTCTCTCTCTCTCTCTCTCTCTCTCTCTCTCTCTCTCTCTCTCAAAAAAAACAAACCACATGACCTTCCAAGAAAAGCAAACTGCATTCAGACAGACTGCAGTACTGGACCTTTTCTTCTGAGTTTGTTCATCTGTTGCTTTCCAAAACAATAATCCATTACTCTACAGCATGTCCAATTAACACCTACTTGTGAAGTCTCTATAGGCATTTTTCAAACTTTTTGCAAAGGCACTCTGAGCCTGGACTGTCTGGCTTGAGTAGAGTTCTGGCATTTTAAATGAGATCTGTGTTGTGAAGTGTTTGTGACCTACACTAAAAAAAACCTGCCACAATTTATCTCCTTTAAAATATATCTATATACAATATAACATAATCTGTCACAACACAAAATATTTGGAGATGGTGAATTTAAACTTAAATAAAGTGGAGTTGTGATTTTGTACAAGACACTAACTGGAATTCAAGTATCTTAATATATTATGACAGTTACTTCCCTATAGTAAATTGCCCGTCCCCTCACTACTTATCTCTTGTGATAGGAATTATGTAAATAGCAGAATAAACCTCATGATAATTAAAAGTAAACTGGAGAGTAGAATAAAACTTGGATAATCTGCTGTCTGACCATTCCCAATCACACTGGTTTGGGACTGGGCTCATTAGGAGATGTTGGCTTTTTCCACTAGCCATGGCAATGGCTATTGTGCTAGCCTTAAATGCATGGCTGTGTTGGCTACAGTCATTTTAAACTGAAATATGACTCACTTAAATTGCTGAAATATTACTGGACAATGCCTTTTTAAAAATGTGAATTAGTGATGTGTTGTCATATTAATTAAATAGCATCTGATAGTCTGGAAAATCTGCTCATCTGGCACTACCAAAATCTGGAGTGTGGGGATTAATAGAGCTTAATATTTTAAAATTGAATTTAGAGATACAGCACGGTAACAGGCCCTCTGGGCATGAGCACATGTCACCCATATATGCTCATATAACCTTTAAATTCCAACTGATAAACCCATTACACCATACTCTGAACATCAGTGAACACTGAGTGCTTTCTGAGGAAAGAAAAATAAAAAGAAATCTGTTGTCCTGAAGTTAAACTTTGGCACAATGTGGAGAAGTTAAGAATTGTAAGGTAACTCTTTTCTCGTATAATGCAGAATGGGAAGCTGACAGTTGAGAGAGACAATGCATATTGGAAAAATGAAGAACTGCTATTTGAAATGGTTGAGCTGAAGGTACAATGTTTCTTGCATTTATAACACTAGACAACTAAGATTTTGCTTCCTGAACACTTGGGTGTATTTTATGGATTTTGGGGTGCTGATCACGAAAATATCCTTAAAACTTTCCTATCATATGCTGTTTTTTTTAAGATGGATCCTGTCGTTTTTTTTTGTCTACTGGTATATTCCCCACAAATCTGAAATTATCTTGTGTTTAGCTTGAAGTTGTCTATCATAATCGCCATTTTTTTCAGGAAGCAAACCTTTTGGTGGTGGGGTGGGGGGGGGGGGAATTGTTGATCTGTGTAACGACATGCAGTTTTTTAAAGTCTTAATTTCAGTTGGCGTTTTTAAAAAAAAAAGAGAGTCATTAAAGTCTTAATTTCAGTTGGCGTTTTTAAAAAAAGAGTCAGGTTCACCAATGTGCTTCAGAGGCAAAAAAGTGCAGCTGTTAGTTTCCCTCCAATAAGGCTTGGTGTATCATTGCAGTAATGATAAAATAAAAACAGAATAAAATGTGCAGTTTGATTGGTTAACTGGCCACTATAAATTCCCTAGTGGTAGAATCTGAAGGAGTTGATAAAAATGTGTAAGAATAAAATGGATGAAGAAAAAAATCAGTATGAAAATTAATGATTGATAGTTAACATGAACTCTTTTAGTGCTTAATGGTTCTAAACTCCTAATGATGCACCTCCTGGCATCGACCAAGGCACCAAATTTTGACTGACAGTTACTCAACCATTTGTAAAGATGTCCTGACAAAAATGTAGTGACTTGCTTAAAACGCAAGAGTTTTCCTTGTAGCAGTCTGTCAATGGCATGCTTTCCAGTGACTTTACTGTTGCAGGATTAGCTGGTTGATGTTTTGGGGTTTAGATGTTTCAAAAGGTATAAATGTGGAGGGAGAGGGGTTGTATGGTTAATCAGTAGAATTGCACCAGTTTAAGAAGGCGACTCATCATCTTTTCAAGGACTACGAGTGAAATGTTAATCTTGTTCCTTTTCAGGATGAGATACATGAAGCCAAAAGACACATTTCTGTTAAGGATACTTTACTAAGTGAGGTGGGTATATAAAGCACAGTAATGATCTTTCAGCCTACAGTGATGTGCCAATATGGAAACCCATTCCTCCAACCATATAGAATTTAGTTACCATTTAACACTTCATTTTTCTTGTTCCATGTACCTGTCCAGTGGTCTCTGAAACTATTCTATTGTACCTGCCTCCACCACCATTGCTGGCAGTGCTTTCCTTGCACCCACCACTCTCTATGTGAAGAATTTGCCTCTTACATCCCACTGTACTTACTTCTAAGCACCTTGAAAATATGACTCCTGATGTTAGGAATTTCAGCCCTGGAAAAAAGCCTCTGGCCATCTACACAATCAATGTCTCTCAACTTCTTGTTTACCTGTATCAAATCACCTCTCAGGCTCTGTTGAAGTTAACTCAACCTATCCTCAAGGCTTGTTCTTGTAAATTTCCTCTGCACCCTCTCTATAGCATTCACATCTCTCCTGTAATGGTGGTGAAGGTTGCTGGGAAACACTAATGATGACTTTGTCTCCCTTATGGCAGGCACAAGGCAATTTCATGTAAAATTACATAACAAATAAGGAATATTAAATTACAGCATAGTGCAGGCCTTTTGGCCCATGATGTTTTACTGGCCTCCACAAATCTACAAAACAATAAACTTTCCCAACCTCACACCCATAACCCTCTATTTTTACTGCATCCATCTGCCTAAGATTCTATTGTATTAGATCAGATTAACAGAATTAGGGAAAAATATGAAAAGAATTGTGTAAAATTAAAGGAAATTAGAGCATTATAACAGAAGTTTTGACATGAAATTATTCAGATATAGGCTCTTTGACATTGTATGGGTTTATTATTTTGCAGAAAATAAATCAAACAGAAAAAATGAAATCAACTATGGATGAATATAATTGCATCATTCAGGTATGGTGGTCATGAAGTTAGAACTGTACACCACAGAAACAGTCCTTCTAGCCCAACTTGTCCATGCTGACTGTTGTCTACATGTCCCATTTTGCCTGCTTTTAGCTATATCCCTCTAAACCTTTTCTCTTTATGTACCTGTCTCAATGTCTTTTAAAAGTTAGTTGTGCTCATATCTGCCACTTCCCCGGCAGCTCATTCTACATGCCCATCACCCTTGGGTTCCTTTTAAATATTTCCCCTCATTTGAAATCTTTTCTAATTTTTACTTCACGTTCTCTTGGGGGAGGGGGGGAGGAGGAGAAATTTTTTGGCTATTTACCTTGCCCCTTCATGATTTTACCAACATCTATAAGGTCATCCCTCTGCTTCCTCTGCTCCAATCCAACTGCTTGTGATTCAAGCATACCAGACCTGGCAATATACTGGTGAATCTTTTATCCCCCCATTCCATCTTAATGATGTCTTTCCGATAAATGGGTGACTGAAAGCACACAATACACCAAATGTATCGTTGTTCGGAGACATACAAGACTTAAGATGATAGAATCTGGAGCAAAGCACAATCTGTAGAAGTCAATGTTGTGAGGCGGATCATTCCTTTTTCTCTCACTGATGCTGCTTAACCTATTGAGTTCTTCTAGTAGATAGCGTGCTGCTCTTGTACAGTTGTAACTTGCTCTTTTATTCAAAGCCCTATTAAATTAAGGCAAGTATGTCAAATGTTTACCTCACCTGTATCACTACTTTCACGGTATGCTGTACCACCCCCCCCCCCCACCCCATGTCCCTACCATTCAGTGTGTAGTCCTACCCAAGATTAGCCTATCAGTGCAATGCCTCCACTGAATTAAATTCTGTCTGCCATTCCTTGGCCCACTTCCCCAGATCATCTAGATTCTGTTGTAATCTCAGATAACCTGATATGTTAAACACAATGCCACTAATTTTGGTATTGTACTCAAACCATGCAATTCATTTTGCTGTCCAAGTTGTTAATATAGACAACAATCAGTGGACCCAGCACACCACTAGTTTCAGATCACCAGTCTAAATAACAGCCCTCTTCTTGAGACTGTTATGATGGGCATTTAGTAGAAATAAAATGTAATAAATTATTTTATGCCAATTCCATGATGGTTGCTGTTAATATATTTTGAGACCTGTTCAAATGAATTAATATTTTTATTGGATCTGCAAAGTTTTTTTAAAAAAACTCTTCATCAATAAAAATAAATGGGAATGCCTAGCAGATCTCAACAAAAAGAGCACTAATGGAGCTAAAGGGATCATCTGCCCTGCCATTTATCATGAGCGGATTCATTTTCCCACTCGGCCCCACTGCCTAGGCTTCTCTCCATAACCTTTGATGCACTGGCTAACCAGGAACCTATCAATCTCTGTTCTAAATACACCCAATGAACTGGCCTCCCCAACAGCCTATGGCAACAAATTCCACAGATTTATCACCTTCTGGTTGAAGAAATTTCTATGCATCTCTGTTCTAAGCAGATGCCCTTCAGTCTTGAAGCTCTGCCTTCTTGTCCTACTCTCTTCCATTATTGGAAACAACCTTTCTACATCTACTCTGTCCATGCCTTTCAACGTTCAAAATGCTTCAATGAGATTCTCCTAAGGCCAAGAGCTGTCAAACACTCCTCATGTGATAACACTTTCATTCCTGTAATCATCATTGTGAACCTCCTCTGAACCCTCTCCAATGTCAGCACAGTCTTTCTTAAATGAGGAGCCCAAAAACTACTCACAGTACTCCAAGTGAGGTCTCACCAGTGCCTTATAATGATTCAATACCATATCCCTGCTCTTGTATTTTTTTTCTTCTTGAAAAGAATGCCAGCATTGCATTTGCCACCTTCACCACCATCTCAACATACAAATTTATCTTCAGGTAATCCTGAATGAGGACTCTAAGGTCCCTTTGCATCTGGGAATTTCAATTTTCTCCCCAATTTAAAAAAAATAGTTTGACCATTTATTTTTTACCAATGTGCATGACCATACATTTTCCGACATAGTATTCATTAGCAAATACTGGCCACCCTCATGTTAACCTTCTATTGGAGCTCTCTCAAGAGCATTCCGGTCAGCTATATCACAGTGTGGTACAGTTGCTGTCGAGAATTGGAGATCAATCGTTCTATAAAATCCACTAAATCATAAGATCTACCACAAGGTTCACAAACTTTTACAGTCTACCGCTACCTTGGCCTGTAGGCCACATTCCGAGTGCCCCCACCCCCATACAATGGCACTTGGTGGGGGGGTATTGACGGTGCTGAGCAAGTTGGGGGGGGGGGGGTTAGTGGATGCACTGAGTGGGGTGGGAGCATATTGGTGGCGCTGAACGGGGTGGAGAGGTCAGTGATGATACTGAGCAGTGCTGGGGTGCTGAGTGGGGGATTTAGTGGTGGTGCTGAGAGGAGGTAGTAACGCCCCCAACATGGCGGCCAGAGTCCAGCTCTCATGTTGCCATTTATTTTGCTCACTGCTGCCACCCTGAGTTTGGTCAGAAAATTACTGCACCGGCTTCTTCATTAAACTTTGCAGCAAACTAAATAATAAAAAGACGGAAGGTTCAGAACGCCCCCCCTCCCCCGCCCCATTTCCTCACCACCCCCTTGGATCTTTCCAACACCCACGGTGGGGGAGGGGGGGGAGCAGCAGCGCCCACTTTGGGAATCACTAATCTATTGGGATCGTTATCTGAAGAGGGCACACAAAATCATTGAGGACCCCTACCACCCCGCCCACAGCATCTTTCAGCTACTTCTGTTGGAAAGAGATACAGGAGAATCAGAGCCAGCTCCATCAGGCTGTGGAACAGCTTCTTCCCACGGGCAGTGACCATCTGAGATTCTAATAAATATTTATCTATTTTTTAAAAAAAAATTTCCTCCTGTGTGTTTGTGTCTGCATGACTTGCATCAAGGACTGCAAAATGCTGTTTGATTGGCTTGCACCTATGCAATCGGATCATAATAAATTTGAACATGGATGCAGAAAAAGAGGGTTATGGATGTGAAACCAGGAAGGTTTAGTTTGTTAAATAGGTTTATATAGGTCTGCTCAATGTCATGGGCTCTTATGTTCTACATCCTAAAAGGACATAGACCACCCCCCCCCCCAACCTATCTTCATAAAGCATGCTCTCCAATCCAGGCAACATCCTTGTAAATCTCTGCATCCTCTGTAGCATCTGCATCCTTCCTGTAGTGAGGTTGTAAGATGGGGGCTGACAGCTGTGCCCTCTTCACCAAGTAGGGATCTGGGGACTGTTGCAGAGCAGAAAGATCTCGGAATACAGGTACATTGTACCTTAAAAGTGGTGTCACAGACAATTGTCAAAAAGGCTATCAGCACATTTGCCTTCATCAGTTAAGAGTATTGGGTACAGTAGTTGGGAGGTCATGTTGCAGTTGTATAAAACATTGATGAGACCCCATTTGAAGTACTATGTTCAAGTTTGGTCAACATGCTATAGGAAAGATGTTGTCAATGTGAAGACAGAGCAGAGAAGATTTACAAGGATTTTTCTATGACTCGGAAGCCTGAACTGTAGGTAAAGGTTAAGCGGGCTGGGGGTGTATTGCTTGGAGGATGAGGGGTGATCTCATGGAGGTGTGCAAAATCGTGAGCAGAATGGATCACTGAGCATGGGGGAGGGGGTGGCCCAGGGCTGTGTGCTGAGTCCATTGCTGTTCACTCTGCTGACCCACGACTGCAGCTAAACATAGCTCGAACCACATCATCATTTGTTGGCGACACAACCATGGTGGGACTGATCAGTATGAATGGCAATTCAGCGTACAGAGATAAGATGCAGTTGCTAATGGACTGGTACACAGCCAACAACCTGTATCTGCATCTTTAAAAAAAAATAGTTGTTGACTTCAGGGGGACCATGCTCCTCTGACCAGTAACAGCTTCACTGTTGAGTCATCAAGAGTATCAAGTTCCTTGTAATGCACTTGGCGGAGAACCTCGCATGGTCCCTGTATACAAGCTCCATTAGCCAAGAAAGCCCAGCAGCGCTTCTACTTCCTGCAAAGGCTGAGGAAAATTCATCTCCCACCCTCCATCCTTACTACATTCTACAGAAGATGTATCGAGAGCATCCTGTGCAACTTCATCACCACCTGGTTTGGAAACTGAACCTCCAGATTGCAAAACCCTGCAGAGGATAGTGAAGTCAGCGGAAAAGATCATTGGGGGCTCTTTGACATTTACAACACTCGATGAAAGCGAAAGACAATAAACATTGTGAAAGACTCCACACACCCTCAAGTAAACAGTTCTCCCTTCTGCCCTCTGGTCAGAGGTACTGCAGGACTCGAGCCCTTATGACCAGACTGGGTCACAGCTTTTACCTCCAAGCCATCAGACTCCTGAACTCCCAGAACATTCGGGGATAGGGCACTATGGGCTGTAACTATAAGTCTTAATATTTTAATGTGCTTAACTTCTATTCTAACGTATTTATGTATATATGCTTGATAGTCCTGGAGAAATGCTATCTCTTCTTTACCTTGCGAGCATGGTATGAACGATAAATAAAGGTGACTTGACTTAAATGAGAGAGACTCTTGCCTAGAGTAAGGGCGTCAGTTTAAGCTGAGGGAGTAAAGATTTCGCAGGAGCCGAAGGGGTAACATTTTTGCACAGAGTTGACATCCATGGATAGAATGGATTAAGAAGAATATAGATATCTTGATTTGGTCAAAGAGGGATAGTCAGCAAGTTGGGCTGAAGGACCTGTATAACTATGACTCCATTATTTCTGCTGGGAGAGAATAGGAAGCATCAGTGATATTCTAGAGTAACTCAGTGGGTCAGGCAGTATTTTTTTTTATCAGTGGTGATTGGAGTTCCCTTGTTGGGAGCTAGTGTTTCTGGTTACTGACAAGGAGAAACAGTAATAATATGACTGGAACCTCCATGATGAATGTTTATTATCATGTGCACTGAGATACAGTGAAAAGCTAAACAAGCAAGTCGACCCACAAGATCACAAGATTTAGGAGCAGAAAAGGCCATCTTAAGCTGATCCATTCTCCCATTTAGCCCCACTCCCCTGCCTTTTCCCTATAACTTTTGATACCCTGACTATGCTGATGCCTATCAGTCTCTGGCATAAATACAACCAAAGACTTAGCCTCCATAGCCTATTGTCATAGCAAATTCCAGAGGTTTACCTCTCTCTGACTAAAGAAATTCCTCCAGATATGTTTTAAATGGGTGCCCTTCATTCTTCTGAACTCCAAGGGGTACAGTCCAAGAGCGGTCAAATGTTCCTCGTATGTTAATCCCTTCATTCCAAGAATAATCCTTGTGCATTTTCTCTAATCCCTCTCCAATGTCTGCACATCCTTTCTTAAATAAGGAGCTCAAAATTATACCCACATTCTAAATGAGGCCTCACCAGTGCCTTATAAAGCATCACTATCACATCCCTCTTCTTGTATCTATTCATTTAGATATGATTGCCAATATTGCATTCGACTCCGACAACTTGCCAGCCACCAATGTCAGGCTAACAGGTCTAATTTCTGCTGCCTCCCTCCCTTTTTAAATATTGGAGTGACCTTTGCATTTGGAGCAATCGCCTTCATTGGTCAGGCATTGAATGAAAGTGTTGGGATGTTCGTGAGGCCATGCATGCAATATTTTGTGCAGTTTTGGTCAGGGGAGAATATAAAGTTAGAAAGGGTACAGAGGAGGTTTACAATATTTTTGCCAGGAGTAGAGAAGTTGAGTTATCATGAGAGTCCTGTTTTCCGTAAATTGAGAGGGGGTATTTACTGAGGTTGATAAAATCATGATAGACACTGGAGAGTGAGAGAACATGACAAATGGGTATAGCTCAGATGTGGGGGCTGAGGGCACAGTTTGTCACTCAGAGGGTGGTGGGCACATGGAACAAACTGCCAAAGTGATGTTTGTTAGCTTCCTTTAATAAACACTTGGATAACTACATGGATGTTAGGGATTTGAACGTGTGGACCTAATGTTGACAAGTGGGACTAAAATAGAGGGCATGTTGTTTAGCATGGATAAGATGGGCCTGTGGGGTCCGTTTCCACACTGTAAGACAATCGATGAGTGGCTGTGAGGTTTATCTGGGACCAAATTTTCTGAATTTGTACTTATCAATTGGCAATAAATATGTGGACTGAATATTAAATACTCCTGGTTCTTTTTCCTGAAATAGGATTTGAAAGAAGAAATCAACAAATTGCAGTGTCATCACACATGTGAAGATTTATCCATGTAAGTTTGAATTCCATCATAGATGAAAATCAACATTTTGCACATGCTAGAAATTTCTAGGGCAGAGGTGTCGCTTACAAGAGGTCGAAGCCGAGAGGAGGAGGGTTTGAGATGTACAAGACCATTTTTTTTTTCCACAAGGAATGATAGGTGACCGGAACATGCTGCCAGGGGACGTGGTGGAAGCAGAAATGATAGCAAAGTTAGAGGCACTAACCCAGATATGTGAACAGGCTGAATATGCAGGGACGTAGACCACGGTTGGTGTAGTGGTTAGCGCAAAGCTATTACAACGGCACCGACCTGGGTTTACATCTGACGCCATTTGTAAGGAGTTTCAGGGGCGTTTTAAAGTGGAATGGAGCCAGGTCTCAGCAACTGGTGAGTGTCAGGAGCTGTGCTTTGTTTCAGGGGATTTAAAAGTGAAACAGAACAGCGATCGGTGGAAGTTAGCAGCAAATTTTTTAAAAAAGGAAGCTCAAGCAGAGCAGCCAGTCTATGAGTGGCTTAGTATGAGAGTAGATATTTAGAGGCTTTGGTGAGCAGAGGGTGAGGACAGACTACAAGTACAGGTAAAGAGAGATAACATCTTTTCATAGTAACCCAGAGTAGGTAGTATAGATGAAAACTAGGGTAGTGAAATGCTCCATTTGCAGGATGTGGGACATCTGGGACAGAGCAAGTGTCCCTGATGACTACACTGCAAGAAGTGCATCCGACTGCTGTTCCTTACAACCCATGTTGGGGAACTGGATGATCTCCAGGTGGATAAACAGAAGCTATAAGGAGATCTTCACATCGAAGAGAAGATGTGGTTGACTGTTAGGAGAGGGAAAAGGGGGGACATCACGTGATGACATGGAGTGAGGACGCAAAATCCTAACTCCTGAAAATCCGTTTATATTTTTAAAAAGTAATGAACTTTACATATAAACTCCATTAAACAACCTCTGAATAAACCTACTTACTCACAATTATGGGGGGCAAAAACTACTGACACCTGCTCAAAGTAAAGAAGAGGGGAAAAAAAAGACTGTAAGATTTGTGCTGATTCGGAGCTGGGGACTAGCGCTTCTGCTGTCACTGAGAAGAGTGTGCTACGCCCAGCTGAACAGGACGATGGAGCTGAAGAGGAAGATGCAGGAGTCGCACAGGCCCTTCTAAGTCGGCATCGGAGTCAGGGAGTTCCTCCAGAAAGCGATAAAGTACAGGAAGGTGCAGAATCTACTGCTTTCCTAAAAGAAGTGAGTAATGTAGATTTCAAGAACTTAAAAACATGAAGGATGAAATGAAAAAAATATAAGTTAACTGAAGCCTTGAAAAAATTGAAAGATGTGGAACAAGTTAAAGATAGCAGTCTTATTGTTTTCCATTTGAGACATTCTATGACTATTTTAAATTTTAAAAAACTGTCAAAAAGTGGATACAGTGGAAAATTAAAATAGTGGGTTTGAAAGGGGATGGAACAAGACATGCCACAAATTTTTTCAACAGTGGATCTCAGAAGTACTGGGACTAGAAAATTCTCTGGGAGAAAATGAGATTGAAAGAGCTCTTAGAAGAAATCCACCCTCTGTCCAGAATCCGCATTTAGTCTTGATAAAATTGCTGCATTTTTCAGGATAGCAAAGGTTTTGAGAATCACTGCTCAAAAAGATCGCAGAGATAAGGTCCACTTGATTACGAAGGGAGCAAAATTTTATTTTATACTGACATGTGAAGATCTCTTTAAACGGAGAAAAGAATTTAACTCCGCGAAAAAAGATTTTATGGGAGAAAGGATACCGTTTATTACTGCGACACCCTATGATCGTAAATCTTTTTGCTGAATGGTCAGAGCAAGTTTTTTGTCAACCATCTGAAAGCTGAGAAATTTGTTGTAAGTTTGCCAAACCTACAGTCTGGATGAAAATCTTGAGGATGGAATATGGCATACAACTTCTACAATGAAATTGTTTAATTGAAATGAGTTGATTATTGATATGAAATACTTTTTAAAAGAAAATGTTCAATAAATCTCAGCAGGCTTGGGGATTTATGTTTGTACATGTGACTTCAGTCACAGGCCCCCGCAATGGAGGGTAATAGCATGCAAGCTGGGGAGGGGGTATTCTATAACTTTATTATGTAGTATATTTAGTAGTGTGTCTTACTCTATTGTACAATACTTCTTTCTATTCTTGGATTGTCAGGTGGGTAATGGGAGCACAGAGGAGTAAGGTTCAGTGGTGGAGTCTTGTAGGAAAAGGTGGAAGAAGAGTGATCAGAATATATTGCAATGAGTAAAGAAAAAAATTTTTTTTAACATAAATGGGATTAATGGAACGATAAAATGGAAGAAACTATTTGCACATTTTTTAAAAAATGAGTGTAGATATAGCTTTTTTTTTTACAAGAAACACATTTTGTATAAAGGGAACATCTTGTATAAAAGGAAATTGAAAAGAAATTGGATGGGTCATGTTGTATCTTCTTCATTTAATTCAAAGTCAAGGGGAGTAGCAATATTAATTAATAAAAAAATTTCCAGTAGATATTCATAGATTTGTAATGGTCCATTGTTAAATATTTTCTGAACTATGGGCTCGTTTAAACATGTATGCTCCTAATGTAGATGAGAAGTTTATTCAGGAACCCTTTTTGAATTTAGCAAATGCTCATGAAAATGTATTGGTAGGGAGGGGATTTTAATTTTTGTCTAGACCCATTATTAAACAAGTCTACGAGAGGAGTAATTAGAAGCAGAACAGTAAAGACAACTTTGACTTTAGTGAAAGATACATAGCAAAGGGTACATCCTACAGACAGGGGTATTCCTTTTATTCAAATAGACATGATTAATACTCTAGATTTTCAGCACATCTTCAGGGCAGAGAACTTAAGGTGGAGTATAAACCTAGACTTTTATCTGATCATTCATTATTGTTAATGCAGATTGACATGCCTGATAAAGAGAACAAGATGAATGCAGTTTTGGCATTTGTATCTAGATGAATAAGATACAAGAGGCTTTATAAGGCACCGGTAAGGCCTCACTTGGAGTACAGAGTACAGTTTTTGGCTCCTTATTTAAGAAAGAATTGGAGACCATACTGAGAAAATTTACAAGAATGATTCCTGGAATGAAGGGATTAGCAAATGAGGAACATTTGCCAGCTTTAGGACTGTATTCCTTGGAGTTGAGAAGAAAGAGGTGGGACATCATAGAAGCATTTCAACTGTTGAAGGGTCGAGACAGCGTGGATGTGTCAAAGTTGTTTCCCATTGTATGGGATTCAAGAACAAGAGGGCAAAACTTCAGGAATGAAGGGGCCCCATTTAAAACAATGCAGAGGAATTTCTTTATTCAAAGACTAATGCACCTCTGAATTTGCTACCATGAGTGGCTGTGGAGGCCAGGTCATTGGGTGTATTTATGGCAGAGATTTATAGGTATCTATATAGTTAAGGTATCAAGGTTATGGGGAGATGGTTGGGGAGTGGAGCTGGGGGAAAATGGATCAGTTCATGATAGAATGGTGGAGAGAACACAAAGGGGTGAATGGCCTACTTCTGCTCCAATGTATTATGGTCATGTATGATCTCGCCATGTGTTGCATGGACTTTCTCCAGGTGCTCCAGTTTCCTCCCACCTTCCAAAGAGTTGCAGTGTTAGATTAATTTGCTGTATTCGGGCATCATGGATTTCACTGGCCGGAATCAGCTTCCACTGTGTTGTAAATAAATTAAAATTTAATTCAATATTTGCAAGCAGATGAAATTAGTTTAATTTGGCATCATGCTTGGTGTATATTTTGTGGACTGATGAGCATTTTCCTGTACGGTACCTTCCTCTGTTTTATGAAATGAGACTGAGCAATGAGACATGGAAATGTGGATGTTTGTATTCAGTACTGGTTTGCCAGTAGAAAACAGAGAGAAGTAATCAATAGGAAGTATTCTGCCTGAAAGTCAGTGATATATATATATATATATATATATATATATCTCTCTCTCTCTCTCTCTTCTTGATGAAGTAGAGGGATGTGTTAGTAAGTTTACGGATGATATGATGGTTGGAAGTGTTGTGGATAGTGTTGAAAGTTGTCTTAAGTTACAACAAGATACAGACAGGTGCAGAGTTAGGTGAAAAAGTGGCAGATGGAGTTCAATCCAGATAAGTGTGATGCACTTTGAAAGGTTGAACCTGAAGGCAGAGTACATTGTTAATGGTAGGATAATTAACAGTGTGGAAAAAACAGAGGGACCTTGGGGTCCAAAATCCATAGATCTCTTAAAGTTCCCACACAGGTTGATGGGATAGAGTTCCAGAGTGGTGATGCAACTCTATAAATGTCTGGTGAGACCACACAGAATATTGTTCAGTCCTGGTCACCTCATCACAGAAAGGATGTGGAAGCCATGGAGAAGGAGCAGAGGAGATTTACCAGGATGTTGTCTGGATTTGAAAATGTCTTATGAAGCAAGGTTAGTAGAGCTAGGGCTTTTCTCTTTGAAGTGAAGAAGGATGAGAATCGACGCAATAGAGGTCTACAAGATTGAGAGGCATGGATAGGGTAGACAACCGGCACCTTTTTTTCCAGGATAGGAGTAGCAAACACCAGAGGACATTTGTATAAAGTGAAGAGAGGAAAGTTTAGGGGAGACACCAGGGTAAGTTATTTGCACAGAGTTGTGGTTGCCTGGAATGCTTTGCCAGGGGTGGTGGTAAAGGCTGGAACAATCGGAGCATTAAAAAGACTGAGACAGGCACATGGATGAAAGAAAAATAGAGGGTTAAGAAGGAGGGAGTGTTTCTTCTTTTTTTAGGGTAGATATATTTGGGTTGTTCTGTGCTGTAATAAACAACATGACCACAGCAAAATACATTTTATTGGACAGAACAATAGCATCTTATTTTGTGTTTTTTGATAATTTTCTAAAGGCATTTTTCAAATTCCAAAATAATGCTTTTAGCCCACACAGGTTCAGCACAATGGTTGAGAAGTGAGGTACATTGGACTAAAATTAGAGGTGTGGAGAATAGAGTGTAGGATGGAATGGTTAAAGAATTGCCTTGGGGTTGAGAAGAAAAGAGACATAGTTGTGCATTGGATTGAAATCATTTTGTACATTGTAGTTGCAGTATGATATCTGATAGTAAATTTAGAGGAAGCTTTACTCCAGAAAGCATCGTAATCTGTGGAGCTTGGGGGCCATTTCAGATGGTTGAGGTAAATAGCGGGGATGACTTTAAAGGTAGTTAAATAAGCATGTGTGAGAAGGGGGTTAGTGGTGATACAATTAGATGATAAAGAATGGGGAAGCTTGAGTAGAAAATGAGTGCTGGAGGCTCTCCAATGCACCTTGAAATAAGGTGAAATAAACAATCTATTCTGTTAGTGAAAGTATAACCAGTAGAAAGTTAATGGAAGCATAGGATTGAAGTAAGTAAAGGAAAAGTAACTATAGTGATTTTCTAATAAATGTATACAGCTCATCTTAAATACTTGCACGTTGGGAATATATTTTTACCAAATGTCAAGTTTACATTCATTTTTCTGTTTTGAACAGAGCACAGTAAATGAAGGAGGAAAATAATAGCAAGTAATTCTTAGTGAATAAATCTATTTTGAAATTCGTGAATGATTAATAAATCATTTAGCTTGGCATATTTAAGTCATCACTATTCAAATCATATGAAGAGCCTCAGTCAGTTTGAATAAACTTTTCCACTCTGCAGACCCTGTGACACACAAGAAAGAGAATTGGAAAGTCCCATTGCTCCTGTTAGAGTTGCAGAAAATTCTCTACAGTTGGAGATAGAAGAAATTCAACAGGTAGGGATTAACCACCTAACTCCGTATGTTTTTGGAAGGTGGGAGGAAACTGGAGCACCTGGGTAAAGCTTACATAACTAGAGGGGAAATTTCATTTACCTCTAGTATATTGATAAATCCTAGAAATAAAAAACCTACCCAATCAGATCCAGAGTCATTTGTAGAAAAGCTAAAAAATAAATTGTGATACTGCAGGTACTGTTTGTTTGAGAGAGAAAACAGGTCATGATACCAAGAAAATCATTCTGATCTAGTTAAAGCATCTCCTGAACCTAAATGTTTCAACAGAATATACCCTTGATCTAATCTGATACTTGGTTCCTGTTGGACTGGGTTTTGTGCATCTAGGATCTGTAAGGAGACTGCAAGTTAAAGATAAAATTGTTGATGTTGAGAGAAGGTAAGTTTGCTTCAGAGCACACACAGTTTACCAATATATCAGACATTTTTGTTCTTTTATGATGTTTAGATACTTGAAATTGGCTGTGTTCCATTGACTGATATCAAAACAATATTATCGATTATCAGTCTTAATAATAAAACAGAAATTAATGGAAATTCAACTTTGAGCCACAAATGTTTTGCCTCCTAAATCTACTCAACAATCTAAACCTTCCTTGCCTCACACCCACAACCCTCTATTTTTCTTGCATCCATGTTCCTGTCTAAGAGTCTTTTAAATCAGCCATTCTCAACCTTGTTTTTGGCTATTTTCCTTCCCACCCAATGACTTTGAGCAAAGTTTATGAGACCCTTTTCCTGTAAATCAGTTACAGTTTGGTTACTTCCTTACTGTGGTAGAACCACCTGGATTGGAGAATGTGTCTTAGGAAGAAAGGTTGTGCGAGTGAGGGCTTTTCTCTTTGGAGCAATGGAGGATGATGGGTGAGTTAATAGAGGTATACAAGATTGTGGGAGGAATAGTTAGAGTGACAGCCAGCACTTTTTTCCCAGGGTTGAAACAGCCTAGACTGCAGGACATTCATTTAAAATGTATGAAGGAAAGTTTAGGGGAGATGTCAGAGATCGTTTTTTTACACCAAGAATACATTTCCAGCATTGAGGGTGGAGGCTGGATATGATGGAGAAATTTAAAAGACTTAGATAAGTAAATGGATGTAAGGTAATGGAGGAAAGGGTGAAATTGATGGTGGAGTTAAGTCAGTCCAAAATATGGGCCAAAGGTCCTGTGTTGTACTTTTCTGTATTTGTACTGTTTGATGTTCATGAAGGAAAACACCTTTAATGCTCTTTCCACTTTCCTGGCCACTTCCAAGGAACTATGGATCTGAACCTTCCCAATGCTTCACATACGAGTTCTTTAAAAGAACTGCCATTGACCTCATAAAATGCAATAATTCACATTCGTCCGGATTAAACTCCATCTTCTATTTCTCTGCCCATATCTACAATTGATCTATAACCCTCTACACTGTTCGCAGCTTCAGCAATTTTGTCATCTGCAAACTTAATAATCCATACACCAACTTTTCTATCCAAGTCATTTATATATACACTATTACAAACAACAGGCTCACAAAACCAATCATTGTGAATCACCACTGGTCATAGACTTCCAACCAGAATAATACTCTTCCACCTCTATCCACAATATTCTCAGGGCCAACAATTCTGAATCCAAACTAACAATTGACCAAAGATCTCAGCATCTGTACCTTCTGGATCAGCCCTACTATGATGGAGCTTATCAAATGCTTCATAATCCAGAATGAATACATTCTCTGCCTTACCTTCTCAACAGGCCCATACAGATTTGTAGGACATGACCGGTCTGTCACAAAGCCATGCTGCCTGTTCTTAATTTCACCTTGCCTTTTCTAAATCCCATCCCCAAGTATCTAGTGGTTTCCCAACCACTTGTGTGTGCATCATTGGCGTATAATTTCCTAGATTATCCCTAGTTTCCTTCTTGAACAAAGGTACAACATTTGATACTCTTCGGGACATGGTTATTGCAAATAAGAATAGAAAAGGTTTGTCAAGGCCCTGGCATTCACTGTGCAGTACAAAAAAGTGCTGGAGAAATTCAGCAGGTCACCCAGCATCCAGAGGAAGTAAAAGGCAGTTGATGTTTCTGGCCTAAGCCCTTCCTCAGACAAATCAAAACTCAAACAGATGCCTGAATGAAAGGTGGGGGGGGGGGGGGGGGTGGGAGGGGAAAGCAATGCTTTGATACAGAGTTAGAGATTATTCACAATGAGTTGATCAGTATCTCTGTGATGCCTGAACCATTAATTTGTTTTTTTTAAATTTCCAAGCAGAGATCAGATGTGGCTTCACATAATTTACCCACACCCCTGTGTGGCATGTTACCACTTCATGACCCAATAATGCTTATCAAAGATATGCATCGCAGATATTCTCAACTAGACTGGATAAATTGCTGGGCCATCACTGAGGAACTGGTAAGAATTACTGATACAACCTCTTTACACTATGCAATGTCATCTGGATATTTTGGGATATAATTCAAAAATGAAAAGTTCTTCACTGTCATTACATGAACTTCCATGAGGCAAAATGCCAAGAAACGCTTGATGTCTGTGAGCATGCATCAAGTTATGAAGCTATACAGTGTGGAAATCGACCCTTCAGTCCAATTCACCAATGCCAACCAAGTTGCCTACTTGAGCTAGTCCCACTTGCCTGGGCTTGATCCATATTGGTTTAATCTTTTATATTCACGAGACCGCCCAGATATCTTAATTTTTTGTAACAATATAGCATGGTAGCAGGCCCTTCTGGTCCATTAAATCTGTACTGCCCAATTAACCCATCAAGTCTGCATGTTTTGAAGGGTGGGAGGAACCTGGGACACCCAGAGTAAACCCACAAAGGTCATGAGAATGTACAAAGTCCTTACACACAGCACCAGATTAGAACCCAATCACTTTGCTCTTCAAAGTGCAGATTTTTCAGTCCGCATTATACACATGACATCACATACAAACCTGAGATTTTTTTCCTGTGGGCCAGGCAGAATTTCTACTTATTGATAGTGCAAAAAAACTACTCAAGAAAAGATGTATTTTACAAAAGAGAGAAATGTGAACAAGAAAGAAGTGTTTTAAAAAAAACTGCAATAATAAATAATGTGCAAAGTCAGAGAAATTAGTCTCTGATTGAATTTGTTGTTGAGTCTGAAGGTGGAGGGGAAGCAACTGATCCTGAACCTCATGGTGCTAGTCTTATGGCACCTATGAATTTTTTCCTGATGGCAGCAGCTAGAACAAAGCCTGCCCTGGGTGGTGTGGATCTTTGATGATGGCTGCTGCTCTCCTCTGGTAGCATTCCATGTAGATTTTCTTGATGTAGAGAGTTTTGCCTGCGATATCCTGGGCTGTGACCACTACCTTTGGCAGGGTTTTTCGTTCAAAGGTACTGGTGCCCCTATACCAAGCTGTGATGCACCCAGTCAGCACACTTTCTACTACACCTCTGTGGAAATTTTCCAAGGTTTTTGATGCCTTACCAAACCTCCGCAAACTCCTGAAAAGGTAGAAGTACTGATGTGCTTTCTTCACAATGACATTCATGTGTTGGGTCCAGGAAAGGTCCTCTGGACTCCTAGGAATTTAAATTTGCTCACCATCTCCACCTCTGATTTCCCCCAATGATCACTGGATTACACACCCCATCCCCTTAACCCACTATCGTGGTATAGTCAGCAGTTTTGTAGATGGTGTAACTGCCGTACTAAGCCACACAGTCATAATTGTAAAGTGAGCAAGGCAAGGGGTTAAGAATGCCATCCTGTACTCTGATACTGATGGAGATTGTGGAGGACATGCTCTTACCGATACCCACTGATTGTGGTCTTGAGGTGAGGAAATCCAAGATCCAATTACTCATTGGGGTATTGAGGCCCATGTTTTGGAGTTTTCTGATCAGTCTTGAGGGGATGATGGTGTTGAATGCTGAACTTTAGTCGATAAAGTGCATTCAGGTGTTCCAGGGCTTTGTGCAGAGCTAATGAGATGGCGTCTGCCGCATACCTGTTGCCGTGGGAGGCAAATTGGAATGGATCCATCTTGCTGCACAGGCAGGAGTTGTTTTTTTTTTTTTTTTTTTTTTCACACCATAAATCACATTAGCCATGATATACACAATTTCTTTTTCACACATATACAGTGACTTTTTCTCCCCCCCCCCCTTTCCTCCCAAACCACCCCCCCACCCCCCCTCTCATCCATTTTAGGTATACAATCTAGGTTGCATTAATCCAGTCAGACAATGTTGTCATTCAACAAAATTACACCAGAAATTCTACTGAGTCCATTCTTTTCTTTCCTTCTCCTTCCATCAACTTAGGTAATGTTTGTCCCCGGTAGGTTTTCGCTATTGTATTTAATGTAAGGCTCCTATACTTGTTCGTATATTTCAATATTATTTCTTAACCAATATGTTATTTTTTCTAATGGAATACATTTATTCATTTAAATTTGGTAGTTTATTCCTTTTAATTTGGTTATGTATTCCATTAATATTTAAAGACATATAGTTCAGCGTAGCCCTTTTATATTTTGTTTATCTTCTCTTTCCGTTTTTCCATCATTACCTTTCCTCCTTTTCCATTTCTGTTTTCTTATTTTCAACTCTTTATAAGACAACATTCCTACAACATCCAACATTTTCCTTATTCTCCTATTTCTATCTTATTTATCCCCAATCTCCCATTCACCTCCTGAGTTGTCCTTTATCCCTTGTCGGACAACCACATCTCCCCTCTCCATTTGGATTTGCGAATCCACTCGCAAGCGTCAACTGATTTTGCAGTGACCGCTATTTCCCCCCACCCCGCCTCCCCCAGAAAAGATTTCACTTTTCATATGTCACAAAGGTCACTCTTTTAATTCCCTCCTTATTCTCTCTATTCCATTACCTTCCCTTATTAATTCTTGTCTATACTATCTATATTTTCCTCTAAGTACAGATACATTCACGTATGCTCCTTGTCTCTATTCACTCTTATACCTCTTTACCCGCATACATATCAATCGTGATCATTTTTACTCTCATTACCCGTCTTCATCCCTCAGTCTATTTTTGTCTTTACCCACATACATATCAATTGTGATCATTTTAACTCTCATTACCCGTCTTCATCCCTCAGTCTATTTTTGTAATTGTTCTGCAAATTTTCGTGCTTCTTCTGGATCCGAGAATAGTCTGTTTTGTTGTCCTGGAATAAATATTTTCAATACCGCTGGATGCTTTAGTATAAATTTATACCCTTTCTTCCATAAAATCGCCTTTGCTGTATTGAACTCTTTTCTCTTCTTTAGGAGTTCAAAACTTATATCTGGATAAATGAAGATTTTTTGCCCTTTATACTCCAGTGGTTTGTTGCCCTCTCTTACTTTTTCCATTGTCTTCTCCAGTACCTTTTCTCTTGTAGTATATCTTAGGAATTTTACTACAATAGATCTTGGTTTTTGTTGTGGTTGTGGTTTAGAGGCCAATACTCTATGTGCCCTTTCTATTTCCAATTCTTGCTGTAGTTCTGGACATCCTAGGGTCTTAGGGATCCACTCTTTTATAAACTCCCTCATATTCTTGCCTTCTTCATCTTCCTTAAGGCCCACTATCTTTATGTTATTTCTTCTGTTATGGTTTTCCATTGTATCTATTTTTTGAGCTAGTAGTTCTTGTGTCTCTTTAGTTTTTTTATTAGATTTCTCCAATTTCTTTTTTAAGTCTTCTACCTCCATTTCTGCTGCTACTGCCCGCTCTTCCATCTTGTCCATTTTCTTTCCCATTTCTGTTAAGGTCATCTCCATTTTATTTATTTTCTCTTCTGTGTTGTTTATTCTTTTTCTTAAATCCTTAAATTCCTGTGTTTGCCATTCTTTAAATGATTCCATGTATCCTCTAATAAGAGCAAGTATATCCTTTACCTTGCCTTTCTTTTCTTCTTCTATTTCACCATACTCTTCCTCTTCTTCTTCCTCTGGGTTGGCCATCTGTTGTTTCTTTGTTGCCCTTTCCTCCTCTTCTTTCTTGTTTCTATTGTCTTCTGTGGTCTCTTCTTGCTGCAGGTGTTCTGCAGCTGTCGTTGCCGGCTGTGGAGATCGACTTCCCAGCTGGTCCCCCCTCCCGTCGGTGTGTTTTTTTTCATTCGCATCGCGCATGCGCGAAGTTTCGCGCATGCGCGGTTGCGCACTTTTACTCGGCTCTGCGAGCCATTTTTGTAGTCCATTATTTACCGACCTGAGGGAGCGGGTTTCTCTCTCCGCAGCGGGCCTCTTCGGACAGGTAAGGCCTTCACCTTTTTCCTCCTTTGTCTTCTCTTCCTCTCTTCTTACCGTTGCTTTCGACTTTTCTTTTTTTGTCGCCATCTTCTTTCCACCTTTATACTCACTTTTCTGTAACTTTTATTTCTGTGCCTTTGTGTTTTCTCTTGTTTTTCCCGACTTTTCTGGAGAGGGCTGGAGTTCACCGTCCGGCCACTACTCCATCACGTGACTCCTCCCTGCACAGGCAGGAGTTGATGTGCTTCACACCACTCTCTGTGTGAATAGGTTGCCCCTCAGATCCCTCTTAAATCTTTCCCCTTTCACCTTAATCCAACACTCTCTAGTTTAAGACTCTTGTACCCTGGAGTAAAGACTGACTATTTACCTTTCTATTCTCCTTGTATGTTCTGTGTACTTCTAAAAGCTCACCCCTCAATTCCAGGGAATAGTCCTAGCCTATTCAACTTTTCTTTATAACTCTACCCCTTCAGTCCATAAGAGCCTTAAATCTTTTTTGCACCTTTTCCAGTTTAATGACACCCTTCCTTACCAATATTTTGTTGTGGTGCGCTGTTAGACAGAAGCAAACACACAAAACCAAAGAGACGGTACAACAGGCTTTAATCGGCAAAGACATCCACAGAGCAGAGCTGACTGTACTTCTGTAAACTCTGAGGGAATCTTCGGAGGCCCTGCTCAGGTTTATATCCCAGAGGGTGATTGACACCTGACCGGGTGGGGCTTGGTCCATTCAGGTCAGCTGATTGACAGCCGGCCAGGTGTTGTCCTGTTCCCCTATACTCTCCTGCAGGTACAGAGGTTGCCCCCTGCAGTAGGCCGGTGGTGTACCACCACACTTATGCAGCTGTAATATGATATTCCCAACTCTTCTGCTCCCCTGACCAGTGAAGGGAAGCATCCCAAACACCTTAACTTTCCTGTCTACTTGTCACCACTTCAAGAAACTATGTAACTATACCCTCTGTTCTTCCACATTCCCCAGGGCCCCTGTGTCTGTCCTGGCTTGTTTTGACTTTCTAAAATGCAATAACACTCATGTATTCGAATTAAATTCTATTTGCCATTTCTTTGCCCACTGACTCCATTGATCTATATTCATATATAATCTTCCTCACTGTCCACTCTGTCAACAATTTTAGTGTCAATTAAAAACATCACTAAGCAAGCCATCTAGGAGTCACATGATGGAGTAGTGGCCGGTCGGGGAACTCCAGCCCTCTCCGGAAAAGTTTTTAAAAAACACAGAAAACACAAAGGCACAAACATAAAAATTAAAATAAAGTGAAAGTAAAGGTGGGAAGAAAATGGCAGCGAAGAAAGAAAAGTCGAAAGCAACGGGAAGAAGAGAAGAAGAAAGGACGTCGGAAGAAGAAGGTGAAGGCCTTACCTGTCCGAGGAGGCCCGCCGCGGAGAGAGAAGCCCGGTCCCTAAGGTCAGTCAAAGTCCCAAACTCGAGACTACAAAAATGGCTCGCGGAGCCAAGCAAAAGTGCGCAACCGCGTAAGACAAAAAAAAACACTGACGGGAGGGGGGACCAGCTGAGGAGTCGATCTCCACAGCTGAGAATGACAGCTACAACACAACAACAGGAAGAGAACATAGAAAACAACGAGAACAAGAAAGAAGAGAGTAAAAAGAAAACAAGGAAACAACAGATGACCAACCCAGAGGAAGAAGAAGAAGAAGAAGAAGAACATAGAGAAATGAAAGAAGAAGGGAAAGGCAAGACAATGGATATATTTTTTTTTTAAAGAATATATGGAATCAGTAAAAGAATGGCAATCACAAGAATTTAGTGAAATAAAAAGAAGAATTAGAAGTACAGAAGAAAAAATGAATAGATTAGAGATGGTCATGTCAGATATAGGAAAAAGAATGGACAAGGTGGAAGAACGAGAAACAGCCGTAGAAATGGAAGTAGATGACTGAAAAAAGAAATTAGAAGAATCTAATAAAAAGGTTAAAGAGACACAAGAGCTGTTAGCTCAGAAGATAGATATAATGGAAAATTATAATAGAAGAAATAATATAAAGATAGTGGGCCTTAAGGAAGATGAAGAAGGCAAGAATATGAGAGAATTTATAAAATATTGGATCCCCAGGGTCCTAGGAAGACCAGAATTACAGGAAGAAATGGAAATAGAAAGGGCACATAGAACATTAGACCCGAAACCACAGCCACAACAAAAACCAAGATCCATTTTAGTAAAATTCTTAAGATATACAACAAGAGAAAATATATTGGAGAAAGCAATGAAGAAAATAAGACAAGACAAAAAGCCACTGGAATACAAAGGTCAAAAATTTTTTTTCTATCCAGACATAAGTTTTGAACTCCTGAAGAAGAGAAAGGAGTTTAATACAGCAAAAGCGATCCTATGGAAAAAAGGATATAAATTTATGCTAAAGTACCCAGCAGTACTTAAAATAGTTATTCCAGGGCAGCAAAACAGACTATTCTCAGATCCAGAGGAAGCATGAAAATTTGCAGAACAACTACAAAACAGACAGAGAGATTAAGACATGTAACGAGAGTAAAAATGACCACGAACTATATGTATGTGTGTATATATATAGGTGTGTATGTATATATGTGTGTACATGAGTGTATCCGTATTTAAAGGAAAATATATAGAGTATAGATAAGAATTAATAAGGGAAAGAAAGGGAAGAGAGGAAGTAAGGAGGGAATTAAGAGAGTGACCTTTGTTATATATGAAAATTGAAATCTTTTCTGGGGGGGGCTGGGTGGGGAGGAGTTACGGTCACTGCGAAATCAGTTGACGCTTGCGAGTGAATTCGCAAATCCAAATGGAGAGGGGAGATGTGGTTGCCCAACAAGGGATAAAGGGCAAATCAGGAAGGGGAGGGGATAGTGGGGTTAAAGAAATTTTAGATAGGAGAATAAGGTTTGATGTTTTAGAAATGTTGTCTTATAAAGTGTTCAAAACAAGAAAGCAGAAATGGATAAGAAGGAAAGGTGATGATGAGGAAACGGAAAGGAAAGATAAACAAAGTATGAAATGGCTACTTTGAACTATATGACTTTAAATATTAATGGAATACATAACCAAATCAAAAGGAAGAAACTGCTAAATTTACTGAAAAAAGAAAAAATTGATATAGCATTCGTGCAAGAAACACATTTAACGGGAGCACAAGAAATTAAAGAGAGATTGGGTAGGACATGTAACAGCAGCTTCATATAATTCAAAAGCTCGAGGAGTAGCTATATTAAAATGTACCAATTAAAATAGAAGAGGAAATAATAGATCCAGCAGGGAGATATGTAATGATAAAATGTCAGATATATTCGGAGTTTTGGAATTTACTCAATGTATATTCACCTAACGAAGAAGATCAAAAATGTATGCAAGATATTTTTTGAAGATAGCAGACACACAAGGGAACATACTAATAGGAGGGGATTTCAACCTTAATTTGGATTCAAACAGAAAGAACAAAGTAACCAAATTTATAATTAAATCGATGCAAGAAATGCAACTTTTGGATATATGGAGGAAACAACACCCAAAGGCATCAAGGAAAAAAGACAAACAAATCACATATAATCCAACGGAGATTAATGAAAACTTCAGAGAATTCTACGAACAATTATACCAAGCTGAAAACGAAGGGAAAGAAGACAAAATAGATGTATTTTTAACTAAAATTGAACTACCAAAATTACAAATAGAGGAACAAAATAAATTAACAGAACCATTTGAAATAGTAGAAATACAAGAGATAATAAAAAAACTACCGAATAATAAAACACCAGGAGAGGATGGATTCCCAATAGAATTCTATAAAACATTTAAAGATTTATTAATTTCTCCCCTCCTGGAAGTAATCAACCAGATTGATAAAACACAAAGCTTACCAGATTCATGCAAAACAGCAATAATTACAGTAATACCAAAGACAGGGAAAGATTCACTCGCACCAGCGTCATATAGACCAATATCTTTACTTAACACAGATTATAAGATAATAGCTAAACTATTAGCAAACAGATTAGCCGACTATGTACCTAAAATAGTAAATCTAGACCAAACTGGATTTATTAAAAAATGACGAACAACAGACAATATTTGTAAATTTATTAACTTAATTCATGCAGTGGAAGGAAATAAAGCTCCAAAAGTAGCAGTTGCTTTAGACGTAGAGAAGGCCTTTGACAGAGTAGAATGGAATTATTTATTCAAAGTACTACAAAAATTCAGTTTACCAGAGAAATATATTAATTGGATTAAAGCATTATATAAGGGGCCATTGGCGAAAGTGACAGTAAATGGATATATATCAAAGCAATTTAACTTAAGCAGATCAACAAGGCAGGGATGCCCACTATCGCCCTTATTGTTCGCGTTAGCTATAGAACCACTAGCAGAATTGATAAGAACAGAAAATAAAATAAAAGGGATAAAAATAAAAGACAAGGAATATAAAATCAGTTTATTTGCAGATGATGTTATAGTATATTTAACAGAACCAGAAATATCAATAAAAGAATTACATAAGAAATTGAAGGAATATGGAGAAGTGTCGGGATACAAGATTATCGCAAATAAAAGTGAAGCAATACCAATGAATAATGCGGATTTCTCAAAATTTAAGAAAGAATCACCATTCAGATGGCAAATGCAAGCAATACGATACCTAGGTATACAAATAAATAAAAACCTCAGCCATCTATATAAACTCAGTTATTATCCACTAATGAAAAAATTACAGGACGACTTAGAGCATTGGAATGACTTACCACTAACACTAATAGGAAGGATAAACTGTATTAAAATGAACATTTTCCCAAGGATACAATACCTATTTCAGGCATTGCCAATACACTTGACGGAGAAATTCTTCAAGGAGTTAAAGAAAATAATAAGGAAATTTTTATGGAAAGGGGGGAAACCGAGGATAGCACTAGATAAATTAACAGAATGGTATAAACAAGGAGGCTTACAACTGCCAAACTTTAAAAATTATTATAGAGCCGCACAATTAAGATACCTATCAGATTTTTATCAAACAAGGGAAAAGCCAGATTGGACTAGATTAGAACTAGATAAAATAGGGGAGAAGATACCCGAACATATATTATATAAATGGGATGAAAAATTGGTACAACGTAGGAATTCTCCAGTATTACATCATCTGCTCAATATTTGGAAGAATATTCATGTAGAAAGGAATAAAACAAATCACCAACTATCAAAACTAATACTGACGCAAAATCAGCTAATCCCTTTTACAATAGATAACCTTTCCTTTAGAGAATGGGAGAAAAAAGGGATCAAAAGAATAGAAAATTGCTTTTCAGGAAATAAATTATTATCCTTTGAACAAATGAAGGATAAATATTATATAACTCACGATACTGTGTTGGCATACTACCAACTGAAATCCTACTTGAAGGACAAATTGGGAAGCAGTCTGAGGTTACCAGAGGGAAGTAATTTTGAATATGTGATTACAGACACAATGATAATCAAAAAATTTATAACAAACATGTATATTAAATTACAAGAAAAGGAGAATGAGGAAACTAATGGTAGAACTAAACAAAAATGGGAACAAGATCTAAACATAAAGATAAAGAAGGAAACATGGGAGAAGTTATGCTCAGGAACTATGAGAAATACAATAAATACGAGGTTACATATGATACAATATAACTGGATACACAGGCTATATATTACACCTCAAAAGTTAAATAAATGGGACCCAACAGTATCTGATAGATGTTTTCGCTGTAAAAAGGAAATGTGGACATGTGAGAAAGTGAAAAAATTTTGGGAAGATCTAAACCAGATATTAAATAAAATCACAAAAAGCAATATACCAAAAAGCCCAGAGATCTTCCTCCTAAGTAACATAAAAAACAAAGAATTTGGACGTGATTTGGATGGAGCACAAAAAAGATTTGTTAGGATAGCCCTAGCTGTAGCAAAAAAATGTATTATGTCAGCCTGGAAATTAGAAGATAACTTGAGAATATAACAATGGTATATAGAAATGAATAAATGTATTCCATTAGAAAAAATAACATATAATTTAAGAAATAATATTACAATATTTGAACAAATATGGGAGCCATACATAAAACATAATAGAGAAAACCTACCGGGGACATCTACCACCTAAGATGACAGAAGGAGAAGAGAATGAAAAGAATTGACTTAGTGGAATTTCTTGTTTATTTTTATTGAGTGACAACATTGTTTGACGGGTTTAATGTATCTTAGATTCTGAACTTTAAATGAATGGGAGGGGAGGTAGGGAGGGTGGGATGGGAAGAGGGAGGGGGGGGAGAAAACGACACTATATATTTGAAAAGGAAAATGTATGTATCTTGATCAATGTGGTTTATAGTGTGAAAAATAAAAAAAAATTTAAAAAAAAGGCAGGGACTGGGGGAGAATGAGAATGGTTTTGTGCCGGGGATTTCCTGGGAGCAGGGAGAGTCAAAATAAAACTGGAGGGCATGGGTGAGGGGAAAGGTTTGAAAGAGGACTTGAGGGATATCTTTTTCACATAGGGTGTGTGGAGCAAGCTGTCAGAAGAAGTGGTGGGACAATTCCAACATTCAAAAGATATTTAGACAGATTTTGAGGGATAAGGGCCTAATGCAGGAAGACAACTCAGTCAGCATGGACTAGTTGAGCAGAAGGGCCTGTTCCTGTGCTTTAAGGTCATCCGCTTGGTGTGTATGCAGAGTGCATTGAAATTCGACCTTTAATAAGCCTTTTTCCAGATTCTGTCCCCATTGCTGTTTCGCTCACGGCATTTCTAATTTTTTTTCAAAGAATTGTTTCTGCCCTATCTGACGCCCCTCAGATTCCCATTCTCTGCTGTGCTGGTGTAAACCCTCTCCAGAAACCACCCTACAGATGATACTGGTCCCAGCATGTAGCGTTGAGGTGTAACCTGTTTAACTTGTACAGGCCTCAGCCGTCCCAGATAGGGTGCTCTGAAACTCCTGCACCATTTCAGCCTCTCATTCTTTTGCCCCGTCCTTCTATTTCTGTACTAGCTAGCAGGTACATAGAACATTCCAGCACAGACCAGGCCCTTCAGCTGCCGGATGATGTGCAACCTATCACCCCACGACAATCTTAATTTTTCCCAACCGCACAACCATAACCCTCTATTGTCCTTACATCCCTGTAAAGAAAAATGTATGTATCTTGATCAATGTGGTTTATAGTGTGAAAAATTTAAAAAAATTTTTTAAAAACTAAGCAAGCCATCTCCATTCTCGTCCAGATTGTGAATATAAATGGAAAGCAAGAGTGGATCCAGTACTAATCCCTTGTCTTGTCAGCACATCACTTGTCTCAGGCCTTCAAATTGACCTCGGACTTTCACTATCTTCTGTCTCCTACCGCCAAGCCAATTTTACATCCAGTTAGACCATACGAAGTTTAACCTTCCTGACCTGCCATGCAGTACTTTGTCAAAAGCCTTGCTAAAATCTGTAGACAATGCCTACTGCCGTGCCCTCGTCATTCTTCTTGGTCACCTCTTCAGAAATGGTATGTGGATCTTTTGTTGTTTCAGTCGGTTAGTTGCAGCCGGTGCTGTAATTTTATTAGTTCAACATGAACATGTACTTCAATTTAGAGAGGATGAATGAAGAAGGTAACTCTTCACGTAAAGAGCAAAAATGGAACCTCTTTTACTGATCATTACCCACAGCTCAACAAACTACTCTCGACAGCTAATTGTTCATTAACAGGAAGGTTGTCATGAATCATGTGAGCTATTTGAATGCATCATGGCATCAGCATTCCAATTTCCAGTTTTAGAGACCATCCATAAATGTCAGTTATTTGAAATGCATACAAATAAGGATTTTACTTCCTTCTGTCAACCTCTTGAAGGTCATGCCATCATCCAGAATAGCTAAGGCATTCTCGAATTGAGAAAAAATAAGATTTTTAAGTTGTCATCCCTTGAGATGAAATGAGTGTCAGCAAATTCCCTGTGCACAGCTTGGAGAAAAATGTTTTAAAATTTGTGTGTAGCTCTTCCTGATTCCACGAGCAAGATAGTGGAGCTGCTGCAGTGCCAGCGCTGGTGAAGACCCAGGTGAGTGGAAACAGCGCAGTTGTTCAGAAAAGTTCAAATGCCTGGTCCTAATGCCAGAGGCTCAGTACAGGCTTTAAACAGCCTATTAAAGATGCTGTCTGTGTTTGTAAGTAAAATCCTGCAACTGCGAGGTCTAGGCCCAAGATGGCAACAGCTATAAGGGATTGCAGACACCAGGGGAGCAGCACAGGGTACCAGAACGGAGATAACACACCAACCCCATCCCACCCCCTGTTGATAAGGAGAAGCATGGGAGATGACCCTAAAGGACCAGCGAAGAGCTTAAGTAGCTGAAGGACCCACCAGGACAGTATCTCCGGCAGCAGACCAACGGCTCAGCGGAGGAGGGAACCTCAAAGGTTATGGGTGACATGGTTGGGGTACCTACATGTACTTCAGGCTGCTGGGACTAGCTCATGGGAATCGGGTATTGGAGCTGGGATTTGAGAGGGTGCTGAGGGCTTTCTGATCGTGTTGGAGGTTTGGAATCTGGAGCTTGGTTTGCCGATGAATCGAACAGGAGGCTGCAGGAGTGTTGGAGGAGAATCCACGGACACTCAGTAACTGAAGGGACTCTTTTGCTTTTCTTTCTGTAATTGTTAGGGGTTCCAGCCTCATGCGAACTTATTGTTTGCCTTATGGCAGTAAGAGTTATAGTTTATCATGGGTGGCATGGTTTGTATAGTGGTTAACATGATGCTGTTACAGTGCCAGTGACCTGGGTTCAAATCAGGTGCTGTCTGTAAGGAGTTTGTATGCTCTCCCTGTGTCTGTGTAGGTTTTCTCTGAGTGCTCCGGTTTTCTCACAGCTTCCAAAACATACATGTTGTAGGCTAATTTGGGTGTAATTGGGCAGTACGAGTTTAAATAGTCGAAATTGACTTCTATCATGCAGTAAATAAAATGTAGAAAATTTATATATGTTACATTTTTAATGCGTTATTACATGACAGTAAAAGGAACCTTGATCCACTAACTCATTTATTTCTCGTGAATTTTGAACTGTTCTGTTTCATTGTATTGGTCATAAAAAGAATTTCACTTGATTGACAGTTTTTAAGTTATCCTTTCCTTTCTTTATCTCATTCTGGTTTAATAATTAGATATACCTTTGCTTCAAAATCTGTCTGTTCACCAATTTAATTCTCTAACTTTCAGCTTGTGCTTCAAGACATTGAAGAGGAAACTAAAGAATTCCTGAAGAAAATAAGTATTCTATTTTATGCTAAGATGATCTGGGACCAGTACAGGGGCCATTTGGTTCCACAGTTGACAGCAGTCATTAGAGAGAAGGATTCCTGCACTAGGTACCTGCATTAGCTCCTTGAGGCACTACTAAGTCCCTCAATTTGCTCACTATATTTTTTTGTCAAAAATGTGCTTTTTTTAAATTCTCTTATCAGTGGATGGGGTGGGAAACTGAGTTGAACTGTTTTTTTATTTTATTGCTTACTGTAAATGATTAAGATAATTATGTATTTACAGTGGACCTTAACACACAGAATGTGGCTGAAACATGAAGGCAGAACTAGCTAAGAAGCTTTGCACCCTTAATTTTTCCCTTTAAACATTTCTCTGTATTTTTATCCATTTCTGCATTTAATTTACAGTAAAACCCCTGGTATCCAGCATCAATGGGATTGGTAGATGCCAGATAAGTGCAATTTCCAGTTGCTTGAGACTTACTCTTAAAATGCCTAATACACCTGTATTAAGAATAAACATTTAAAATACTGTATTTACATCAACAGACTTCACTAGCATGAATATACAGTAATTAAAAAAAAAATTTAAAAATTTTTATTTTCAGTCACATTCTTTGAAAACCTATAACCATCACTGCATCTGCAGGTTCCTCCCACTCCATGGAGGCTCCCGAAAGATGAACAATAACATTATAGATAATTAACCCCCCCCCCCCTCCCCTCTCCAAGTTTACAGATAAAGTCTTTGACTAGGACAACTCTTACTAAGCAGAGATAAGGAGACATTTTAAGAAAGGCACCCCAACAGTGAGTGGCATCAACCATTGCTGTTTCACATATTCAAATAGCTGTAACGAGCAACGCACAACCAAGGCACTTCGCTGACTGAATATTTCCTCACACCTTCACCAAAGGTTTATGTGTTACTTCAGAGAACATTTACAATTTTAAACTTTTATTTAATTTTTTAATCCATTCTTATTATTTATTTATTTTCCTTTTTTTTTTCTGGTTGCCTGAATTCCAGATGACCGGGGTTTCACTGTAAATGGGATATGTGATTGTGGTTTAAAAAGTGATTATTGCTCTGAGGTCATAATCCATTTGTGTCCTGAGACTAAGTGCTCTGGATTTTAACAATACCTATAGAAACTCCAGGAAGAGGTCTGAGAAGCTCCACAATATGCCACATACATCTTGAGCATTTTGTGTAGTGAACATTGAAGTTAAGAACTTACTGGCAATGGAAATCCCAGCCATTAAGATTGAAGACAGCATAGAAAACACTGACTGCATAACTATGTTGGTATGATGAGACTGAAGCTCATGATTAATTGTGGCAAATTTGTGGTGCAAATAAACATGAGGAAAATGATAAAGGTAGTGCCTACAAAATTGAGTGCAAATCAATTAAGAAATTAATCAAACTTAAACAAACTCTTGTATTAAATATATCAGTTGTTAGACTAAACCACAAAAGCCATTCATTTCATGTATTGAAAGAATGGAAATAATTATTTTCAGGTAGATTTCACTGAAATAGAGGGGAGGATGATGGCATCACAGCATAGCAGTTCAGTGTCAGTGACTCGGGCAAAGCTGCCACTCTACTGGAACAATCAAGCTAGCGAATCAACCCTATTTCAGTGAGGAGTGTAGAGATTAAGGTGCGACATAAAAATCAGATGCCAAGTCGGTGAACAATAAGGAACAAGAGCAGCATAGAATAGGCAACAGCTTATTTCAAATTGCCCATTGTGGTGATTGGAAATGAGCAATTAAACAACTGGTCGAGGGGGGTTGGGTTCCAAGAAAACCCTCAATGATAGAAGAGGCTGAAGATTAAAGATTTACAACCAGCTTTTGAAGTACCAAATGGATATCCATCTCAATGTTTTCATAATATATCCACCATCACAGAAGTCTGTCTTTCACCAAATTGATTCACTTGATGATACCAAGAAATGGCTAGAGCATCGTGCACAGGAACAAGGAGAAAACAGTTTCACAGCTATGATATTCCAGAGGTAAACTCCAGAACAAGTTGGTGCAGGAAGGTGGGGGTTCAGATTTATAAACAATTGGGTTTTCTTCTGGGCAAAGGTGAACTGTTCGCGAGAGACGGGTTACTCCTGAACCGCAGGGGGACCTATGTTCTTGAAAGGTTTAATCACTTGTACTGGTCACCCTTTCCCCAGAAAAGGCTCCAATGATCCAAGAATTGAAACCCTATCCCCTGGACCACTGGCCACTCATTTGTCTGCATTACCTTCCTATTCTGACTTTCTCTAGCTTGTGGCACCAGGAATAATCCAGAGATGACCACCTTGGAGATCCTGCTCTTCAACCTCTTTCCTAACACCTTAAATTTGCTTTTCAGGACCTCATTGTACTGCCCTTTTTATTTGCTCCTGGCTCTATCTGTAACATAGACTTTCACCAATCGCCACTCTACTTTCCTTTTACACTCTCCAGGAACAAAATACAACTCCTGATATTCACCAGTTGCTGAGTCCTTGCTCTGCTTGTCTCTTAAACTTCTCCTAAAACAAAGTACAGCTCCCGACACTCACTAGTTGCCCAGTTCACTTTGTCAAAGGCCTGTAGAAAATCCAGGTTATTAGCGAATTTATTTAAAGATATAGGAAGTGAAGATATGAGATGAGAGAAAATTTTGTAGCAGAATTAGATTCCAGAGAGATTCATATTGGACAGACTTTATGGTTATTATAATATAACTGAAATGTAAGGTTTTATATATTAATAAAACCTAAAGTTTGGTAAGGCTAAACTTTTAAATTTTTGTAAATAGACTTTATTTAGATGCAGATGTTTATTCTTCCATATATAAGAAGATAAGATTAAGTCAGGGGAATCAAAAATCCAAATAAAGAACTTCCATTGACTTTCCCTTATCTGTCCTGTCCGTTACTTACCCAAAAAAATTCCAACAGATTTATCAGGTAAAATTTATTTCAAAGGAAAAGTTTGTTTCATCCTTTGTTTTCAAATACCCTGAAACCTCACCCTTAAAAGGAAATCATTCCAGTGCTTGCACAAGACAGTAGTTTTTGCTGGAGGAATTAACACGAGGAGGTTATTGCAAAAGTTCCTCAGGAAAGCAACTTAGGCTCAGTCATCTTCAGCTGCTTCATCCTTCCATCTAAAATTCAACATTGGGTTCAAAGCTCAGATTTATTGTCAGAGTGCATACATGACATCACATGCAAGCAGAATTTCTATTTAGCAGTAGTTACTGATTATTGCTCAATCTTCATTTCCATTTGCAGTAACCAGTTCTCACCTGCCTGCAGAAAGGCCTATGAACCACGGAACCATAGACCATTACAGTAATGAAACAAGACCTTTGGCCCTTCTTGCCAAAGAATCATGCTTCAAAGGTAGCAGGGGATAATTATGACCAACAGGAGTTCATACCACCCAAGTTTGTCATCCATCTGCCATGCCAGCACCATATCAACATTCTGAGTCATTTACTCAGAAATGTTACAAATATAGTAGCCCAAGTTTCATGCATGGGGTGACTCACCTCCTGATAGCTGTTCTACAAAATAGGCAGAATATTGTCCTCTTGCCAAGATGAATGAAACTTCAACCACAGGCTTACTATCATTTAAGATCAAGTAGCCTACTTAACTGTAGTCCGATCCACATTTTTAAATATCCATTCCCTCTGCTACCACTGCACTCTTGCCGCCTAAAAAGATTAAGCACAGGTGCTCTCTCTGAGAGCACCTGTCAAACCAACAATCTTTATCACAAAAAGGACAAAGCAACGTGGTTGGAACATCGCCACCTTGTAGAGCTCATCGAAAGAACCAAAGACTTGTTGATCCAAACCAAGGCTTTTATTAGCAAAAGACAGGAGCTCTTCACAGCTGGCCGACCAGTCCGGAATGATCCGACCTGGCTAGGGACACAACTCTTTAAGGCCCAGACAGTAGGTGTGGCTAAGCTCTCAGCCAATCGCTGTAAGCACAGTCATTACATACTCAAGATACTGTAACTATATACATTGGTGATAGGTCTACTATCATACACCTACAAATCTCGCTTTAAATTGACTTAGAAATATCTTGTCCCTATTGGATTTAAATCCTGAAAATCCCTATCCAACAACATTGTAAGATCTCCTCCAGAAAAACTTCAACATTTTAACTGTGGTTCACCATCATGTTCTATGGGACAATTAGGAATGATAAGAAATGGTGGTCTTACCAGCAATGCCCAGGTATTAACACACAAATAAATAAAATTAATATTAAACAAGATTTGTCATACCTCAAATATTAAAGGAAGTCTTTGTTATGTCGCTGAAATAAACTTTAAAAAACATTTGAAATTATATGTTATGTTTGACTTTCAGAAATGGGGTTATAAAAGATGACGAATATCCTGCAGCTGAGCATGTTGAGCCTCATCTTGGATATAAAGGGGGAGAGAGGAAGATCGTACCAGCAGCAGTTAGGGTGAGAAACAGTAATGTTTATATCTCCTTCCATATTTGGACCATGTGTTTGCTTCTCCAGTTTTATGGTATCATTCCAGCATTTGTTTGTCATTTTTCTCCTTTTTTTCATTGTCCTTCAATTTACATCTCCTTTCGGCAGATCACTTGCTTTACCACCCTATCAACTAGCACAACAACCTCTTCTGTCATTTAGTCTCTCCTGGTCTCTGCAGAACACAGAATATCTTTTAGTCTCTCATTGGTGCAATTTAAAAGTGTGTTTGATCTCTGATCAGTTCTAATGAGAGGTTATACTGTATGCCTTGGATATTGATGCTATTTCTCTTTCCACATATGCTATGCAATCTGAATATTTCTAGCATTTTCTGGTTCATCTTCCAACTCTTCTCCCTGCTCTCGAATCCCAGCTTCTATTATTTAGTTGAGTGGGAGTGTGTTCTCACTATTTAGCCATCGCTTTTTTCGTTCATGCTAACACTAATGCTTCTGGAATTCTCTGAATTCGAGATCTGTCCTTACTCCTCGTGCTCAGCAACAACATCTGAAAACGTCAATTTCTCATGTATGTCCTTCCAGTGCCTCTTCTGTCATGTATTGATAAGCTTCCACGGGTATTGTCTTCAGTCGTTGCCACAGACTGATTTATTGATACCAACTCCATTTATATTTCTGGGACTCTGCATCATGTCAGAGTGTATTAAATATTTTTAACCTAAGCTGAACTTCAAACTCCATATTCTCTTTCTCATCAAGGCATCAAATTCCGTTCCTATAATGAGGACCACCTCTGCCATTGGCTGATCACCTATTCACAGTTTGACTAACCATATGTGACTTCTGTATTTTTTTTTCTCCAAAAATCTTCTGAATGAAAACTAATTCATGATGTTTAACCATCATTTTTTTTTAAATCTTTTTCACTGGCTTTATCTACGTTAGCTGCTGGCCTGGCAACCTTAGAGACATAAAGCTGTACTAAACAGCCAAATTCTGTGATGCCTTTCTATGCTCATCTCATTATGTCTTTTCTTAATAAACCCACACAATCCCCCATTGCCTTTCCAATCCAAGTACCAGGAAGACTGGAGGGTGGTTAATGTTATGCCTTTGTGAAAAATTCAAAAAGACAAGCCTGGGAACTGCAGGCCAGTTAGCTTAATGGTAGTCATGGGAAGTTAATGAAGTGGTTAGGATTGGTTTGGGATAGTAAATATACTTTTGAGTCAGTCTACACATATTAATAGTCCCACAGGCTCAGCATGTCTGCGCTGAGCAACATGGCCTCATGTTTAAGACCCACTTGCCCATATTAGGCCCAATACCCCTCCAATCCTTTCCCATCTAAGGAAACTAACATAACTGCCTCCATAATTTTGTCTGGCAGCTCCATGTAGCCACCACCCTCTTGAATTTAAAAACTGTCCCACTCCCTCATCTTATAGGTATGCCCTCTCGTCTTTGTTTCCTAGACTGAGAGAATCTGACTCACTATTCATCTTATCAATTTATAGACCTCAGTAAAATTCCCTCTCAACCTCCTATGCTCTAACGAAAACAGGCCTGATTTTTCCAGTCTCTTACGAGACTCTAATCCTGGCAACAACTACATAAACCTCTGTACACTTTACAACTTCATAATATCCTCTTGTTGCCAGGTGACCTAAATAGCACATAATATTCCAAGTGTGGTCTTAACCAATGTTTTGTATAGCTTCCAACATGAATTCCCAACACTTGTATTCAGTGCCCAGACCAATGATGGCTAGTGCCCCCAACTCTCACTTCACCACACCGTCTCCCTGAGCTGCCATCTTTAAAGATCTGTGTACCTGCACCCATGAAACAATAAGACATAGGAGCGGAATTAGGCTATTTGGCCAATGAGTCTGCCATGATATTCCATTATGCTTGATTTACAACTCCATTCTCCTGCCTTCTCCCTGTAACCCTTGATTGCCTTCCTGAACCCCTGGTTCCTCTGCCCAATATCACTTTTTGGAGCCCTGCCTTTAACAGAGTAAGCCCAGCCCTACTTCAATTTAAGCAAATGCAGCAAATCACATTCTCAGAGTTGAACTGCATTGCCATTTCTTATCCCAGTTCTCCATTTATTTTTGGGAAATAGTGTCTCATGAATGTGATTTGACGTGTCCAAGAAGATGGATTAGGGCAGGATGATGGACATTAACGAGGTCTTTGGCAAGGTCCACATGATAACGTGGTCTGGATTGCATAGCATCCAGAGTGAAATGGCCAATTTGATGCAGAATTAACTTGATGGTAGTTGATAGAGGGTGGTTATTCAGAATGGAGACCTGTGACCAGTGGTGAGACCCTGAGATCGATGGTGAGTTCACTGTTTGTCATCTATATTAATGACCTGGATGGCAGTTTAAATGACATTGCTTGTAAGTTTGTAGATGACACTAAAATCTTTGGTATAATGGATAATAAAGAAAATTATTGGGCAATATAGTTGGCATTGTGGTTAGTGCAATCCTATTAGAGTGCCATCGGCCCAGGTTTGAATCTGATGCTGTCTAAGGTGTTTGTATATTCTCCCCATGTCTGTGTGGGGTTCCTTTGGGTGATCCGGTTTCCTCCTACACTCCAAGACTGTACAGGGGTTATAGGTTGATTGGCTTATTTGGGCTCGTGGGCCAGAAGGACCTGTTACCATGCTGTACGTCTAATGTTTTTTTTTAAATAGGATCTGGATAAAATGGGAAAATGGGCCAACGAGTGGCAGATGGAATTTAACTCAGACAAGTGTCCACTTTGATAGGTTAAACCAGGGCAGTACTTAAACTTTGGTTAGGCCCAAGATTTTATTGTAAAACAGGGAGACTTGGGTGTACAGGTACATAGTTGACTGAAAGTGGCAAGATAGGTAAGCAGTGTGGCGAGGAAGCCATTGGCATGCTTGCCCTCTTTAGTCGGGAGATTGAGTACATGAGCGGGGATTTCACGTGACAACAATTCAAGACATTAATGGGACGTACTTGGAGTATTGTGTGCAGTTCTAGGAAGCTATTGGAAAGATATTAGGTTAGAAAGGGTGCAGAAAGGATTTAAAAGACTCCTGGTAAATTGGAACTTTTCTCCCTGGATGGGTGGATAAGAGGGTGGATAAAGGTTTACAAAGTCATGAGGTTCATGGCTTTGTAAGGTAGATCATCAGTCTTTTTCCAGGGGAGTGGGCTCTTTTTTTTTAAAAAAAGGAATTGATGAACACCTTCACAGAGTCTTGTGGATTTGTGGAACAAGCTACCAGAGGAACTGCTAAAAGTGAAGACTTTACACCTGATACATGGATAGGAAAGAGTTTTGGGCTGAAAGCATGAAAATGAGACAAGTTTGATTAACATGGACAAGTTAGGCCAAAGAGCCTGTTTCTGTGCTGTTGAACTCTGTGGCTCCACCTGTCCAATGATCAAATGTTTTGATTTAAAAATTCTTTGTGTTCAAAGTTCTCTATTGTTTTACATCCCTTTATTTCTGTGATTTCCTACATATTCCACATCCTTAAATTTAAAAATTAATAATATTAGAATTATGGATATGCATAATCCATATCACTGCCACTTAATGAGGTTATGGCTGATTTGACATAAAACTGCATTCAGTACTCCAGGTTGTTCTCACTGTTCTGGTATCCCTTCCCTTCCCTACCTTGGTTTATCTTCTTCTTTTTCTTTGGCTTGGCTTCGCGGACGAAGATTTATGGAGGGGTATGTCCACGTCTGCTGCAGGCTCATTGGTGACTGACAAGTCCGATGCGGGACAGGCAGGCACAGTTGCAGCGGTTGCAAGGGAAAATTGGTGGGTTAGGTGCTGGGCTTTTCCTCCTTTGTCTTTTGTCAGTGAGGTGGGCTCTGCGGTCTTCTTCAAAGGTGGTTGCTGCCCGCCGAACTGTGAGGCGCCAAGATGCACGGTTGGAGGTGAGATCAGCCCACTGGCGGTGGTCAATGGGGCAGGCACCAAGAGATTTCTTTAGGCAGTCCTTGTACCTCTTCTTTGGTGCACCTCTGTCTCGGTGGCCAGTGGAGAGCTCGCCATAGAACATGATCTTGGGAAGGCGATGGTCCTCCATTCTGGAGACGTGACCCACCCAGTGCAATTGGGTCTTCAGCACCATGGATTCGATGCTTGTGGACTCTGCCAGCTCGAGTACTTCGATGTTGGTGATGAAGTCATTCCAATGAATGTTGAGGATGGAGCGGAGACAGCGCTGAGGGAAGCGTTCTAGGAGCCGTAGGTGATGCCGGTAGAGGACCCATGATTTGGAGCCAAACAGGAGCGTGGGTATGACAACGGCTCTGTTCACGCTGATCTTTGTGTGTTTCTTCAGGTGGTTGTTTTTCCAGACTCTTTTGTGTAGTCTTCCAAAGGCTCTATTTGCCTTGGCGAGTCTCTTGTCTATCTCTTTGTCGATCCTTGCATCAGATGAAATGGTGCAGCCGAGGTAGGTAAACTGGTTGACCGTTTTGAGTTCTGCGTGCCCGATGGAAATGTGGGGGGGCTGGTAGTCATGGTGGGGAGCTAGCTGATGGAGGACCTCAGTTTTCTTCAGGCTGACTTCCAGTTTAAAATGCTACTAAAGACATTTGCTTGAATGTGCTATTGGCTGTTTGAATATTTCTTTACATGACTCAGGGTTTGATAAATTTCACTCAGTTGAAGATCCTTAAGATTTCAAATTTATTGTCAGGGTACATACATGACACAACATACAACCTTAAGACATTTTATTTTGCTGATTGTCCTATGGAAATATTGTTGATAATGAAAATATATTCTAAATTTATGTTAAGAAATTTTTGTTATTTACTAGGGCTGAGCTACAAGGTTACTTTATGTTCCTCTTGCTACAGCTTGAGTTTGGGAAATCTCCAAGGCATTATGCTCATCAGGTAGATGAATCCAGTCAGGAAGAGTATAATAGAAGACATGCATCCATCTCAGAAGCTATGCAAGTTCAGAGAACCTGTCTGGGTTTGAATGACGAAAGAGGTCACCAACGAAGTATGTAATCGAAACATATTCATTTAGAATAATTCAAAGAGAAACAAAAATGAATCAGAAACTGACATTGAAAAATAAAAAGTTAACAAGGGCCCCATTTGGACAACACTTGCTTCTTCAGTTGGATACTGCATAGTTCTAACATTTTTTATGCGCATAGTACATCTTAGGCATGAAAAATAAAACATTGTACTGTGGTACAGGCCCTTTGGGCACTTTGTTGTGCTGACCTCTCTATCTTCTTTGGCTTGGCTTCGCAGACGAAGATTTATGGAGGGGTAAATGTCCACGTCAGCTGCAGGCTCGTTTGTGGCTGACAAGTCCGATGCGGGACAGGCAGACACGGTTGCAGGGGAAAATTTGTTAGTTGGGGTTGGGTGTTGGGTTTTTCCTCCTTTGTCTTTTGTCAGTGAGGTGGGCTCTGCGGTCTTCTTCAAAGGAGGTTGCTGCCCGCCGAACTGTGAGGCGCCAAGATGCACGGTTGGAGGCGATATCAGCCCACTGGCGGTGGTCAATGTGTGCCGCATTGACCTCTCTATATACAGTATATATATAGTCATTCCCTGACATACATTCGAGTTCCTTTCTGAACCAATCGGATCTCAAAATGAATGCAAGTTGGACATATGTTATCATGGCATATAGTCCCCACGGTATCAGTCCTCACACTGATCCCATTGCCCTGCGTTTCCCTGCCAGCCCACTGCTCTGCGTTCCCTCAGAACAGAGAGATGCTGTGCTGTACACAATGCCAGGATATTGACTGACGATCACTATTGTATGCTCGCAGCCATTAGCACTGGTGAACATTTTTTCTTTTAAAACTTACACAGTATTTTTTCAGTCATAGTCGTAAGTTGCATAGGTCGTAAGTAGAGGAGAGGCTGTGTGTATAAATACACCTATCGAAGAGAGAAAAAAAAACCCTCCCTACCTCATAATCTATTTTTCTTTCATTCATGTGCCTGTTTAAGATTCTCTTAAGTGCCCCTATTGTTCCTGCCTCCACCACCTCCCCGTATATATATTTTTTTTAAAACTTGTCCCTGATGTAACTTCACTAAATATTCCTCCCTTCATTTTGTACAGTTGTCCTGAGAAAAGTCCCTTGCCTCACAAGATATATATTTTCCAACCCAGACAACATCCTGGTAAATATCCTCTGCACTCCCTCCATAGCTTCCACATCATTTCTGTAATCAGGCAACCAGAACTGAACACAATATTCTGAGTGTGGTCTCACCAGAGATGAATAGAGCTGCAATGTTATCTCATGGCTCCTGAACTCACTCCCCCAATTAATGAAGTCCAGCATACCACAGGCAACTCTTGTTGAAAGATTCATTCAAAGCTTAATGGATTATTAGAATTTCCGAAGTTTGAATCCCACGCCGTCTGTAAGGAGTTTGTACATTCTCCCTGTGTCTGCATGGGTTTGCTTCCACCATTTGATAAGTACTGAGGTTGTAGGTCAATTGGGTGGCACGGGCTCATGGGTCATAAGGGCCTGTTACCATTGCTATGTACTGCAACCTCCTTTGAAGAAAACTGCAGAGCCCACCTCACTGACAAAAGACAAAGGAGGAAAAACCCAACACCCAACCCCAACCCACCAATTTTCCCTTGCAACCGCTGCAACCTGTCCCGCATCGGACTTGTCAGCCACCAACGAGCCTGCAGCTGACATGGACATTACCCCTCCATAAATCTTCGTCCACGAAGCCAAGCCAAAGAATGTCTAAATTTATATTTTTAAAATTTTAACTTTACATTTTGGCTCCATACTTAGCTCACCACTCTGATCTTCAAGAGGACCAATTTTATCCCTTGCTATATTTTCGCACTTAGAAGCCGTTAGGATTGTCCTTCACCTGGTCTGCCAAATCAATCTCTTTGAGGCCTCCTAATTTGTTTAAGTTTATTTCATGCATTTTTTAATACTCAAGTGCCTCATTTGTTCCTTATTGCCTATATCTACTACATGCATCTTTTTAAAATCTTAACCAGATCCTCCATATCTTTTGAAAACCAGGTCCTGTATGCCTGAATGGCCCCAGGATGCTGCATGACCTGCTGCGTTTCTCCAGCATGTTTGTGCACTGCACTCAACCCTAGCCCTTGTCAACTTTATTGTTGAACTTCCCTATGCCCATTTGAGCAGCAGTTAGTGTAACTCTTAATAAAGTGCCAGCAACTCAAGTTCAAATCTGCTGCTGTCTGTAAGAAGTTTGTACGTTCTCCCCATGGCCTCACAGGTTTCCTCCAGGTGCTCCAGTTTGCGCCCATGTTCCAAAGATGTATGAAATTAGTAGGTTAATCAGTCACATGGGTGTATTTGGGCGGCATGGGCTCGTTAAAGGGCCTATTACCATGCTATATCTTCTAAAAAATTTAAAAATTGAATTGTTATTTGATTAATGCTGACAATGACATCAGCTGGCACTTGCTGATCCTGCAATAGCATGTTTAATAAAAATGAAGACATTCATGATTTTTCATTTGATCATCTTGATAAAAAAGTAAAAATATCCTATTTATGCCTACTTTTTTGTTTTTCAGGGACGATTGAACTACTTGATGATGAGCTATGTTCGAATAAGCAAAAGGATGAAGGAAACAATGTTAGTTAATTCATGGATCACAGCGATTTAAGTCTTGCTGTGTTCAATTTCCTCCCCTATGGAGGGTGTCATCTTTATTTGGGCCATTAGTATTGTATTTAGATTAAGTGTGGCCTCCTTTACCAAAAACAAATTATGGCTCATAAATTGTTGCTAAAAGGAAATGAACAGTAACCAGAAAGGATGAATTAGAATGAGTGTAACTAAAATGGGTCAAGGAAGTTCTACATCGTTGGAGAGGGAAAGGGGGTTTCAGGCTGTTTCTGAGTGTTTGAATTGAGTCTTTTGTCTTTAGTGGTGGACCAGTGGGATATGATAATTTACTTAAAGCAAGATAAGTTAGGATAAGGGGAATTGAGTAGGAGGAAGTTAAAAGCAAAGTGGAGCAATGCTTGAATTATGTGGGCAGTGATTTTAAACATGATCATCCCAATTATGAAGAAATACAAATAAATCAAAGTTCAAATGGAATGCAACTTGCAGAAAATGATGATTTTACAAGCCTGCTCTGCTTATTCCTCAGGGTGGGGGGAGGTTGTGGAAGCTGCTGAAGAAATTGTGGGAGTTGCTGCAGTTCATCTTTGTAGATTCAATACAATGTAGCCATAGAGAGCCATTTATGGATGAAGTACATGTTTAGGATAGAGTGCTGAGTGCATTTTAAATTGGACCACTTTTTACCGCATAGTGGTTTTTTTTTAATGTGTGGGAGCTACTGCGCTGGATAGGTCACGTCCAGAATGCAGGACCATCGCCTTCCCAAGATCGTGTTCTATGGCGAGCTCTCCACTGGCCACCGAGACAGAGGTGCACCAAAGAAGAGGTACAAGGACTGCCTAAAAAAATCTCTTGGTGCCTGCCCCATTGACCACCGCCAGTGGGCTGATATCGCCTCAAACCGTGCATCTTGGCGCCTCACAGTTCGGCGGGCAGCAACCTCCTTTGAAGAAGACCGCAGAGCCCACCTCACTGACAAAAGACAAAGGAGGAAAAACCCAACACCCAACCCACCAATTTTCCCTTGCAACCGTGTCTGCCTGTCCCGCATCGGACTTGTCAGCCACAAACGTGCCTGCAGCTGACGTGGACATTACCCCTCCATAAATCTTCGTCCGCGAAGCCAAGCCAAAGAAGGGAGCTACTATTATTCAAATGGCAATTGCACTCCTGATATAGGCATTGAAGATAATGAAAAGGCTTTGGGGTGCCAAGAAATGAGTCTATCGCTGCAAGATGGCCAGTAAATAGTAAGGCTGCTCCAGAAAATGTTCCCTCTGATCTTGACGGTGGGAATTTTTAGCTATGCTGGTGAATATCAAGGGCAGGTGGACAGACTTAAGGATTCAAGATTCCTTTATTTTCATGTAATATTACAGTTTATGAACTATTATATAAAATTGAATTCTGCCTGCCATAGTCATCAGTAGTGTTGCCCAATGCCCCTAACAGTAAAAAAAGAAAAGTCCCTCCAGAGTCATTAAGTGTCTGTGGATTCACCTCCAGCACTCCTGCTGCTGCACAGACTCCTGTTTGATCCATTGACAACCCTAGTTCCAGATCCAAATTTCCAACATGATCAGGAAACCTTCAATGCCTGAGGAGCCATCCTTACCCTCAGCACCCTCTCAAATCCCTGTTCCAATACCTAGTTCTCAGTCAACAGCAGCCCATGGGTGTCCCCCAATCGCGTCACCTGCAGGCTGTGCATGTCCCCCAGCTGATGATTCCCTCGCTGGTTTGCCACCAGGGTCACTGTCCTGTTGGGTCATCTCTGCTTTACCTTCTCAATTTGGGGGGTTTTCCCCATTTTTGGTAACCTGCGCCAGTCCAATATTTCCCTGGAATCTGGAACCCCTTGTGGCTGCTGCCGAGCACAGACGCCACCATCTTGGGCACAGATCCCTGCCGTTGCTTTTTAAAATAAAACACAGCCATCAACTTTTGCAGGTCATTTAAATCCTGTATGGAGCCATTGACATTGGGACCAGGTGGTGAACCCTTTGGAGCAGCACTGTATCTGTTCCCCACTCTCCTGGATTTGCATCGGAGGCAGTTCTGCCGTTACAACAGCTCTGGCAACGCCACTGTTTTTATTTAGCCATCACTTCTCACTCACCAACTTATCAAACCAGGTTTGCTGTACCCAGTTATGCCTAACTGTGGTTGTAGATGAAATTCAATCTGTAATTTGGAGTTAAGCAACTAAAATATGTTCTGCCGAGGACACAACTATGTGGCACTTGTGAGGATGAAGAGATTGGTTTCAATTAACCAAAGCCATCTTTTGTGCAAAGTCAGTCTACGCCTTTAGCTCTTCACCACTTAAATCTCCTTTCTCTCACCTTAAGCCTATGCAGCCTTGTTATTTGATTCTCCTGAGGTAGGAAAAGCACCTTTCACTAAATATGCTATCTGGCTCCTGTATGTTACCTGCTTTATCAGGTCATTTTTCTGCCTCCTTTGCTCCAGGAAAACAATGGCCATCTTATCCAATCTTTCCCCACAAGAAAAGTCCTCCAATCTGGGAAACATCATGGCGAATCACCACTGCACAACTATAATCTTTCCTAGACTGTGGCAACCAGAACTGCAGACAATGCTCCAAATGCAGCAAATGGATGTTTTCTCTTGAATTGCTTAACTTTAGTTTGACTACAGGGTGTTTTCATCGTGTTGTAACTCCCTCAACAGGTGTAGTAGGCAGTGGCTCCCTAACTATCATCTGCATTTTAGATTCAAATCGGGCAATAAATGCCCATAATATTACATGTTGATGCTCATGTTGAAATAGTGGGTCACAAGACACAATTGTTTGGGTGCAGATTACAGAGTGTGTAATGAATTGTGAACAATGAGCATGTGCTGCTATCCATTCCCTTAGGTTAGAATTAATTACTGCTTCTGTATATTTCGGTGCCCTTCAACTTATACTGGATGATGCTTAAATGTGGAGATTGTGAGAGGGCAGTCTCTTTTGGAAAACTGCTTAAAATCATCTCTCTCCACGTTGTGGTGATATGTAATTACAACACTAGGTCACCAGGGGTCATCCCAGTGACCTTGTCTATAAAGCAATCCAGAGCTACAGTCTAGCCTTCCAGGTTCGTCTTGCAGAGAGACAAGACCTCTTGTAATTCCACCACTAGGCCACCAGGGGTCATCTCGGTGACCTTGTCCATAAAGCAGTCCAGAGCTACAGTCTAGCCTTCCAGGTTTGTCTTGCAGAGAGACAAGACCTCTTGTAATTCCACCACTAGGTCACCAGGGGTCATCTCGGTGACCTTGTCTATAAAGCAGTCCAGAGCTACAGTTTAGCCTTCCAGGTTTGTCTTGCAGAGAGACAAGACCTCTTGTAATTCCACCACTAGGTCACCAGGGGTCATCCTGGTGACCTTGTCTATAAAGCAGTCCAGAGCTACAGTCTAGCCTTCCAGGTTCGTCTCGCAGAGAGACAAGACCTCTTGTAATTCCACCACTAGGTCACCAGGGGTCATCCTGGTGACCTTGTCTATAAAGCAGTCCAGAGCTACAGTCTAGCCTTTCAGGTTGGTCTTGCAGAGAGACAAGACCTCTTAGTGTACATATTAGTTTATTAAAGCTGACTTATACTCGCACTGCTTTTGTGGTTATTGTCAGTACACATGTGACCAGAGTTTTCTTGCTGAGATGCTGATTATGTTCAATTGCTGTAGTTGTGTCATGAAGTTTAATTGACTGAAGTAATATCAAAGTTGAAATCTTTGATAATAGTTAGAAATTGTGCAGTGGTTAACTCCTCAATGAGAGCAATGACTTGTGACATCTGCAGGACTATATAACTTGGATTGAATCATCCATTGAAAATGTCATTGGCTATCTGATTATTTAATTCTTTCCTTTTATTTAATAGTACATCAGATGGAATATGATGCATTCAGAGTTAGTACCAGCAGCTGATGGGCAGTAAGTGTTCTTTATATCTATATATATATATTTGACCTTTATAATTTGATACCTGCTTTCTTTTGTACACCCATATGTCAGACAGGGTCAAATTTTAATATCCTGGCAGTGTTGTGGTAAGGAAAGATTTATTTATTTCCATTTTAGATTGGGTATGATGCAGTAGTATATGAGTAAAACATCTATCACATGAATCCTCTCCAGAATTTAATTGGCATAAAGTACAATTTAAAATACTCATATTAATGCTTTCCACATACCTTTCTTTCAATATCCTACCTATGTTCACTGGTTATGTGGATTCAATATAAAACTGGTTTGAGCCAGTTGAACTGGTTTGGCTCCCCAAAGCCTTTTCATTCACTCCCGTTGAATGTTGCATGTACCAAAGAACAACATTTGTTTTTATTTTGTGAATTATAGATTACAAGATTGAGTAGTTGGGTTAGTGCCAAACTCAGAGATTGGACTTGAAGAAAAATATCTGCATATGTGTACATGCATCAATCAGACATTAAAAAAATCCATTTACATCCATTTCAAGTACAAGATTCACACACTAGGAAATTGGACCAGACACTTATTGCCATGATTCATCTTAATATATTTCTGACTTGTTGATGGAAATTGAATCTACATCCCTCATGTTTACTCACACAAATACAAGTAAATTACCCAGGAAGTCGAAGACCCCATGACCTACCACACACAAAGCCATGTTGACTATTCCTAATCAGTCCCTGACTATCTGAATACTTGCATACCATATCACCATTTATGGAGTGGAAACAGGCCATGTTGGCCTTTCAAGTCCGCACCGGTTCACTGATTTTGTGCGCCCTCCTGATCTCTTAGAACACCTTTGAATAACTTGCCTACTACTGTCGTCAAGCTCACTGGGCAATAATTTCCTGGGTTATTTTGGAACATATTTTAAATAACAGAATAACATGAGCTACTCTCCAATCCTCTGGCACCTCATCTGTGGCTAAGGATATTTTAAATATTTTAACAATAATTAATAGTTGAAAGAATGAGACTCTGAAAGTGTAAAGGTTCATTTTTGTGCCAGAAAACATTTTGAAGGTATCTATCTAAAAGCTAATCTTGGCATTGAACATATGTGCCATCATGTATGTCTGAGATTTGCATTTAAAAGTGAATGGGAAGGGAGGGAGAACGTAGACTAGCAGAAACCAGAAAAGTCGATGTTAATGCTATCTGGTTGGAGAGTACCCAGATGGAAAATCATATCCAACCAGATGGTATTAACATTGACTTCTCCGGTTTCTGCTAGTCTACTCCCTGTTCTCCCTCCCTTCCCATTTCCTCCAGCTCTCCATCCCCTTCCCTCGATTCACAGAGTCATCCCCCCTCCCCCTGCTTGCTGCTGTGCCCTCCTTCCCGTATCCAACTATTACCTCCTGCCTGTGGGACTGTGCTCCTTCCCTACCACCACCATTTTGTTTGGGTGCCTGCCTACATTTTATCAAATCTTGATAAAGGGCTTAAACTTGAAACTGGTTATGTATCATTATCTTTGCTATATAAAGAATACTGCTGAGTTTCTCCAGCTTTGTGTTTTAACATAAGAAGGGCTGAAGGGAGCTAAAGAGGATTCTAGAATGTTTTAGCAAGTATGGTTAAGGTGTTCTACTGTATGTGAAAGGTGACCAGAGTAAGGATAGGACCAATCAGAGATAAGGGGTGGAACATGTGCTTTGAGGCAGAGACAACCTCTTAAAAAATGGAGGTCCTTAATGAATACTTTGCTTCAGTGTTCACCAGGAAGTGAATTTGAGGTTGATGTATGGAAGGCAAATGTGCTGAAGCATGTTGAGGTTAAGAAAGAGATAGTGTTAAGATGAATGGGATATACTCTGTAACTACAGGAAGTGAAGAAGAGATTACTGGGGCATTGGTGATGAACTTTGCATTCTCCCTGCCACAGGAGAGGTATTGGAGGATGGCAAATGCAGTCCCCTTAAGAAAGGTCATAAAAAAATAATCCTGGGAATTAGACACCAGTGAGTTTTACATCAGCAGTGGGTGAACTATTGGAGAAGATTCTTACCAACAGGAATTGCAAGCATTTGGAGAAGCAGAGTATTATTAGAAATGGTCAGCATGGCTTTGAGAGTTTTTCTAGGAAGCGACAAAAGAAATTTAAAAGAAAAGATAAGGCAGTGGAACTGGTGTGCATTGATTTAGTCAGATGTTTTGACAAGCCCTACTATGATAGGCTCAGTCAGAAAGTAACGGGACGCAGATCTATGCTTAGCTGCTTGAATTTCAAATTTACTTGCCTCCACTGTTATAAAATGCTTCAAGCGTTTGGTGATAGAACACATCAAAGCCAATCTCCCAGCGACGCTGAGCCCATTTCAATTTGCCAATAGAAGAAGAAACCATTCCACAGACGATGCTATAGCTTTGTACTTCACCTCTTCTTGACCCCCCACCCAGAGAACGACACCCTATATGCCAGGCTGCTGTTTGGCATTTAATATGATCATTCCCCAGAGGCTGGTGGAGAAGCTGTCCTCACTGGGACTCAACACCACTCTGTGTAACTGGACTTCCTAACAGAAAGTCCACAGTCTCTCTGATCAGCAACAGAACACAAGGACTGGCGCACCTCAGGGCTGTGTGCTCAGCCCACTCCTGTTCACGCTACTGACCCACAACTGCATCACCAGATTCAACTCCAACAGCATCATCAAGCTGCGGGTGAGACAACAGTATTTGTCCTCGTCAGCAACAATGATGAGTCAATACTACAAAATGCAAAATCTCATATGCTGCAAGAGTAACAATCTGAGTCTCAACATAGACAAGTAGATAATTGTGGACTTCAGGAGGACCAGGAATGACCACCCTTCACTACACCTCAAGAATTGTATCGGAGGAGTCACGTGATGGAGTAGTGGCCGGACGGTGAACTCCAGCCCTCTCCAGAAAAGTCGGGAAAAACAAGAGAAAACACAAAGGCACAGAAATAAAAGTTACAGAAAAGTGAGTATAAAGGTGGAAAGAAGATGGCGACAAAAAAAGAAAAGTCGAAAGCAACGGTAAGAAGAGAGGAAGAGAAGACAAAGGAGGAAAAAGGTGAAGGCCTTACCTGTCCGAAGAGGCCCGCTGCGGAGAGAGAAACCCGCTCCCTCAGGTCGGTAAATAATGGACTACAAAAATGGCTCGCAGAGCCGAACAAAAGTGCGCAACCGCGCATGCGCGAAACTGCGCGCATGCGCGATGCGAATGAAAAAAAACACACCGACGGGAGGGGGGACCAGCTGGGGAGTCGATCTCCACAGCCGGCAACGACAGCTGCAGAACACCTGCAGCAAGAAGAGACCACAGAAGACAATAGAAACAAGATAGAAGAGGAGGAAAGGGCAACAAAGAAACAACAGATGGTCAACCCAGAGGAAGAAGAAGAGGAAGAGTATGGTGAAATAGAAGAAGAAAAGAGAGGCAAGGTAAAGGATATACTTGCTCTTATTAGAGGATACATGGAATCATTTAAAGAATGGCAAACACAGGATTTTAAGGATTTAAGAAAAAGAATAAACAACACAGAGGAGAAAATAATTAAAATGGAGATGACCTTAACAGAAATGGGAAAAAAAATGGACAAGATGGAAGAGCGGGCAGTAGCAGCAGAAATGGAGGTAGAAGACTTAAAAAAGAAATTGGAGAAATCTAATAAAAAAACTAAAGAGACACAAGAACTACTAGCTCAAAAAATAGATACAACGGAAAACCATAACAGAAGAAATAACATAAAGATAGTGGGCCTTAAGGAAGATGAAGAAGGCAAGAATATGAGGGAGTTTATAAAAGAGTGGATCCCTAAGACCCTAGGATGTCCAGAACTACAGCATGAAATGGAAATAGAAAGGGCACATAGAGTATTGGCCTCTAAACCACAACCACAACAAAAACCAAGATCTATTGTAGTAAAATTCCTAAGATATACTACAAGAGAAAAGGTACTGGAGAAGACAATGGAAAAAGTAAAAGAGGGCAACAAACCACTGGAGTATAAAGGGCAAAAAATCTTCATTTATCCAGATATAAGTTTTGAACTCCTAAAGAAGAGAAAAGAGTTCAATACAGCAAAGGCGATTTTATGGAAGAAAGGGTATAAATTTATACTAAAGCATCCAGCGGTATTGAAAATATTTATTCCAGGACAGCAAAACAGACTATTCTCGGATCCAGAAGAAGCACGAAAATTTGCAGAACAATTACAAAAATAGACTGAGGGAGGAAGACGGGTAATGAGAGTTAAAATGATCACGACTGATATGTATGTGGGTAAAGACAAAAATAGACTGAGGGATGAAGACGGGTAATGAGAGTAAAAATGATCACGATTGATATGTATGCAGGTAAAGAGGTATAAGAGTGAATAGAGACAATGAGCATACATGAATGTATCTGTACTTAGAGGAAAATATAGATAGTATAGACAAGAATTAATAAGGGAAGGTAATGGAATAGAGAGAATAAGGAGGGAATTAAAAGAGGGACCTTTGTGACATATGAAAAGTGAAATCTTTTCTGGGGGAGGCGGGGTGGGGGGAAATAGCGGTCACTGCACAATCAGTTGACGCTTGCGAGTGGATTCGCAAATCCAAATGGAGAGGGGAGATGTGGTTGTCCGACAAGGGATAAAGGACAACTCAGGAGGTGAAGGGGAGATTGGGGATAAATAAGATAGAAATAGGAGAATAAGGAAAATGTTAGATGTTGTAGGAATGTTGTCTTATGAAGAGTTGAAAATAAGAAAACAGAAATGGAAAAGGAGGAAAGGTAATGATGGAAAAACGGAAAGAGAAGATAAACAAAATATAAAAGGGCTACGCTGAACTATATGTCTTTAAATATTAATGGAATACATAACCAAATTAAAAGGAAGAAACTACCAAATTTAAATGAATAAATGTATTCCATTAGAAAAAAATAACATATTGGTTAAGAAATAATATTGAAATATTCGAACAAGTATAGGAGCCTTACATTAAATACAATAGCGAAAACCTACCGGGGACAAACATTACCTAAGTTGATGGAAGGAGAAGGAAAGAAAAGAATGGACTCAGTAGAATTTCTGGTGTAATTTTGTTGAATGACAACATTGTCTGACTGGATTAATGCAACCTAGATTGTATACCTAAAATGGATGAGGGGGGGGGTGGGGGGGTGGTTTGGGAGGAAAGGGGGGGGGGGAGAAAAAGTCACTGTATACGTGTGAAAAGAAATAGTGTATATCATGGCTAATGTGATTTATGGTGTGAAAAATAATAAAAAAAATAAAAAAATAAAAAAATAAAAAAAAAAAGAATTGTATCGAGGAGAGCGCCATGTTCGTTGGGGTTCGTTTAACTAGTGACCTATCGTGAACACAGCATCTCACTTGTCAGGAAGGAGCTACAGAGACTGCTTTCTGAGAAGATTGAAGTGGACAAGGCTACTGGCCACTATTATGTCAACTTTCTACAGGAGCTCTGCCCCTGGTTGGCTGTATCACAGTGTGGTACAGTTGCTGCAGAGAAATGGATCAGAGGTCAATCTACAGGACTACAAGCATAGCAGAGAGGATCACTGGAGTCTCCCCCACATCGTCATGATCTATCGGGATTGTTGTGTGAAGAGGACACACAAAATCACTGAAGACCCTTTCCGTTCCACTCACATCATCTCAAATGCTCCTGTCATAGTGATACAAGTGTATCGGAGCCAACACCACCAGGCTGAGGAACAGCTTCTTACCACGGGCAGTGAGACTGCTGAACGACCAAAAGAACTGCTCATACTAACCATCTGAGACTCTCATATTCATGAAACAATATTTATTTATTTGTATATATGAATACATGTCCTGCATGTGTGTCTGCATGTTTTGCACCAAGGACCGGAGAACATTGTTTTGTTGTGATATACTTGTTCAATCAGATGACAATAAACTTGACTTGCTGCAGAAGGCAGAGGCTGATAGTGGATGGAACCTATTCTGTCTGGAGATTGATGACTAGTGGCATTCTGGGACCCCTGGTCTTTGTGATTTTTTTTATGACTAAGTGGAGGGGTGAGTCACTAAGTTTGCAGATGAAAGGAAGTATTGTAGATAGTTACAGCTATGTGATTGTAGTAATACACAGAAATGCTGGAAGAACTCAGTAGATCTCGCAGTGTCCATAGGTGGTAAAGATATATTACTGACATTTCGGACCTAAGCACTTCAAGGACAATGAAGTGACCACACTAAAACTCTTTTGGCTGCCCTGCTACAGGGCAGATTTCTGAAATTTGGAAAGGGTACAGAGGAGATTCCCCAGGATATTGCCGGGACTGTTGCTTTGTCTTTCTTGCCAAAATAGGCGAGTTAGTCACACCACAGAGAGAGCATAGGTTTCAGGTGAAAAGAAATCTCAAGGTAAAATATTTTCCACAGAAGGAAGAGGTGGTGAATTGGATTTAATTACTACAATTAAGATGCATTTCTACAGTCATTTAAAATAGTCAAGGCATAGGACACAGTCCTAAAACAGACAAAAAGGTGGCAGGGATATGATGGGCAGAAGAGCCAGTTTCTGCCCTGTATGACAGAATTCTGTCCTGTATGAAGACTATAGCAGTTCAGAAGACTTAGTTGGACCAATTAAAGATAGGCAATAAGTACTGATCTTGACCCTTGTGTTTCTTTCAACATCCTGTGAAAGAATAAAGACAATTGATGAAAAAGGCATTGTGTGAATAAGAGTAATGAAAGGATTCTCATGGAAATGGTGACACTTTCATTACTATTAATGTGGAGACTAATGAATTTATTGTAAATAAAGCATAAAACTTTGGTTGATATTGTGCCAGAAATGGCTCTGAATTTTGTTTGGATGATTTTGGGCAAAAAGGGTTTGATTATTCATTGATAAAGTTATTAGTATCAATCTGGAGTATGCAGTTTAATTAAATGTAACCAATATTTGTGTAAATCTCTTCAGAAAATGCTTTACAAACATCAGAATTATTGTGCCTTTATTTGGAGCTATTTATTTTAAAAGTTGCAAATGACATGTTAAAACACTGATAAACTGATCAGCCAGTGATATAACATAATAATTAATGAAAATGTACCAAAACTGCATTCTTGGATATTAGCAGAAATCATTAAGGAAAAAAATGCCACATTTTTTGTTTGGACCTATGCTGTGCCAGTCCTGATATTGTACTGGAAATTGCAATTTTCCCCCATTTCTCTAGATATGAAGACCAATCAGGCCTGTCGATTTGGTTTGGTTCTCAGATTAAGAACGTGTGTCTTGTTGGCTTTCTGCTAGTTTTTACAGGGATACTCGTGGCGTTCTCCAGCATTTTTTCCTTTGTCCCCTGGTCATGTCAGAGGTACTCGTTTGGAGAATGCACAGACAGTAGTTTCTGGTCATTATTGAAAGCCTTACTTTGTCCTCAAATCAGGTTAAGGCATGGGGCTCCTCCACCTGTTTGATACAGCAATTGTAATTTTCATAATAAACAACACTTTTAACTGAATTTACTGCCTTTAATATATTTTCATTAAAATGTTACAATAACATAATTGATGGGTCTATACACGAGCAGCTCTATGAAACATAGTCAATATCAATCACTTCACTAATTAATGGTTTCTTTTGTTATTTTCCCACATAAAGTTAATCCATGATTGTGTTTAGGGAGGCAGGAAATAAACATTTCATTTTTTCCTTTACACCAGGAATGAAACAAAATCTGCAGATGCACTGGTTGTAGTGAATACACAAAATTCTGTGTATTTCCTTTACACCAATTTAGAATTTTCTGATTTGACCATTGATGGAAGAAGGAATTTCATTTTTAGTATCCTTTCTCGAAGGAAACACATAGCAGTACAGAATTTTGATCTTTAATGTAGCTTGAAATGTTTCTGAATCAGTTTAATGTATAACATTTCAAAATCTGATTTTAATTTTAAAAAAACAAATGATTAATTGAGCCAAATAATGGGCATTGGGTGTTGCATTGACTTTTTGGGTCAAATCCCTGCATCAAGACTGAAAGGGGAAGAGGGAGGGGATAGAGGCTTGGTAGAAGCAGAGAATTGTCAGATGGATCCAAATCGGGGAGATGGGAGGGAATAAGAAAGGTAAAAGAGAGGATACCTAGGTGGACAAATAAGTGAGAGAATAGAGTGTGGGTTACCTGAGCTAAAAATTCAACTTCTTCATCCCTGGATCCGATTTGTCTCCTCATGTCCAAGTTTAAAGACATGGGAAGGCACTTACATCCAGGACACTTCCAGATCTCATTCATAATTGCTATCCAATACAGCTTCAACCCCAATCAAAGAGGTCTTTGGGCCAAACATTAAACTGCTGGAAGAACTCAGTAGGCTTTAGCAACATTAGAGACAGGGATGGATAACCTTTCTGATCAAGACCCTACATCTGTTCATTCTGGAACAAAGACATGGCCAGTTTGCCTCTACTGAGACTCTTATCTGCTTGGCAGAACTTCCCCTTATCAACTTTATTTTCAATTCTTCCCACATTTTAAATTTAATTTTAAAAAGACCACAAATGTAGACATGCAGCACAGTAACAGGCCATTTCGGCCCACAAGTCTGTGCCACCCAATTAACCTACACCCCCAATATATTTCAACTAGTGGGTGGAAATTGGGGAAAATCCACGCAGACTTGGGGTGAACATACAAGCTCCTTACAGACAGCACGGGATTCACACCCCATTCCCGATCGCTGGTGCTGTAAAGGCATTGCGCTAACTGCTCCACCAACTGTGCCCCCCCTCTCTGGGGATTAAAAGATATACACATTGTTATTTACAAGGGCCTGTCCTGGAAACTGGCATGTGCTCATCCTCCAAATGTAAGCACTACATTGATAACTACGTTGGTGCTTCCTCTTGCACTCCCACAAAACTTATCCATTTCATCACCTTTGTCACCATCCACTCTGCTCTCAAATATACTTGCACCATTTCTGAGGCTTTTCTTTCTTTTATGGACCTCTCTCGTCGCCATCTTAGTAGGTAGACTTCCTGATCCAAACGCATTGAGGAAAGCACACCTTTTAAAGCCTGAAGAAAAGTGGCATGATCCCAATGTCTTTTAATTTTTATCGATGTAAAATGTATCCCATTCAGCTGCATCACAGCTTGGTTTGGAAACTACTCTGCCCAAGATCATGAGAAATTGCAGAATTGTGAACACAGCTTATACCCTCAGGGAAACCAAGCTGCCCTCTATCGACGTGATCAAAGCAGCCGGCGTAATAAAAGACTCCTCCCGCACAGGTCACATTTTTCTCCCCTTCCCACAATAAGTCACAGTTAAGTAAACACCAAGGAACTTGGTGCTCTCCACTATAGAGATATTGATATGTAGTGGAAGGTGATTGTTCCTGAAGTCCACGATCATCTCCTTCGTCTAGTCCGGGTTGTTACTTATACGGCAGGACCATAAATTCTCGCTCTACATTTTGCAAACATTACAGAACTGGTCCCTCCAACTAGTGAACATATGTTGCTCAAATTTTCATACCCAGGTCAGGAATGTCAGCTTCCAAACTCACCCTGACACATGATCAGCAGCTGGACTGAAGCATCGACCACAGCACTGTAAATTTATCAAAGCACTCAGCAGGTCAGGCATCATTTAGGGAGAAATTGTGTTAAATAGCTGACAATGAAACATGAAAATTAAATAAAAGTCAACGTCTGATCCAATACGTGGGAGATGGATCTAGGTTGAAATAAGGAAGCTTTGAGGAAGTGGTGCCTGAGGGTTCACTGGAGTGTGCAGGGTTGGTCCTGAGGTAGATGAACCAACCAATTTTCCGCCACAACCGTGTCTGCCTGTCCCGCATCGGACTTGTCAGCCACAAACGAGCCTGCAGCTGACGTGGACATTTTTACCCCCTCCATAAATCTTCGTCCGCGAAGCCAAGCCAAAGAAAAAGAAAAAGATGAGATTAATTGAACAAAAAGATCACGTTACATGCCGTTGCAGTGGGATTCCACAGGTGGGTAGATGAGCAGCATAGACAATTGGGGTGCCTGTCCACATTTTGCTCCTACCTTGATGAAGGGCTTCAGCCTGAAATGTTTGTAATGTATCTTTGCTATATAAAATACACTGACCTGCTGAGTTTCTCCAGCACTGTAGTTTTTTTTTACTTCAACCATGGTTTCTGCAGACTTTTGTATTTTACTAGAGGTTGATAGGTTCTTGATCAGTAAGGGTGTCAAAGGTTTGGGGAGAAGACAGGAAGTGGAGTTGATTAGAATGGCAGAGCAGACTCGATGAGCCTAATTCTGCTCCCATCTCTGATGGTCTTATTTTTGTTACCAAATTATGGAAATTTTCAAAATATGAACTCCCTTTTCTGAACCTGTTCTTAGTGAGAGCTTAAAAAATCAAAACCTCAAACTAGAAGCCACCGTGCCAGAATGATGGGAAAATTCAGCGGGGTCAGGCAGCATCATTGGGTAGAGAAACACAAAAGGGGATCTGTCTCGAACATGAAATGTTCATCTGTTTCATTTTCTGCAGGGAGATCTGTGTTTATCTCTCCACTGAGATGGTCAAACTCCGTGTTACTCTTCTGTGTTGGTGAATGTCGGGTGTGTCGTTAGTCCCCTCTGCCCTGTTTACTCAGCACTTTTTCTTAGACATACAACACTGTAATAGGCCATTTCTGTTCTCAATGAGTTAATTCGTTGCTCTGCTCCTGGTTGTCGGTTGCTTCTCCATGTTCACCACTTGTTAAGATTGTTGGGCACTACCAGTTGCCCCAATAATTACAGAGGAAAAGAGTGAGGGAAACAATAGACTTTTTTTACACATAAGACTGCTGGCCTGGGTCCAAGCTAGGGAAGGACCTTTATGGCCTAGGTCACAGGGGAGGAGTCTAAGAGAGGATGTCATCAGGAGGGCAGGCCAACCCGTGCCTGTACTGGTCAGTTCATAGAGTACCATATCATTACAGAGATTTAGCTCAGAATTGTGTGGGGATTCAGAAATAAAGAGGGAGAAATGAGTGGGAAAATTCTAATGGCCCGTTCTTGTATCGTGGGAGTAAAGCTCCTTGCTTTCATTCCTGACAGACATAAGATGACCATTTGCTGTTGATGATGGTTACAGGCGGTCCTCTCCTGCAAGTATTGTACATGAAAAGCTGAAATTTTACTCATCTGTACATGTTATTCACTGAGTTGGAGATTGACCCTTTGTCTCGGATTGAAGATGTTGATATCTTTTGTAAGACAGGCCATGTATTTTTGCAAAATCTTTCCACTTTCTTTGTCTCCCATTTGATCTGTACCGAGGAACAAGGGAAGGCTCATTCCTGTTGATGCATCCCCACCACCAGAGGAGAGTGTGACTCCACACATTGTCTAGTGCTCACCACTCCTTGACTATGACAGACAGATCTTGCCTCTCCTCAAGTGTGACCCTTCTCACAGTTTGTAACCAATCAATTTCCTTGATTCTCTCAAAACATCCACTGACCTTTCCCTTCTACACTCTTAAAACTCGCACCCACTCACACTCATTTCTCCAGGCCTGTTGAATCCCTTTCATTGTTTCACAAAGAATCTCTCCTTGACTCTGAAGGTCAGTGAGTATCTTGTGCCCGACATGAAGGGGGGGGGGGAGGTGTTGGGTTCTTTACTGTGCTGAGACAGCAGGAGGTGTGGACAGAATTGATAGAGGAGGGGCCGTTGGTGCAATTATCTGAGCTGCGTTCACAACTTTGTGGTCTTGGGCAAAGCAGTTCCTGTCCCACACTATGTTGCCTCTGTCAGGAAGACTTTGGCTGGTGCATGAGTGAAGGTTAGTGGAAGACCTTGGAAACTTTGTGAATTTCCTTCAACTTTTGCGAAATGAGTATTTATTCACTTTCTTTCAATCCGCCCTGCTGTCAAGATTTCTTCCTTTTGCTTGATCCGTAAGTCAGTCAACAAGGCTCCCCTTGTCTGGTGCTTCTACTGACAAGGAAGAGAAGCAAACGAGAATCCCTTCGGAGACTCTGGATCCTGCCACACCCTCAGATGTCACCACCACCTTCATTCCCTTAATTCCAGTAGGTGCACAGTCTCCTTCCTGGTCCGGTGATCAACTCTAGCTCCAGGTGTCCAAGTCTCCCTTCTTGGCCTTGGGTTCCCAACACCCTATATGATCAGAAGGCTGTCAGCACCCAGGTCCCTTCAGGAGCCCTGCTTGCCATCAGCACTCTCACAGACCCTGGACCCAATCTTTGGTTCCCAGCCTGCAGCCAGTGTGAGTCCTTCAACCCCCGAGTCCCTCATTGGTCTGATGTTGTGGTGTCCTATGCTGTATGGACCCAGCTTCTTGATGCGAATAACACAAGGTGCCGCAGGAGTGGCGATGGTGTGAAAAATGGTTAACATAAGAATGTACAATAACAGAATCCACAAAGGAATGTGGCTCTCTGAATGCACTTTCTATGTTGATTTATTTTATTGCAAATAAAGTTTATTGTGAAATTGATCTGTTCATTTTGATCGTAGTGACTCTTCTGATTGAAGAAAGGAAGGCGAGAGAAATCAGGGAATTAGTCCATTCAGTGGGGAAACGGTAGGGGCAAATTGGTAATGCCATTACTACACTTTCACAGCAGAGTGACAGGATTGGTCAGTGCTGATTTACGATAGGGAAATTATGACATATCTTTCATTCTAATTTCTTGAGGCTGTAACGAGTAAAGTGGCCATTTGGGGGAGGGGAGCAGGCTGATGTGGGGTATTTGGACTTTCAAAAGGGTCTGGCATAAAAGACTGATGCGCAAAATTAGAGTACGTGGTAGAGGCAGTAACCTATGGGTGTGGACCGAAAACTGGTTGGCAGGCAGGAAGCAGAGAGTGGTCATTTATGGCTCCTTGTCAGATCAGTAAGCTACTGTAAGGGAAGGCCAGCTAGTTATAATAACATTGTATACAATTCCTTCATCTAGATATTTAATTGGAGTTGACACTAAGCTTGGGGCGGGGGGCTGAGGAGAGGAGGGTGCGTGGCAGCAGCGTGAGTTGCGAAGATTCCAAGCATCTGCAGTGTGTCTTAGACGGATTAGCTCAGTGGGGAACGTACACAGCAGATGCAGCAGACTGCAGAGCAATGTGAAATGATCCATGGTGGCAAAGCAGATAACTGGTGGCAAATTGAGTAAAGGGGAAGTGCAGAGATATGGGTATCATGGAGTATCAATTATTGAAGGATGGGATGCAACTACTGCAGGCAGTTAGAAAAGGAAATAGCCTGCTGACCATTTGAGGCAAGAGGGTTTGAAGATAGAAGCAGGGAGGCATTACTGCAGTCATAAGGGACCTTGAGCACATCTTGAGCATTGTGCACAGTCATCGTCTCCCAATCTGAGGAAGGATATTTTCACTGATCTGGATCCTGGGATGGCAGGACTGACACATTATAAAAGACATGGCAGACCAGGGTGATGCTCATTGGGATTCTGCAGGATGGGCAGAGATCTAATTGAGGCAGGTTAGATGGAGGTCAGGTTAGGTTGCAGTCAAAGGATAATGGGTTTAAGATTTATGGCTGATCTAGCATGGACTCTGCTCCACCTACCCTCCTAGTCCTCAGAATCCTTCATTCCCTAACTGTGCAAAAATCTATCTGCATCTTTAAACATGCAATGAGACATGCCTGCATCAGAGGGCAGAGAGAATGAATGAAAGAGAGATAATGGAGAATGGGTCAGAGTGAATAGAAGAGGGAGTTGAGAGGAGGACCAAGGGTCAGAGGGTGTTGGAAAGGAAGGCTGGAAGAAAGGCAGGGAGACAGTCATCGAACTCCATTGGTCCTTAGAAGTGGCCACAGCACACAATATCTTTGATTCACTACCAGCAGGAATGGGGTACAGAAGCATCAGAATCAGGATTGCCAGTCTGGGAAATAGCTTCATCCTACAGGATGTTGGACTTTAGTGGGAAGAAAAATCTTCACTTCTGTGTGAACTTGTGGAACTCCTGCCACGGCGTTGTTGAGTATTCACTGGAAATGTGTAGAAAGGAGTTTGATGTGGTTAAGAGGTGCCTATTCTACCCTCATTTGCATGTGGTCCGATGAGTGAGCCTGGCTCCCTGAACCACATGGATGGGAGAGGGATACGGGCTTGATTAGTGTGGAACCAAGGTATTGACTCTTTGATCCAATCCACCCTTTCCAGGCATTGCTCCCGAAAACTCACTCTAAGATGGCAACTTCCCTCCTTACAAGTGCTGGATTTAGACGATGAGGTCCTTGTTAAAAAAAATAACAAAAATTATTTTCAAATGAATGCATTTACTGATTACATATTTATCATTTGGTTGACTGGATCTCTATCATAGATTATAATATAGTCAGGAATCAATACCTAAATGTAATTTTTAAAATAGTTTTATCATATAATCCTCAGGACCCTAAAAAATGTTAATGTAAGGCCCTAAGCTGTAGCTTGTTTAGCTTATGCCTAAATCTGGCACTGCTCCTTGCACACTCTCACTGATCAACATCTTGAACAACTAGCATCTGGCAATGATCAGCAGTAAACAGCTCTGGTCACAGATGTAACTGAGAGGTCTTTTCAAATGTCATCTTTTGATCTCCAATGTGCTGTCGTTACTGATCACCGAGCAGATGAACTTGGATGAGTAGGAAGTTTGACATTTCTGAAACGCTTCCTGTTCTTGACAGGTTTCAAGTCATCCAGCTACGCCTATTCCCTCCCTCAAGAACAGCAAATTGGAAGTCACAGTCCAAGTCATAAACAAGTCGTTCATTTCTGCTGCGACATATACTGCTCTCTGCAATACTGGAAGGCTTTAGTCTTCTGTTTCACCCTCACCTACCTCTCATAATGCTTGGCTGAATGTTTCTGGGAGACACACTCATTCCTGACACAGAGATTGATGATCCTTCATGTGCTTCGATATTTGCTGAACTGCCTTTTCAGATGAATATTCTGCATTTCTAGTCTCTTAACAAGAACTTGCCTCAACATAATTGACAATTTTACATTTTTGTTTTCATTCAGATTCGCTGTATATTCAGAGTAAATGAAGTGTTGAGGCTAAACTATTGTGAAATTTGCAGACTACTGTTCCACAGGTAATTATTTGACCAATCTCAATGCAGCCATCCACTGTTCACATTTACATCAGACTCTCTCAATGACAGGAGATCCCATCCAATGAAACCAGGAGAACCCATCCCTTGATCACAAGCCCATGCCTTCGATACAAAGGATGATTCTGTAGAATATGTTGGGAAGAGACTGAGGTGGAGTGATGAGATTCAAGCAGCTGAACACAGTGGAGGGATTACATTTGGATAAGATTTAAAAATACATTGAAGTTTAGATTTGGTGGAGATCAGAGGGACAAGGGAGAGTCTCTGTTCATATGTTCATTAAAACAGCTTGTTTTGTTTGGTCAGAGGGAGAAGGAGAGAAAAAAGATGGTTGTTGGTGGGAGTGTGGTGGGAGGAGAACGTTGGCAACAGGAGCAGGAGTCAGCCATCTGGCCCATCGAGCCTGTCCACCATTAATAAGATTTATGGCTGATCTAGCCATGGACTCTGCTCCACCTACCCTCCTAGTCCTCAGAATCCTTCATTCCCTAACTGTGCAAAAATCTATCTGCATCTTTAAACATGCAATGAGACATGCCTGCATCAGAGGGCAGAGAGAATGAATGAAAGAGAGATAATGGAGAATGGGTCAGAGTGAATAGAAGAGGGAGTTGAGAGGAGGACCAAGGGTCAGAGGGTGTTGGAAAGGAAGGCTGGAAGAAAGGCAGGGAGACAGTCATCGAGCTCCATTGGTCCTTAGAAGTGGCCACAGCACACAATATCTTTGATTCACTACCAGAAGCATCAGAATCAGGATTGCCAGGCTGGGAAATAGCTTCATCCTACAGGCTGTGAGATTGAAGAAACATCCAAGTAAATCGTTTTTTTTTTACAACGGGCATGAGCCTACACTTTCTGACATTGGTCAGAGAAGAAGCAGATGAAATACATTCTCCAAATCCATCTGAGTCCTTCTGCAGCCTCCCTGTTTTCTCAGTGCTACCTGCTCCACCTTTGTATCATCTGCAAACTTGGACACAAAGCCATTTGTTTCATAATCTAAACTAGATTCTGGATTTCTTAACAGAAAGACCACAGTCTGTCTGGTCTGGCAGCAGAATGTCACGCTGAGCACTGATACACCCTCAGGGCTGTTTGCTCAGACCGCTCCTGTTTACGCTACAGACGCACGACTGCGTCACCAGATACAGCTCCAACAGGGGCATCATTGCAGATAATGTGTTGACCTCATCAGCAACGTCAATGACTCAGAGCTGGAAAATGGTGTGAGAATAACAACCGGAGTCTCAGCATGGACAGGACAAAGGAGATGATTGTGGACTTCAGGAGAACCAGGGATGATCATCCTCCACTACACATCAATAGGTTGGTAGTGAAGAGCACCAAGTTCCTTGAAGTCCACAATAAGGTACTTATCCTGGACATAGAGCGTCTCCTCATTTGTATCGAAGGCACAACAGCAACTGCCTGAGAAAACTGACGTGGGCAAGTTGACTGGCCACCGTTCTGTTAAACTTTCTACGAGCTCTATCAAGAGCATCCTGGCCAGCAGGATTGCAGTGTCGTACGGTTGCTGTCGAGCATCAGATTGGAGATCAATCTACAAGACCATAAAGCAGCACAGAGGATCACTGGGATCACTCTCCCCCATTGTGGGATTTACCAAGATTGTCGTTTAAGGAGGGCTCATAAAATCAGGGAGAATCCCTACCACCCTACACACAGCATCTTCCAGCTAATCCCAACAGGAATGATGTACAGAGGTATTAGAGCCACAACCACCAGGTTGAGGAACAGCTACTTCCCATGGGCAGTCATCTCTCTGTGACTCTACTATCCATTAAGAATATTTTAATATATGTAATGTGTATATCTATTGTAAAAACACAATGCTGGAGAAACTCAACAGGTCAGCTTTATATAGCAAAGGTAAAATTGCATAACTGATATTTCAGGCTTGAGCCCTTCATCAAGGTACAGCAGGCATCTATATATGTATGTGTGTTATATCTGTATGCGTGTTTTGCACTGTTCTGCACTGTGGACTGGAAAACACTGTTGGGTTGAACTGGTACATTCAGATGACAAATAAACTTGACCTTGAGTAACATAAAAAGAAGCAGTCCCAACACCAACCCCTGTGGAACACCACCAGCCAACCAGAATATGTTCATGTAATCCAACTCTCTGCTTTCTGTCAATCAGCCAATGTTTTATCCATGCTAGTGTTTCCTATTATACCACGGCTCATCTAGTTAAGTAGCCTCGTGCATGATCCTGTATAGTCAGCTTGGAGACTTCGGTGAGTGGACTTTCCGTTCTCCATGGTAACTGGTTGGTCAGTTAACTGCCCCCAGTTGAGAATCTGGGTGTGGGTAAGGAGAGAGGGAGCTGGTGTAAATAAAATTGGATTTGTGCACATGGTCAGCATAGACTCAGAAGGCTGAAGGGCCTGGTTCTGTGACTTGAATCAAACTGCATCTTAGCAGCCATTCAAAATCAGACTACAGGAAGAGTCGTAGAATGTTGGTAGTCACTCACTTCTAGTCAAGAAGCAAATCACCAATGCAGCTGTTTGTTCATGACCCCACACAACTGAGGGGACACTAATGATGTGTTGGATTACATGAACATATTCTGGTTGGCTGGTGGTGTTCCACAGGAGTTGGTGTTGGGACTGCTTCTTTTTATGTTGCTCAAGGTCAAGTTTATTTGTCATCTGAATGTACCAGTTCAACCCAACAAATCAGTGTTCTCCAGTCCATGGTACAGAACAGTGCAAAACACGCATACAGATATAACACACATACATATATAGATGCCTGCTGTTCCTTGATGAAGGGCTCAAGCCTGAAATATCAGTTATGCATTTTTACCTTTGCTATATAAAGCTGACCTGTTGAGTTTCTCCAGCATTGTGTTTTTACAATAGATATACACATTACATATATTAAAATATTCTTAATGGATAGTAGAGTCACAGAGAGATGACTGCCCATAGGAAGTAGCTGTTCCTCAACCTGGTGGTTGTGGCTCTAATACCTCTGTACATCGTTCCTGATGGGATTAGCTGGAAGATGCTGTGTGAAATAATTCCCAGGTCCTCGAGTATGGTCACACCAGAACACTGAACCCAGAAGTGTGCACCTGGGTATGAAGGCCAGGAGAGTGAATGGGTGGTCTAGGGATGGAGGAACATGCTTGAGGCAGTCCCAGGTGAGGCCCATTTGTCCAATGTCATTTGTAAGGGAGGGCTGGAATCCATCATGAAGAAATTGACAACAGTCACAGAAGGACCTGTAACCTTGCTGCTAACCTACATTTTAAAGATAAATAAAAAGTCCTTCTAAACACATCATATCAGCCCTCTGTCATGCTGCTGCTGGGGCTGAACCTTGATAAGGGCCCTTGCATCCTTTGCTATGCCTGCTTTCACAGAACCAACCCTCTCCCGATCAATTCTCTTGTCATCCTATCCATGCCCAATTATCACCTTTTGTGCTCCTTTCCCCTGTCCTTTCTGCTTTCTTCCCTCCTCCCAAACATTTCAGGCACCTGCCTGCTCTTTGCTCATACCTTGAGGAAGGGCTCGATCCAATTCCTGATATCCTCTTTCACTCCCTTCTCTTTGAAAATGAGAGAGATGATGCCCTTCCTCGTGGAGCCTGACATGCTGCCCGTCAGGAGCATCGCATTGTATACTTCCAGCAGTTACAACTGAGCCAGTAGGCGGTCACTTTCAGGTGTTTTACATGACCCAAAGGAATGATGGAGTCTGTCAGCTCCCTCCGGGTAATTAACTGGCCCAGACTCTCCTGCTTGCTGTCGTCTAAGACCTCCATGATAGAGAACAGGAAGTTCTGAGAGGCCATTCTATATGTAGCCCTTTTGTATTGTACAGTTCAGCAAAAAATAATCTGCAGATCTTCTAAATGCTGCTTGCGAGGATGTGTCTGAGCCATCCTCTACCTTAAGGCTGTGGGTCTCAGAGCTTCCTCTGTGAACCTCTAGGAAGAAGTGTGAGCATATCTTATCCTGCTCCACTATGTGGACTCTGGATCAGAAGATGATCTTGTGGGCTCCACCTCTGCTGGAAGATAGCCAGCCTCTCGGTCTGCATACATTAATCAGCTAGAACGAGGTGTCGTGGTACATTAAATCCACCATGAGGAGACATTGCCCAACAACCTCCTTAACCTCAGTGATTGTAAAGTTGTCTCCCTGCAGCAAGATACCCAGATTGGAGGCATGACAATCGTGTCCAACCTCCAACCACCGCCCCCTACCCCATGGGGCTACCAGGACCACCTCCGACAGTTCCTGAGCTGTGGCAGCCCACACTCCTGTCTGACCTTGGCCATGTCCCAAGACAGCAGGACCTCATGACAGTGATGGCATGCTTGACATGCTGCACACATTGGTGTGCATGGTTCAGACCAGTGTCAAGGCAATGAGTGCAGGCTGTGGCCCCGTGCCCATCTGCTCTGCTCCCGCACCAGGGCCAGAGTAAAATCCAATGGTTATCCAAACACTAAACCAATGGAACCAAATAAAATCTACTTCACCTTATTACCCTGGACAAACACCCACGTGCATCTTATGCCAGAAGTGTTTGCCACTTCAATATAATCCCAACATCAACCTTGAGACACGAACTAATGAAGGGATAGCGAGGAGCAGCCTTGGAGCTGACCTCTAGTTAATGAGAGTGACAAGTGTCTCGTCTCCCAGAGCTGGATCGCTCATTTACCAACAGCTTTTAATTTCCACAAAACACACACACATTCAGGGTCACATTTAAAGAGACATCACATCACTGTTCGCTGTTCAAGGGCTGAGATGATCATTATTTCATGTGCCAATCAAAGACAATGGATCTGATCTCTTTCAAGATTTGAAAGATTGAAGGATCATTAAAAAACAAAGTGTGTGGCAAGTGAGCCAAGAGGGAGTCAGAGTGAATCATCCATCTTCCCCTCCCACAGGGTCCTCACTCCCTCTCACCTGATGGATTGTGTCCTGAGATTGTAAACAGTGTCACTTCTGAGACTTTATTTTCTGCCTGAGTGCGTGGTTCTAACTGCCCGGGCGAGTATATAAATGCAGCAGTGTGGGACCAAGCACATAGTGAGTAACTGACACCAGCTTCCACTGAGGCAGCACCAACACTGTCCAGGACCGAAGGGTGAAGCAGGACCGAGAACGTGAGTACGATTGATACAAAGTGTATAGATGCTGTAATTGTAATAAATATACCAAGGTGCTGGGAAAACTCAGCAGGTCCTGTGGTGTCCATAGGAGACAAAGATATATCTCCAACATTTCAGCCCTGAACCCTTGGTCAAGAGGAGGCCACAACAGGAGCACCTACATCAGAGAGACTGGCACAGATTGGGAGATCATTTGAGCACCTTCGCTCATTCGCTGTAATGGGAGAGATAAAAACTAGAAGACATAGGTTAAGGGTGAAAGGGGAAAAGTTTTAAGGGAACATTAGGGGAACTTCTCCACACAGAGAATGGTGGGAGTGTGGAATGATCTGGTGGCTGAATTGGTAAAATCAGGCACAATTTTAATATTTAAGAAAAAAATTGTTCAAGTACATGGATGGGATGGGTATGGAGGGATACAATCCAGAACAGGTTAGTGGGACTGGACAGAATTGTCGTTCTGCACAGACTAGAAGGGCCAAAGGGATGAAGAGCCTATTTCAGTACTGTCAAGTTCTATACTCTATGGCATTAACATTAACTTCTCCAGTTTCCTTTAGCCCCACCCCCGAACCAGCCCCATCAGTGCCTGCCGCAACATAAACCCACCAATCAGCAACTGCTGGCCACACAAACCCATCAATCTGCAACTATGGAGCATTGGGACCTGCCAATAGCACCTCACACAGTCCATCTCACTTGCAGACCGATGTGTTCTGGCCAAGATGGATCTCAGGGTGAGGTGTCCTGATCACAAGGATATCCCTGGGGAGAATTTGGTCACCAAAAGAGCAGGAAGTCCCATCTCTCATCTTTTCTCTCTCACTTTCCTATTCTCTCCGACCCCACATGCCGGGTCTGCAGACACTGTGACCCTCTCCCTCCTCCACCCCCCAGGGCAGACCAGGGGGCTGCAGACGGTATTCTTGGTTCCCTTCTCACACACCGCCTCACCTTCTGAGTGCTTCCAGTTCCTGCCTCAATCTCATATTTCCACAATCCACAGGTTGTTCCATTTTCCAGGATCAGGTAGACTTTGTGAACACGATCTGATTCAGGTTATGCTCACCGACAGTACCTGGCCAGTCTCTTTGAAAGGCCCACGGACAGAGAGAGAGAGAGAGAGAGAGAGAGTGCGTTTGTGCATGTATAAGTTTGCTATGACTGTATTCCTGATGTAAGACACAGTTCCATTGTTGAATGCAAACTTCACTGCTTCCATACAATGTGCAGCCCAGACTGTCCTGTGTTTGACCTGCGTGCTGAACCATTAGGCTGGGTTCTTGCTTCCCCCTCAGGTGATGGAGCCTTCATCCTCTGCTCAGATGCTGGTGATGGGACTGATCCTGAGTTGTGTCCCAGCCCTGTGTTCTGGAGCTACTCCTGCCTCAATTGGACACACAGAGAGGTAAGATGCCCCTCGTTACCAGCTCCTGTCACCCCACAGCTCCCTCTCTGAGGAGATCACAGAGCATTTGGGATACCTCCCTTGGGTTTCACTGGCTGTTGGTGGGAGGCCATTGGGCAGACTCTGCCAGGTGGGTCAGGATCAATCCCCAGAAAGGGTCTGACTTCCTCATCCGCTCCCAGGTGTTCAGTGTGAGGACAGTGGGAGAGATCCATGTGGCTGTTCTGTATAAATCAGATGTAGATGATATGGATATAAGAAAGGGCTGTGGAGCTGGCCTTTGGTTCAAAGTCCCAGGACTGTGGTACATTCCTAGGTTTTCGCTACGAGTCCTCGGTGAGAAGGATGGGCAAGGCGGCAGATCATGGCAGGTAACTTGTTGGAGTCAGGACAGAGGGAAGTTTCTCCTGCAAGTTCAGGGAGATCAGGGACTAGAGTCTCTGGGGACCACTCCGGTGGTCAGCACCCAGAGATACCTCCTCACTGACCAAGTTAATGGGTTGGAGTGGAGGCTGAATGAAATCCGGAACCTCAGTGAGGCTAAGTGGATCCTCAAGTGGAGTTACAGTGAGGAGGTCACACCAACAGGACAAATAAAGAGACCAGCCAAACATAGGGCTCCCCTGTGGCCATCCCTCTTAACACAAGGGAGACCTCTTTGGGCTCAGCAAGGAAGGGTGAGTCTGGCACAGTGACAGGGGCTCCATGGTTACAGAGCAAATGGGGGGGGTATGGGTGTGGTTAGAGACACTAGGTTGGTGTGTTACCTTCCGGGTGCCAAGGCCAAGGGAGTCTCTGAGCTGTTCCAGAACATTCTCATATGGAGGGGGAGCAGCAATGACATCAAAGCCATCAGTAGGAAAAAAGGATGAAGTCCTTTGGAGTGAATTTGGGGAGTTAGGAAATAGACCATACAAAGCTGAACCTTGAAGGTAATCTCTGGATTACTCCTTTGCCTCGGTTAGAAACAGAAACAGGATAGATGAACGTGTGCCTGAAGAGCTTGTGCTGGGAACGGGGATTCGGGTTCTTGAATCATTAGGGTCTCTTCTAGGGCAGTGGGGACCTGCACAATAGGGATGGATTGCACATCAACTGGAGAGGGACTAATATTCTGCCAGGGAGATTTACTCGGGGTGGGGGGGGGGGGGAAGCAACGAGACTGGCAGGGAGTGTGGCCTACAGCGGAGATGGGGCAATGAGAAGTCCGTGGTTAATACTGTACTCAAAGAGCCCGGGCAGATGACAGGACAAGCAGGTGTCCGGCAGACAGAGTGGAAGGACATGATTCCAACTGCATTTATTTCTTTTTTTTTAATTTTTTTATTTTTTAAAATTTTTTTATTTTTCACACCATAAATCACATTAGCCATGATATACACTTTTTCTTTTTCACACATATACAGTGACTTTTTCTTCCCCCCCCCCCCCCACCTCCTCCCAGGCCACCCCCCCACCCCCCCCCCCTCTCATCCATTTTAGGTATACAATCTAAGTTGCATTAAACCAGTCAGACAATGTTGTCATTCAACAAAAATACACCAGAAATTCTACTGAGTCCATTCTTTTCTTTCCTTCTCCTTCCATCAACTTAGGTACAACTGCATTTATTTCAATGCAAGAGGCCAAACAGGCAAGGCATACAATCTCAAGGCATGCATTACCTTGGGAGAGTCTGAAATATTGCAACCATGAGAGAAGCATAGCTGAGAGAATTTTCCAGGATCAGATGCTGCAGGCACAATAGAGGGGCAGGTTAGAGAGTAAAGGCTTGCATCTTTGATGTGAAGATATAAAGGGCTGCAGTTTGGGGTGGTGCAGGAGGAGTTCATATCTCAGGGCATGCATTGCTCCCTGATTTTCTGGCACAGACCTATCCCCAATGTCGAATAGGAAACACAATGTCTGGTCCTTTTTACACAGCTGATTATGGGATTTTGCTGTGTACCTGGGCTGCCCACAAGGGAATATGACAATGAGGGGCCCATCTCCCTAAAATGCCCCTCTCCACACTTTTTTTTTCACACCATAAATCACATTAACCATGATACACACTTTTTCCTTTTCACACATATACAGTGCCATTTTCTCCCCCCCCCCCTCCCATCCCACCCTCCCTACTTCCCCCCTCCCGTCCATTTGAGGTACAAAATCTAGGATACATTAAACCAGTCAAACAATGTTGTCACTAATAAAAATACACCAGAAATTCCACTGAGTCCATTCTGTTCATTTCCTTTTCCTTCCGTTAATCACTACCTGTGATTGTCCCCGGTAGGTTTTCGCTATTGTGTTTCATGTAAGGCTCCCATATTTGTTCAAATATTTCAATATTATTTCTTAAACTATATGTTATTTTTTCTAATGGAATACATTTATTCATTTCTATATACCATTGTTGTATTTTCAAATTATCTTCCGATTTCCAGGTTGACATAATACATTTTTTTGCTACGGCTAGAGCTATCTTAACAAATCTTTTTTGTGCATCCTCCAAATCAATTCCAAATTCTTTGTTTTTTATGTTACTTAGGAGGAAGATCTCTGGATTCTTTGGTATATTGTTTTCTGTTATTTTATTTAATATCTGATTTAGATCTTCCCAAAATTTTTCTACTTTCTCACATGTCCAGATTGCATGAATTGTTGTTCCCATTTCTTTTTTACATCGAAAACCTCTATCAGATACTGTTGGGTCCCATTTATTTAACTTTTGAGGTGTAATGTATAGCCTGTGTATCCAGTTATCATACATAACCTCGTATTTATTGTATTTCTCATCGTTCCAGAGCATAACTTCTCCCATGTTTCCTCTTTTATTTTTATATTTAAATCTTGTTCCCCTCTCCACACTGACCCCTTCTGGCCTCACCCCTTCCCCAGAGCCCTCCTTCCCTCCCTCATCTGTCGCCATATCATTCTCTGCCCCTGGGGTCAACACCGCAGTCCTTCCCCTCAGCTCAGGGCCAAGAGTGCTCCACTGGGGGCAACGCCACTGCTTGGGGAAAGTTTGGCAGCAATGCACATCTCATCTCTCTCAACCCCAGGTCTCGGGCAATGGAAAAATGGCCAGTGGAGCGCCGTGGAGTGGGTGATGTGATGCTGGACCAAAGGTGGCTCTCTGATTGGCTGGAGCCAAGCATCAAGGAAGCAGCAAAGAGAAGTGTCATCGCGGATGACATGGTTTTCCGGGAAAAGAGCAAGTTGTTGGCTGCTGTGGAGAGGCAGAAGTGGCTGAAATCTCTGCTAACTCGCCTGATGATCAGTCAGTGAGTCTCGGTTCAAAGCTCACGGGCAGACATCCCTCCTCATCTCCAATAAATGTCTCTTGCAACACACTGTCTTCTGCCCAATCTCATCATTCCACATCCTGGCTCACGGTTGGAACCTTGATCTTGAGATGGATGGTGATAGGGGGCTGGTTCGCACCCAACCCCTCCATGTGTTCTGTGATGCAGGGACAGGAGGGGTCACCGCGGGACAGGCAATGGGTAGGGGTGGTGTTTCAGGAGGCAGGAGTTGGGCGAGAAGATCAGGGAATGGACCAGCAAGACCAGTTTATCACAGGTAGGGGGTGGAATAAGGGGTTAGGAAGGAAGGGCAAGGGGTGGAGAGGGAGAGAGGTTGGAATTGGGGTCAGGAGAAGAGAGATGGAAAAGAGGGCTAGATGTTAGGGGTGGAATTAAGGGTTAGTAGGGAAGAGGAATAGGGAATGGGAGGGAGAGGGAAGAGATGGAATTGGGGGCAAGGGGGAGGACAGGGAGAGGGGAGAAGATGGCGGAACTGGGTGGAATTAAGGGTAAGTAGGGGAGGGGCAGAGTGAGGGAGGTGAGGGGAGAGTGTGGGTAGAGAGCAGAGGGTAGGAGGGAGAGAGGTTGAGAGAGGGATGGGGTGGAAATAAGGGAAAGGAAGGGAGGGAGAGGGGAAGAACTGAGGAGGGTAGTGTAGGGGAGGGAATGGAGTGAGGTAGTAGAATGGGAGGGGGAGGGGTGGAGTGAGGAGGTGGTAGAGGGGGACAGAGAGGGGTGGAGTGAGTGTGAGGGAGGTTGAGGGGGTATGAGTGAGGTAGAGGGGAAGAAGGGAAGTGATAGGGCGAGGAAGTGAGTGGGTAGCAGATTGAGGGAGAGGGGTGGTAGAGGAAGGAGTGGAGAGAGGGTTGTGTTTGGGACCAAGCAAGGGCTGGGAAGGGCACAGGGGGTAATTTGGGGATGGGGAGGTGATTGACAGGAATGTGGAGGGAAGATTGGGATTGAGTTTGGGCAGTGAGAGTAATTTTCAGAGGTTCAAACTCGGGAAGGAGAAAGTATCTGTGGTGGCAGAGGGTCAGGAGGAAGTGGTGTGGAGGGGGAGTAAGGAATTTCTGTGTGGGGAATTGTGAACTGGAACACATTTCTTGAAAGGTGGTGAAAGCACTGACATCACTGGGGGGGTGCAGACCGCACTGGGTGACACCATCAGAGGGATGACACCAAAATGACCATCTATAACATTTTTGTGCAGTGTTTCAGCAGAAATTTATTATTTTTTATTTAAAAAATCCCAGTCATTAGTTATAACAACAAAACAATGTCTTGTAAGCTCATTTTACATGTATCAATATTCCTACAAGGCTAAAACTCGATCTTCATATACTTTTTGAACCTTCTACTGTGCTCCAGTCAGAGCTGTCGCTTCGAATCACGTGACTGTTGTTTTCATTGCTGCTGGTGTTTTATAGGTGTAATTTTAATTTTGCTAGTTATTTATCTCACTACTATTGCCATTAATAGCACCTAATAGCCTGAATATGTCTGGGATTGTCTGATCTCGGAAGCTAAGCAGGCTCAGGCCTGGTCAGTACCTGGAGGGGAGACCACCCAGGAACACCAGGTGCTGTAGGTTTCTGTGAGGGGTGCTGGGCAAAGTGGTGACTCTGTCTGCCTTACGGTACAAAAGTTAAAGAATTTATGTCACATTTTTAATGTAGTATTACATGATAATAATCGAACCTTTACATTTGGTGAAATACATTACTAAAAAAAACATTACTAAGGATTCTGTATGGTCTGGTACAGGAGGAGGTCTATGGATGGGGTGAGGCGACACCATGAGTTACTGCTCTGAGTGACAACAACCTTAGTGATGCCTAGTGAAAGCATCTTCCCTGTGAAGGGAGTAGATCAAGGCTGACGGCAGTGAGAGGGGAGGATTTGAGGGAATGAATACTCCTCTTGACAGAACTTGTCCTCACCTTTGAACCATCCCACTTTCTCTGAATCCAAGGGTTAGCCGTGAGTATCTGCCTTTTCTGTTGGCTCTGGGGAGCAATCCATGCTACAAGTTGACACAGGCAAGGCTCCTCAACTCTTCCACCTCTTCATTGGCGACTACATTGATGTTGCTTCCTGCACCCATGATGAGCTTGTCAACTTTATCCACCTTGCTACCATTATCCTCCCTGGCCTCAAATTCACTTGGTCCATCTCAAGTGAGAATAAAGGGATCCTATTCTGATTGGTTACTAGTTACCAGTGGTGTACTATGGGGGTTAGTGTTGGGGGCACTTCTTTTAGTGTTTGTTAATAATTTAGATTGTGGAATAAATGGCTTCGAGACTAAGTTTGCAGATGGAACAAAGCAAGGTGGAGGTACAGGCAGTGAGGAGGAATCGGAGAGGCCGCAGAAAAATCAGGAGAATGGGCAAAGAAGTGGCAATTAATCTAGTTTTGGACCCTATCTATCCTCTTTCCACTGCTTTTCTACTAATTTCCCTGTGGCACACACCAGTGAAGGCAAGAATGGGTGACTGAAGGGTTGGTGCAGGGGGCAGGGGTTCAGATTCATAGATCATCAGGATCTCTTCTGGGGAAGGTATGACCTGTACCAAAGGATGGGTTGTAACTGAATGGGAGGGGGACTGGTGGGCAAGTTTGCCAGCTGTTGAGAGTTTAAACTAGTTTGGCAGGGGACAGGAACCAGAATGAAAGGGGGGTTAATAGGACAGAAGATATACAGGTAGATACACTGTGTAGCTAGATTGAGAGGAAGGATACACAGTCGATAGGCAAAACTGCAAGATTAAGGATTTAACTTGGGGTACTTTGGAAACAAAATGGAAAAGGGTGATGAATGCAACACTGAAGGGCCTGTATTTAAATGCCCACAGCATAAGAAATAAGGTTGATGATCTTGTTACGAGATGGAAATTGGCAGGTTTGACTTGGTGGCCATCACTAAGTTGTGGCTGAAAGAAGACCACGGCTGGGAACTAAATATTTGTGGATACACAGTGTATCGGAAGGACAGGAAGGTAGGGAGAGGGGGTGGGGTGGTTCTGCTGGTTAAACATGTAGTCCATCTTTGGAGAGAGGAGACATTGGATCAGAAAATATAGAATCCCTGTGGGTAGAATTAAGAACCTGATTAGAATTGTAGACAGGCCTCCAATCAGGAGTCAAGATATGGTGTGAAAACTAGAGGGAGATAGAGAAGGCATGGAAAAAGGGCAATGTTACAATAGTCATGGGGATTTCAATATTTAGGTTGATTGGGAAAATTGGTGCTGTCAAATGCCTTCAGGGTGGCTTCTTAGTACAAACAGCCTGTGGCTGAGCCGACCAGGGAAATGGCAATTCTGGATTGGGTATCGGTAAGGTCAGGGAACCCTTAAAAGGCAGTGGCCATAATATATTAGAATTCGCCCTGCAGTTTGAGAGGGAGAAACTAAAGTCAGTGCTGTCAGTATACCCGTTGAATAAAGGGGACTACAGAGGAACTAGCAAAAGTTCATTGGGAAGGCACACTCGCACTGAGGAAGGGCAGAGCAGCAATGGCTGGAGTTTCTGCAAGAAATGTATGAATTGAAAAAGAACGTACCTGTGGCTGACAAGAGAAGTCAAAGTCAAAGCAAAATGAAACTAGACCGAGTGGGAAGAAACAGGACTAGGAAGCTTTTAAAGGCGTACAGAAGTTGACCAGGATGATGATTGTTTTTATTAAGAGTGAAAAAAGAGATTATAGTAGACATAGAACTGATAGAAAATGACACTGGAGAATTTGTAGTGGGAGACAAGGAGATGGCAGAGGAACTGAATGAGTATTTTGCATTAGTAGTACACCTGGCTTTCAAGGGTGTCAGGAATGAGAGGCGAGTGCAGTGACAATGACCAGAGAAAAGGTGCCTTGGAAGCTGAAAGGTCTAAGGGTAGATAAATCTCCCAGACTAGAAGTCCCTTGGGTTCTGAAAGAAGTAGCCATGGAGATTGTGCAGTCACTAGCAATCATCTTCCAAGCATCAATAGATTCTGTCATGGTTCTGGAGGACTGGAAAATTGCACAGGTAATTCCGCTATTTAGAAAGGGAGGGACGCAGCAGAAAGGAAATTATAGACCTGTTAGCCTAACATCGGTGGTTGGGAATCAATTGCCAAATTTTTGAGGAAACCATAAGCAGTCCAGACAAAGAACACACAGTGGATGTTGTATATTTACATTTTCAAAAGGCCTTTGACAAGGTGCCGCACACGAGGCTGCTTTTTTTGAAATATATTTATAATTTTTCAAACTCAAAAAGTGTCAACAATCCATAATAATAAAAACACACTACATTTTCCCATTATATCTAAGGTTCACTGTCGAGTCCAATTTTCCCCCCGCCCCTCCCCTTATCCCAATTAACATATCCAAAGACAAGCACATGAGGCATGGGTTGAGATTTGCCGGACGGCAGGAAACAGGGAGTAGAAACAAAGGGGTCCTTATTCTGGTCGGCTGCCAGTTACCATTAGCGTTCCACAGGGGTTGGAGTTGGGTCCACTTTGTTACATAACATAACATAACAATTACAGCACAGAAACAGGCCATTAGGCCCTTCTAGTCCGCACCGAACCAAACACCCCTTTCTAGTCCCACCTCCCTGCACAATGCCCATAACCCTCCATCTTCTTCTCATCCATATACCTGTCCAACCTTTTCTTAAATAATACAATTGACTCCGCCGCCACTATTTCTCCCGGAAGATCATTCCACACAGCTACCACTCTCTGAGTAAAGAAGTTCCCCCTCATGTTACCTCTAAACCTCTGCCCCTTAATTCTTAACTCATGTCCTCTTGTTTTAATCTTTCCTCCTCTTAACGGAAATAGTCTATCCACATCCATTCTGTCTATCCCTTTCATAATCTTAAATACTTCTATCAAAACCCCTCTCAACCTTCTACGCTCCAAAGAATAAAGACCCAATCTGTCCAATCTCTCCCCATACTCCAGATGCTTAAACCCAGGCAACATTCTGGTAAACCTTCTCTGCACTCTCTCCACTCTGTTTACATCCTTCCTATAATTAGGCGACCAGAACTGCACACAGAACTCCAAATTAGGCCGCACCAACGTCTTATACAATCTCAACATCACCTCCCAACTCCTATATTCCATGCAATGATTGATAAAGGCCAGCATACTAAAAGCCTTCTTCACCACCCTATTCACGTGAGTTTCTACCTTCAGGGAACGATGTACCGTTACTCCTAAATCTTTCTGCTCTTCTGTATTCCTCAATGCTCTCCCATTTACCACATATGTCCTATTCTGATTCTTCTTACCAAAATGAAGCACCTCACACTTATCAGCATTAAATTCCATCTGCCATTTTTCAGCCCACTTTTCTAAGCAGCCCAAATCCCTCTGCAATCCTTGAAAACCTTCTTCATTATCCACTATTCCACCTATCTTAGTATCGTCTGCATATTTACTAATCCAATTCACCACTGTAATGAAGGGTTAAAACCATGTGCTCAGATGCTTCCTTGCTTGTTTGAAACTAACAACACTGGGGCCACATTCAGGTCACCTTACTTTCAGGATTAGCAGATGTAATTAAACTCAGCCATGGGGAGTTATCTGAAGATACACTTTGAAATGGAATTCCACCGTGAGGCCCAGGGAAAGCAGTTGTCAAATACGACACTCTGAAATTGACGTATTGGTCACAACCTGTCTTGCTCAAGAAGTTTTAATGAGTCCTTGTATCCACGAGATAAACCAGGATATCATAGCATCCTGGTTCCATAATAATCAATCTTTTTTAATTGTAGAATAGTATGCTCAGCTTTGATTTTGACTGACAAATGTTAGAGGGAGTGGGTGCATGATTAATTGTTCTCCCCTAAACGCAGGATGGCACGGTATTGCTAAAGCCTTAGAAGTTTCAATAAGTCTTTGTATCTACGAGATAAACCAGGATATTATAGCATCCTGCTCCATAATAATTAATCTTTTTTAATTGTAGAATAGTATGCTCAGCTTTGATTTTGACTGACAAATGTTAGAGGGAGTGGGTGCATGATTAATCGTTTTTGGGGTATAAAAGTCTGTGGTCCTGCTGCTGAAGTTTAGACTCTCCAAGGGATAGGAACATCCCTTATCAAGAAGGAAGAACAGCTAGAGTCCGAGCAACGTCTCAGTCGGGGGAGGTGAAGGAGCTGCTACCGGCGCCCCGGCAGCCTACTACAAGTGTGCCATCATTGCCTCGCTTCGGCAGTTGGGACCAGTCCAGGCGTTGTTAAGTATGATTAGGCAGGCTTGCATATTGTAGTTTGAAACCTGCTTTATATTTGTAATAAACATTTGTGTAGACTGAACTGCTCTCGGTGTGTGTCTCTATTTTCTTTCGGTAGCTCAAACACTGTGACCAATCTAAAACGAACAAAGTGAAAGGTACAAGTTTACCCAAGACAATTGGCGCTGCGAGCAGGGTTGGTCTCAAGATGTTTCGCCGAAAGAAAGAGGTGAGCCCTGAGCAGTTTTTGATTCCGGGATGGACTTCCAAAGATGATGGGTTTGGCATGCTGGCTAATACCCTGTCTTTGTTGGGACCACCCATCAGTTGGGATGAAAGGTTAGAACCCTTAAGTGTGCCTCTGGGAGAGCGGGTTGCCACTCTCCTCCGAGAAAGTAAATTTCCAAAAAAACGGGGGACGCTGACAGACGGTTTTTGGCTGCTGGCCACAGCCTTACGCCGCTCCGTTCAGCGTGAAGTTGAATTAGTTCAGCAGCAGGTAAAGTCTGAGCATAAGAGAAAACAACTAGAGGAGGAAGTAGAGACTCTGCGACAGCGCTGCTCGATGATGAGCGAAATTGTTAGCACCAGTCAGGATCGAGCCAAAGAATGGGAGGATAAGCATGTTCAAACAATTTGCCGTAATATTAAACTCCGGCAACAGCTCTGTGCGAATAAGGAAAAGCAAGGGGTAGAACCTGATCCACACCGTATTCGTGCCATGATAAGGAATGGCAATGATCCTGATGTAATTGATGATTGGGACGGGAATATCTGGTATGATGATAATGGTGGGCAGATTCCGGGTCCGTGAAGGATTGGTGGCCTTCATCATCAAACATTCCTCCAAATTTATCCGACAATTCCTTTCTTCATGTTTCCTATGCGTACGCTCACCGATTGAATGTTTCTGATTGTTGGGTTTGTACCATAGGCCCTTTGCACTCCGGTTCAGGTATTCCCATGATCCCCATCCCTTTCACCCGGAAGGAGGTTGCTGCATGGAAATATTTTGATCCCTCCACAGGCAGGGTTGAAATTGATAAAACTGAGACTGCGCCTGAGGAGGCCCAGTTTTTTAATATACGTGACATTCTGGGTATTTTTCAAGGATGGCATATTCCGACCCCTCCTTATAATATGGTACCCCCCCATTTTACCGTTTCTCAACATGTGAAGGGTTCTGTCTGCTTCTGTAAGTTCCCTAACAGGTCTGCTGATGCTTTGGGATACAGCGATTGTCCAGCATATTCCTCTTTTATTTCCAAGCACCCGATGAATGGAACATATTGGGTGTGTGGGTCCCGCGCCTACGCATGGTTACCCCTTACCTGGGGTGGTTGCTGCTACCTGGCATATGCTGTGCCCTACATGCATCATATTTCCCGTTTACAGAACCATCCCTCCCTTATGCGTGTGTCCTCTGTCCTGCGGCATAGGCGTGCCCTTTCAGGTGCCGAACTTTTCTTTGGCGCCCTGATCCCAGGTTACGGCGTTGTTCGCCTTTCCCGAGAGGTTCATAAATTATATGATCTAATGAGCTCTATTGCCAATGAGACATCCTTTGCCCTTTCATCTGTCAACCGGGGCCTGGATGACCTTAACCACGAGCTTTCTGCAGTTAGGACAGTGGCTTTACAGAACCGTATGGCCCTGGATTTCCTTTTAGCAAAACAAGGTGGCACATGCGCCGTTGTTGGCTCTGAATGTTGCTCATATGTCCCTGATGTATCCAGTAATGTTTCTAATATTGTTCAGCATGTTTCCAAATCTGTTCGTGAGCTTCAGCGTCTGGGTACTGTGGCCCATATGGACAGTATGAGCTTCGGGTGGAATCCTTTCTCATGGCTGACTGCTACATTTGGGGGAGTGGGCCACACTATCCTCCGCTGGTTGCTCGCATCATTGCTTATCTTTGTAATTGTTGTTGTTTTAATTTCTCTTTTTCGCTCCCTTTGTACTCGAATACTGGTTGGGCCTCGCAAATGACAGATTGTGACCAAGGGGTGGAATGTAATGAAGGGTTAAAACCATGTGCTCAGATGCTTCCTTGCTTGTTTGAAACTAACAACACTGGGGCCACATTCAGGTCACCTTACTTTCAGGATTAGCAGATGTAATTAAACTCAGCCATGGGGAGTTATCTGAAGATACACTTTGAAATGGAATTCCACCGTGAGGCCCAGGGAAAGCAGTTGTCAAATACGACACTCTGAAATTGACGTATTGGTCACAACCTGTCTTGCTCAAGAAGTTTTAATGAGTCCTTGTATCCACGAGATAAACCAGGATATCATAGCATCCTGGTTCCATAATAATCAATCTTTTTTAATTGTAGAATAGTATGCTCAGCTTTGATTTTGACTGACAAATGTTAGAGGGAGTGGGTGCATGATTAATTGTTCTCCCCTAAACGCAGGATGGCACGGTATTGCTAAAGCCTTAGAAGTTTCAATAAGTCTTTGTATCTACGAGATAAACCAGGATATTATAGCATCCTGCTCCATAATAATTAATCTTTTTTAATTGTAGAATAGTATGCTCAGCTTTGATTTTGACTGACAAATGTTAGAGGGAGTGGGTGCATGATTAATCGTTTTTGGGGTATAAAAGTCTGTGGTCCTGCTGCTGAAGTTTAGACTCTCCAAGGGATAGGAACATCCCTTATCAAGAAGGAAGAACAGCTAGAGTCCGAGCAACGTCTCAGTCGGGGGAGGTGAAGGAGCTGCTACCGGCGCCCCGGCAGCCTACTACAAGTGTGCCGTCATTGCCTCGCTTCGGCAGTTGGGACCAGTCCAGGCGTTGTTAAGTATGATTAGGCAGGCTTGCATATTGTAGTTTGAAACCTGCTTTATATTTGTAATAAACATTTGTGTAGACTGAACTGCTCTCGGTGTGTGTCTCTATTTTCTTTCGGTAGCTCAAACACTGTGACCAATCTAAAACGAACAAAGTGAAAGGTACAAGTTTACCCAAGACAACCACCCCATCATCTAGATCATTAATGTATATAACGAACAACAATGGGCCCAATACAGATCCTTGAGGCACACCACTGGTCACCGGCCTCCAACCTGACAGACAATTATCCACTACCACTCTCTGGCCTCTCCCTTTCAGCCAATGTTCAATCCATTTGACTATCTTAACTATGTTAATGATTTTAATGTTGGCTAAGTTTGCAGATGGCACAAAGAGAGGCAGATGGGCAAATAGTGAGGAGGAAATGGAGAAGCTGCAGGGAGACTTGGATAGATCAGGAGAATGGGCAGAGAAGTGCCAAGTGAAATATAGTGTTGCAAAGCTTACGGACGTGCACTTTGATAGGAGGAATAAAAGGGCAGACTATTATTTGGGCGGGGAGAAAATTCAAAATTTGGAGGGGCAAATGGACTTGAGAGTCCTCGTGCAGGATACCCGAAAGGTTAACCTTAAGTTTGAGTTGACGGTAAAGAAGGTAAATACAATTTTGGCATCCATATCTAGAGGAATAGGATACAAGAGCAGGGATGTGACGTTGAGGCTTTATAAAGCACTGGTGAGGCCTCACTTGGAGTTCGGGGTACGGTTTTAGGCTCCTTATTTAAGAATGGATGTGGTGGCATTGGAGAAGGTTCAGAAAAGATTCACAAGAATGATCCCTGGAATGAAGGGATGTGCACATGATGAATATTTGACTCTTGGACTGTACTCCTTGGAGATCAGAAGAATGAAGGGGGGACCTCATTAGAAGCATTTCGAATGTTGAAAGGCCTGGACAGAGAAAAATCAGGCAACAACTCAAAGAAAGGGCAGGGGAGGAGACCAACAGGTGATAATTGGTTAGGGAGTAGAGCCAGGAGAGAGGGAAAGTGAGAACTGATGGGGGGAGGGGGGAGGGGTTGGATCTGTGAATTCATGGCTGGGGTAAAGAAGACAGGAGGAAAAGGAAAGAGAGAAGTCTCTTCATCCAGCGCGCATCCCCCCCTCCCTCCCCCACCATTGACTCTCATCTTTTCTCTCTCCTGGCTCCTTTTCCACATCCATTTATCACCTTCTGTCTGTTGATCTGTACTCCTCCCCCTACCATTTCTTTATTCAGGCGCTGCCTCCTTCTTCCCATACTTGAAGAAGGGCTCAGGCCCAAAATGTCAGTACAGTAGTTCGCCCTTATCTGCAGGGAATTTTTCCCAAGACCCCCTAGCAGATGCCTGAAACCGTAGATAGTACTGAACCTTATACAGGATGTGCGGCACTTAATGACCACGATACATTCTGTGAAATTGGGCGTTATGGTGATGTGGATGTTGTATGACACCATATTATATACTTAGCAAAGCTATATAGGATACTGTAGTATACCTGTAAACTTTCTATTTATAAGTAGGGATCAGTGTGGGGATCAACACACTGTGGGCAGAGATTGGGGCATTGGGATCAGTGTGGGGACTGACATGAGGCAGTGGGATCAGTGTGGGGACTGATATGGGGCAATGGGGAGAGAGTGGGACAGTGGGATCAGTGTGGAAACTGACATGGGACAGTGCGATCAGTGTGGGGACTGATATGGGGCAGTGGGGAGAGAGCAGGGCAGTGGGATCAATGTGGGGATTGACATGGGGCAGTGGGGACTGACATGGGGCAGTGGGATCAGTTGGGGACTGACATGGGAAGTGGGGAGAGAGGGGCAGTGGGACCAGTTTCATATCTCAGTTGACCACAGGTGAAAATGCGGAAAGTGAAACCTTGGATATGGGGGGAGGGAACCACTTGTAATCATCTTACCATCTATGGACGCTGTGAGACCAGCTGACTTCCTCCAGAATTTCTGTATCTTTTTAACTACAATCACAGTATCTGCAAACTTTCATGTTTCACTGGACAGAGTAGATGTGGCAAAGTTGTTTCCCATGCTAGGGGAGCTAGGACAAGAAGGCACAACTTCAGGATTGAAGGGCCTCATCTAAAGCAAGATGGGGAGGAATATCCTTAGCCAGAACTTGCTACCATGGACAGCTGTAGAAGCCAGGTCAATGGGTGTATTTAGGACAACAATTGTTAGTTATCTGAATAGTTATGGTATCAAAGGTTATGAGGAGATGGCAGGGGAGAGGGGCTGAGTGAGAGAATCAATCAAATTTGTTGTTACTCCTTGAACCCTTCAAATCAGTTGCCTCAACCCTCATCACCACATCTACACCATACTGGGCTATTCCAGATGCCCTGTTCCAGGAAGGATGTGGTGACTTGGTACAGAAGAGGTTCCCCAGGATGCTGCTTGGTTTGGAGGGAGTTATGGAGAAAGATTGGACAAATTTGGGTTGTTTCCTTTGGCACGTCAGAGGATGAGGGAGTGACCTGATAGAGGTGGGTAAAATCACGAGGCATTGACAGGGTGGACAGGCAGAAACTTTTCCCCAGTGTGGAAGTGGTCACACAATGGAGGACACACTGGTAAGGTGAGAGGGAGGATGTTTAAGGGTAAATATTTTACAGAGAGTGGTGGGTTCCTGGAATAGGCTCCCAGGAATTGTGGTGGAAGCAGATGCAATCGTAGTTTTTAAAAGGCTTCGGGGTCAACCCATGAATGTGATGGGGGTGGAGGGGTATCTGTAACATGGAAGCAGTGGTATTCTGGTTTGATTTGGATACAATTTTCAACACATATGAGTGGTGATACATCTGTTCCAGTTTCCTCTGCCACTCCGAGACACTTATTCTTCAATAAACTTTCACACGGCACAGAGACAGGGCATTCAGCCCATCAATTCTGAATTCATAATCCTGCCCCCTTCCTTTGATCTCTCACATTCCATGGTCTTCTCTTCCCCAAAGGAATGGAGCGGGGAATTGAAAGGGATGGCAGCTGGGAGATCCACAATATTGTGGTAGACAGAGCAAAGGTGCTCAATGAAGCGATCCCCCAGTCTGCAGCGTGTGTTCCCGAAGTAGAGGAGACCACGACGGGGGCACTGAATGACCCCTGCAGATTCACCGCCTTTCACTCCTCCCCCTCTCCTTGCCCTGAAATCCACCCGTCTTGTCCCCTCTCCCCTGCCACTAATTCAATTCCTCCAACCTCACTTCCCCCCAACCCTTTACCCTAAATCTACCCCATCCCTCTCGTCTCCTCCCCCCTCTCTCTCCAGTCTCCATCCCACTCTGCCCCTCCCCTTCTTACCCCTAACTCCACCCTCTCCCTCCCCTAAATCCACCTTCCTGCCCTCTCTCTCTCTATGCCCCTTCCCTCCTAATTCCACCCCAATCCCAGCCCTCCCTTTCCCATCACTCAGTCTCTCCCCTGTTGAACAATTCCAACCCCTCCCTCCCTTCCTGGACTCCCCCTCCCTGTGATGAGCTGCTCTCGTGCCCTGACCTTCTCACCCCAACTCCTGCCTCCCCTACCCATTGCCAGGAATTGTAGTGGAAACAGATACAATCAGTGTTTAAAAGGCTTCAGGGTCAACCCATGAATGTGACAGGGGTGGAGGGTTATCTGTCATGTGGAATCACTGATATTCTGGTTTGATTTGGATCCCCCTCCATCCCTGCATCACAGAACACAGGAGGGGTTGGGTGCGAACCAGCCCCCCCATCGCCGACCATCTTGAGGTCAAGGTTCCAACAGTGAGCTGGGATGTGGAATGATGAGACTGGACACCAGACAATGTGTTGCAAAGATATTTATTGGAGATGAGGAGGGATGTCCGTCCATGAGCTTTGAACCGAGACTCACTGACTGATCATCAGGCGAGTTAGCAGAGATTTCAGCCACTTCTGCCTCTCCACAGCAGCCAACAACTTGCTCTTTTCCCGGAAAACCACGTCATCCGCGATGACATTTCTCTTTGCTGCTTCCTTGATGCTTGGCTCCAGCCAATCAGAGGGCCACCTTTGGTCCAGCATGACATCACCCACTCCGCGGTGCTCCATTGGCCATTTTACCATTGCCCAGGACCTGGAGGTGGGAGAGATGAGACGTGCATTGCTGTCAAACCTTCCCCAAGCAGTAGCACTGCCCCCAGTGGAACTTCCTTGGCCCTGAGCTGAGGGGAAGGACTGCAGTGTCAACCCCAGGGGTAGAGAGTGACATGGTGATAGATGAGGGAGGGAGGGCTTTGGGGAATGGCACAGAGGAGAGAGCAGGTGGACCCATCCTTCTCAAGTTCCCTTGTGTTCAAATGTGGAATGTAGGCAGCCCAGGTACACAAGATCCAACTAACAACAGTGTGATGAGGAGCTGAAACGGTTTCCTGTTCCGTGTCGGGGATGGGCCTGTGCCAGAAATTCAGGGAGCAATGCATCTCCCGAGACATCAACTCCTCCTGCCCCATCCCAAACTGCAGCCCTTTCTCAGTGCCACCCAGCATGTTCATAGGACTGCCACAGGGACTGGCCCTGCAGTAATTTATTGCACCTTCACTGTTGCATATCAATGCAAGTAGTATTACCACAGCACTGACTTGGCAACACCTGCTGCCTCCTCCTGCTCCTCCCTGGAGTAACCTTTGAACCCACCCACGGAGGCATGAATCTCCAGGGCTGCAGAAAGGCATCACAGTGATGGAAGTGACTCTTAATTCTAGTCTCCAGCTCCATCCCAGGACACCAGGGAGAGGATGAGGAAGTCAGACCCTTCCTGGGGATTGATCCTGACCCATCTGGCAGAGTCTGCCCAATGCCCTCCCACCAATAGCCAATGAAACCCAATTCCCAAATCCTAAATTCCCAACGCTCTGAAATGTCCTCAGGGAGGGGGCTGTGGGGTGATGAAGGGCATCTTACTTTTCTGTGTGTCCATTTGAGGCAGGAGCAGCTCCAGAACACAGGGCTGGGACACAGCTCAGGATCAGTCCCATCACCAGCATCCGAGCGGAGGATGAAGGCTCCATCACCTGAGGGGGAAGCAAGAACCCAGCATAATGGTTCAGCACGCAGGTCAAACACAGGACAGTCTGGGCTGCACATTATATGGAAGCAGTGGAGGTTGCATTCGACAATGGGGCTGTGTCTTACATCAGGGATACAGTTGATAGCCATCACCCACTCCACACCCACCCATGTACATGCCCACACCCGCAGACCCACATCCAATGACAGGTTGTCCATGGGGATTTTTAGAGAGACTGCTCAGAGAACATAACCTGAAAAAGAATCTCAGGGTTGTATACTGACAATAATTTAAACTTGGAACTTTTGACCTTTTGAATCATGCCTCCTTCACAAACTCCACCGGATCCCAGAAATGGAACAACCTGCAGACAATGGGAATGTGAGACCAGGATGACAATTGGAAGTACTCAGCAGCTGAGGCAATGTGTGGGAATACCATCCACAGCCTCCTGCTCCTGCTGGTCTGCCCTGGGGGAGGGAGCGGTAATTTGGGGAGAGGGGGGAAAGAGGAGGGAACCAAAGGAACCATGTCAGGCTGTTGCCCCTTGCTCTGCCCTAGGATGGGGAGGGGATATAGTGTCTGCAGACTTGGAGCATGGGATTGGAGAGAAGGGGAGTGCAAGAAGGTGGGAGGTGGGAACAGGTTGTCACCATTCGGTAAAATCACACAGAAATGCCGGAGGAACTCAGCCAGTCTAGCAGCATCCATAGGAGACAAAGATATATTAATGACATTTCAGGCCTGAGCCCTTCTTCAAGGCCGAAGAACAAGGAAGTGTCTGAATAAAGTCTGGAGAGCGAGAAAGGGGGAAGAATGGGATGGGGAGGAATCCAGACCAAAGGCCAAAGGTGAGAATTGATTTTGGCTTGTGTCAATTTGGTGACCAACTTCCACCCAAGGACCCCTCAACTATAACAGACCACAAGACAACCTTGACAGTCAAAGACAGTGCTGCCTCCCTTCCAGACAGACTGAACATATTCTGTGCACGGATAAGAAGAGCAAGCTGATGCTGAAGAAAGCTCCTTGTCCCTCAGATGATCGTCCCCCTGCATAGTCGTGGCAAGGAGAACCCTATCCAAGGTGAACCCACACAACGTGGCAGGATCAGACAACATACCTGTTTGGATACTGAAGGACTGTATAGATCAGTGGCTTTCAAACTTTCACGCACGTACCACCTTACTAATTACAGAGCACCTATGGCAAAGGGATTACTTAAGGTGGTATGTGAGTGGAAAGAGTTTGAAAACCACTGGTGTAGACCATCTGACGGAGGTCTTTATCGACATCTTCAATATATCATCCCCATGGGTTTCAAGACAGCCACCATCATCGTAGTATCAAAGTGGGAGACAATAATGGGCTTCAATGGCTACCACCCAGTTGCACTGAACTCCACCATGTTTCAAGCACCTTGTGATGGAAAGCATCAAAGCACACCTCCCAGAGACTCAGTTCAATTCAAAACCATTTTACAGATTATGCTATAGCCTTGCCCCTCCACCCTGTCCTGACCCACCTGGAGAACCATGCCTAATACACCAGGTTGCTGTTCATCGATTTCAGCTTGTCATTTAATATGATCATTCCCCAGAGAAGCTGTCCTCGCTGGAACTCAACACCCCTCTCTGTAATTGGATTCTGGACTTCCTAACAGAAAGACCACGGTCTGTCTGGGTTGGTAGCAGAATGTCACGCTGAGTACTGGCGCACCTCAGGGCTGTGTGCTCAGCCCACTCCTGTTCACACTACTGATCCATGACTGCATCACCAGATCCAGCTCCATTTAGCAACCTGAGTATCAAGGAGGATAAGACAAAGGAGGTCAGGTGGATTTCAGGTGGACCACCCTACACTACACATTAATAGCTCTGTAGTGGAGAGTTCCTCAGAGTCCACTCAAGTAGTGACCTATGGTGGACACACAACATCTCCTCACTTGTCAGGGAAGGACAACAGCGACTGCACTTCCTGAGAAGACTGAAGCAGGCAAGGCTACCGGCCACCATCACGTCAACTTTCTACAGGACCTCTCTCTCTCTGGCTGGCTACATCACAGTGTGATCTGGTTGCTGTAGAACAGTGGATCTTAATTCCTTTCCCCCCCCCCCCCACCACCCCACCCCACCCCACCCACACACCATCTTCACTAACCATGGCATCGCATCCTCGTGATCTACCAGGATCGTTGTCTGAAGAGGGCGCACAAAATCACTGAGGACCCCCCGCACACAGCGTATTTCGGCTGGGGAAGAGATACAGGAGGATCAGAGCCAGTACCACCAGGCTGAGGAACAGCTTCTTCTTACGGCCAGTGAGAACGCTGATACAAACCCTTCGATAATCTATTATTGAACAATATTTATGTTTGAATGTGCACTGCATACAACTCGCTGGAGTGCTATGTCTACGTGTTTGTCTGTTTTTACACTAAGGACCGAAGAACTCCGTTTCATCCAGTTGGACTTCACAGAGACAGGACATTGATGAATTAAACTCCCTCTCGGCTCACTTGCCGCACACTTGGTATTAATGAGACTTCTCTCCGGCAGACCCCCCACTCTGCCAGAAGTGGACTCGAAGATCAGATCCGTTCAGTCTATGATTTGGACGTGGAATAACGATCGTCTCAGCCCTTGAGCAGCGAGCGGCGATGTGATAACCTGACCCGATGTGCTGAGGGTAAATTAAAAGCTGTTGGTCAATGAGCCATCCAGCTCAGGGAGACGAGACCCCTCATTAATCAGAGGTCAGCCCCAAGGCTGCCTGCTCCTCGCTCCCCAAGCTCCTCGACTCGTGATGTGCACGGTTTCAGATCTCCAAAGGAAATGGGCCAACGACAATTTTTCCTCAAGCCAAATATTTCAGTAACGATCGGGTCTGGAGCAGTGATTCCCACCCACATCCCACCTTACTGATCACAGAGCACCAAAGGTAATAGGGACTAGTTCAAGTGGGATGTGAGTGGAGAAAAAACGATTGAAAAACCACTGCACTGTATACAAAGCTCCACCAGGATTCAATCGGGAGCAGATGCAACCTCTACAGTCGGGGGGCAGGCAGGAAGCTCCCAGCCTCCCAACTAACAACCCTGAACGATTCCCCGCTCCGTGGCCATCAGCTCCTCGCCTGTTCTACCGATTATCACTGCGGAACCTCCACCGGATAAATAACCACCAGAACTGCCGGTGCTTTTCCGACATTATTTCGTGACTCGGGTAAATAGCTCTACTGGTTAATCATCAACTCTGATTAATTACCTCTAGCCCATGAACGGACGCAAAGATGCTGGGGAATCTCAGCGAGTTTCTTGCGTAAACGCCAATCACCGCGGCTGCTATTAAACCCCATTAATGGACTTTTGCTGAATAATTACTATTGATTCACTGGCTTCTGATCAATTATCGCAATGGCGAGCATCTCGTTCAATGACCATCAAAGCCAAACTCTCAGTTAATTCAATATCCTGGATTCAGCGCCCACCGTTCGTGGCTGGCTCAACATCGACTCGTTAACTGTTTAGACTAATTGAGTTGCGGGCACCTTCCAGTCAAGAGATTAGCGACTCCTGATTAAATGTGCGCGGATTACACATCACCGTCAATCGAAATTACAGACCTATTTCTCTACGAGGTCGTCCTGGGGATGGGGTCGTCTTCCGTCCGACCCTTGTCGGTTCGAGGATAGATGAACCACGGGCAGCGTCGGGAGGTTGACTGGCGGACAGCGATGCTCCCAGGATGAAGTGGCGTGGGCACCGAGAGAGACGGGTTCTTTAATATCCCTCCCACCTCACTCAACTGGAACAAGGACCCACCCCCTTCCCCATCTCCTACCTGCAACTCGGTATCAAAGCCCGGGGGAGGGAAAGTTTACTCATCGCTGCCCTCCCCTTGTGGGGCGTGGAGCAGTGGTCCTGGAGCCCCTTGAGAAGCTGGGGAGAGGCAGGAGGCGAGTCTGGCGTGGGTGTCCTTGCTCTCTGGTTCTTCCAGGGCTGAGCGTGGGACCTGTTGCAGTGGTTGGTAAATTGCAGTGCAGCAAGGCTGATCTCACCCCTGCCTTATCGTTGACCAGCTCTTCAAGTACATGGGCACAGACTGCACGGCCAGGAGTTCTATGGGGTAACTGCCTCGGCCGTGTGCTCTCTTTGCAGACTGCACCATCGTGCCCTAAACGGGGACTTGTCTCGCTTGGCCACCCTGCGTGGCAGCGTTCCGACGACTGCTTGTTTGAGACGGGGGCCAATCCCCGTCCTTCCAACATCGGTCATTGTGAAGGTGAGATCCTGCATCTGCCTCCTGTTGGAAATTGACTTGAATTTTCTTCTGTGGTTTTTCTCCCGCTCTGCTGTGAGCTGCCCCACACTGCGCACCCCTTCCTCTTGCTGGGTGAACTAGGATTCAAGGGTTCCTGGGAGGTTAACCATGATGGTTTCCAGTCCAACAATGTATGTATGACCTGAGAGAGTGTCTCATCTGTGATTCTTGCTTCTTCAGTCCTGACTTGTAAATGTCCCGCGCCTCCCTACAAGTACTTCTTGAGTGGACCATGGGAAGCAGCCTATCAAATGGGACCCAAGCTTGCTTCCCTGCACACCTCCTGCCTTACCAGAACAATCCTTCAGGCGGGTGTTACCAGGCAAGGAATGTTTTGCTGCATTAACAACGGGGGCAAATTTTTCCACACGGAGCGTTGTGGGTGCCTGGAGTGCCTTGCCAGGGGTGGTGGTGGTGGTGAAGGCTGAAACATTAGGGACATCTAGGCACATGGATAAAAGAAAAATAGAGGTTACATAGAACACTACAGGATAGTGCAGGCCCTTCGGCCTTCGATGTTGTGCTGACCTATGTATTCCTACCAAAAAAATGTACTTTCATTGACGTTTAACTTCAGGCACCAATTTGCAGACCAATTTGCTCCCAACCTGTCCTCTTTATTCTGGCTCCTCTCTAATAAAGAGTCCAGATTGTAAGGTTGACCTTTTTTTTTCCTCTTGTTGCTGAGTTCTTCCTGGAGATTAGATGCTGGAATCTGAAGCACAATCTCCTGCACCTTAATGGCTTTGCTACCTGCCCTTTCAGAATTCGCTATACACATCAAGATGTATCACAAAAATCCTTAATTATGACACAGTGGCCTGACTCCATCGAGACAAGAAGTGAATTTTCTGTAAACTTTAGTCGATTGTCAGGGTGGAGAGGTGCAGCAGAGAAGTGGACCTGTTGTCTCACGTTGTCCTCAGATCTTTGACTTGGGTGGCACTGGTGGAAAGTGGAGGCATTCACCTATGGCTCTGCATACAGGCCAGGATGGATAGCAATTGTTATTGAACCCAGTGGTATAAGTCTTGTTGCTACCTATGCCTCTTTCCTGATGGTAGCAGCGAGAACAGATGATTGCTGCTGCTCTCTGACAGCAGTGTTCCCTGTAGACGTTTTACCTGTGATGTCATGGGCTGTGTCCACTACCCTTTGCAGTGCTTTATGCTCAGAATATTGGTATCCCCGTACCAGACTGTGATGCAGTCAGTCAACATACTTTTCACCACACATCTGTAGAAATTTGCCAGGTCTCCGATGTCATACCAAACCTCCGCAAACTCCCGAGGAAGTAGAGGTGCTGATGTGCTTACTTCACGATGTCATTAGTGTGTTGCATCTAGGAAACCTTCAAGAAGGTTACTCCCAAGTACCTAAATTTGCTCACCCTCTCCACATCCCATCCCACAATGGATCATATACCTTTGGTTTTCCTTCCTGAAGTCAACAACCAGCTCCTTAGTTTTGGTGACATTGAGTGCAAAGTTGTTGTTGAGATTCAGCCAATCTCCCTCCTGAATGCTGACCCTTCACCCCTTTCTATACAACCCACGACCATGGTATCGTCAGCAAATTTATAGATGGTGTTATTGTCAAACCAAGCCACACAGTCATTGGTATACAGCGAATAGAGCAGGGGGCTAAGAATGCAGCCCTATGGTGCTCTGGTACTAATGGAGATTGTGGAGAAGTTCTTACTAATCCTCACTGTTGTCTAGAGGTGCTGTGCTACAATTATAAATTGATGAACATTGGATGGGAGAGCACTGTGGAAATGTGAGAACCATGAAGTAAGGTACAGACCTTCGGAGGAAAGCTGTGGGGCTCGAGCCTCTGTTCTGGGGACGAGGCCTCCAGACTTTGACGTTGTTTGCTGCCGGTGGCTGAGGCGGAGATGCTATGGTGGGTTTTGCGGTGGTGTGCCGGAGCAGGCTGCATCGTATGCCTGGCTGGGAGGATCAGGAGGTCTGTGTGTGTCCTGCAGTGGAAGTGTTGGGGAGCCCAGAGCAGCCATGTCGAATACCTGGCCCGGAGGTTCTGGAGGCTGTGCTGTCTTGGAGAGAGGGGCCCTGGGGGGAGTCACGTGATGGAGTAGTGGCCGGACGGTGAACTCCAGAACTCCCTCTCCAGAAAAGTCGGGAAAAACAAAGGAAAACACAAAGGCACAGAAATAAAAGTTACAGAAAAGTGAGTATAAAGGTGGAAAGAAGATGGCGAAAAAAAAGAAAAATCGAAAGCAACGGTAAGAAGAGAGGAAGAGAAGACAAAGGAGGAAAAAGGTGAAGGCCTTACCTGTCCGAAGAGGCCCGCTGCGGAGAGAGAAACCCGCTCCCTCAGGTCGGTAAATAATGGACTACAAAAATGGCTCGCAGAGCCGAGTAAAAGTGCGCAACCGCGCATGCGCGATACTTCGTGCATGCGCGATGCGAATGAAAAAAAACACACCGACGGGAGGGGGGACCAGCTGGGGAGTCGATCTCCACAGCCGGCAACGACAGCTGCAGAACACCTGCAGCAAGAAGAGACCACAGAAGACAATAGAAACAAGAAAGAAGAGGAGGAAAGGGCACCAAAGAAACAACAGATGGTCAACCCAGAGGAAGAGGAAGAGTACAGGGAAATAGAAGAAGAAAAGAAAGGCAAGGTAAAGGATATACTTGCTCTTATTAAAGGATACATGGAGTCATTTAAAGAATGGCAAACACAGGAATTTAAGGATTTAAGAAAAAGAATAAACAACACAGAAGAGAAAATAAATAAAATGGAGATGACCTTAACAGAAATGGGAAAGAAAATGGACAAGATGGAAGAGCGGGCAGTAGCAGCAGAAATGGACGTAGAAGACTTAAAAAAGAAATTGGAGAAATCTAATAAAAAAACTAAAGAGACACAAGAACTGCTAGCTCAAAAAATAGATACAATGGAAAACCATAACAGAAGAAATAACATAAAGATAATGGGCCTTAAGGAAGATGAAGAAGGCAAGAATATGAGGGAGTTTATAAAAGAGTGGATATCTAAGACCCTAGGATGTCCAGAACTACAGCAAGAAATGGAAATAGAAAGGGCACATAGAGTATTGGCCTCTAAACCACAACCACAACAAAAACCAAGATCTATTGTAGTAAAATTCCTAAGATATACTACAAGAGAAAAGGTACTGGAGAAGACAATGGAAAAAGTAAGAGAGGGCAACAAACCACTGGAGTATAAAGGGCAAAAAATCTTCATTTATCCAGATATAAGTTTTGAACTCCTAAAGAAGAGAAAAGAGTTCAATACAGCAAAGGCGATTTTATGGAAGAAAGGGTATAAATTTATACTAAAGCATCCAGCGGTATTGAAAATATTTATTCCAGGACAACAAAACAGACTATTCTCGGATCCAGAAGAAGCACGAAAATTTGCAGAACAATTACAAAAATAGACTGAGGGAGGAAGACGGGTAATGAGAGTTAAAATGATCACGATTGATATGTATGTGGGTAAAGACAAAAATAGACTGAGGGATGAAGACGGGTAATGAGAGTAAAAATGATCACGATTGATATGTATGCGGGTAAAGAGGTATAAGAGTGAATAGAGACAATGAGCATAAATGAATGTATCTGTACTTAGAGGAAAATATAGATAGTATAGACAAGAATTAATAAGGGAAGGTAATGGAATAGAGAGAATAAGGAGGGAATTAAAAGAGTGACCTTTGTGACATATGAAAAGTGAAATCTTTTCTGGGGGAGGTGGGGTGGGGGGAAATAGCGGTCACTGCAAAATCAGTTGACGCTTGCGAGTGGATTCGCAAATCCAAATGGAGAGGGGAGATGTGGTTGTCCGACAAGGGATAAAGGACAACTCAGGAGGGGAAGGGGAGATTGGGGATAAATAAGATAGAAATAGGAGAATAAGGAAAATGTTGGATGTTGTAGGAATGTTGTCTTATAAAGAGTTGAAAATAAGAAAACAGAAATGGAAAAGGAGGAAAGGTAATGATGGAAAAATGGAAAGAGAAGATAAACAAAATATAAAAGGGCTACGCTGAACTATATGTCTTTAAATATTAATGGAATACATAACCAAATTAAAAGGAAGAAACTACTAAATTTAAATGAATAAATGTATTCCATTAGAAAAAATAACATATAGGTTAAGAAATAATATTGAAATATTCGAACAAGTATAGGAGCCTTACATTAAATACAATAGCGAAAACCTACCGGGGACAAACATTACCTAAGTTGATGGAAGGAGAAGGAAAGAAAAGAATGGACTCAGTAGAATTTCTGGTGTAATTTTGTTGAATGACAACATTGTCTGACTGGCTTAATGCAACCTAGATTGTATACCTAAAATGGATGAGAGGGGGGGGTGGGGGGTGGCTTGGGAGGAGTGGGGGGGGGGGGAGAAAAAGTCACTGTATATGTGTGAAAAAGAAATAGTGTATATCATGGCTAATGTGATTTATGGTGTGAAAAATAAAAAATTTTAAAAAAATGAATCGACTGGAGACAGCTCGTCTGTGTTGAACATTTTTTACAAGGCTTCTGACCTTTCTGCAAGGTGCTTATTCAAAGGTCAATGAGAAGTTTTGTTTACCTAAGACAACAGATGGGAGCAAAAGACTAACTCCTATTGTTTGCTGGAGAAGGTGGAGGTTTTGTGGCAAGTGAGAGAGTCACATGGGCATTCTAGCAGTTGGAAGATGAGGAGAGAGAGAAACTGAACAGTCACAGCTGAAGCAAGTAGGAGAAGCTTGTTGGAACTGAAACAGAAAGCTCCACAGCAGCAGATGGCTGGAAGTGCTATCTGTCTTATGTTTCTCTTGGAATAAGGGAAACAGAAAGGAACTCTGTGATAGCCTGAAAGAAAGAGGTTATCATCTGGAGAATCCTGATGGGGAAAGTTTCATCAGCAAGACATTAAGGTGGTACCTCAGTTGTGGAAATCCTGGAACAACACATCTCTGTAAACCTACAAGAACCTTCTTGAGCGGTAAACATTTACCTTTCGAGCACCAGCTGGTGAACTTTATACACTTTATTCTGTGCTCAGTATAAGAATTGCCTGCAACCAGTGAACTTGGAAGAATGAGAAGTGAGATTGAACTGTGAACCAAAGAACTTTTCTTAAATTTACACACACATTACATAGAATTAGTAGGGGGTTAAGTTGGGTTAATTAAGTTAATAGAGATAAGTTAAAGTTTGATTTTGTTTTTTTATGTTTAAAGATAATTAAAAACAACTTTTGTTTAAGTAAAAAAAAAGAGAGAGAGGGGCCCTGCAGCAGATGGTGGGGTCGGCGAGGAGGTTATTGGGTCTCTCTACCGCTATTGTGCCGAAGTTTGTGGGCCCATATGGACATGTGAACCATGTGGCGGTTCTTCACTTCAAGCTACTAGACTTTTTTAAATCTAAGTCTAAGAAAATGTAACTTGTCTCTGCTGTGACTGCTGTCTAGTTTTTCATCTTTTACTGTATTATTGCCACTGCTTTTTTAATTCACAATGTAGCGTTCCAGTCTTGTGCAGTTTTGTTTTCCGGTGTGGGAATGGTGTAGTCTTGTGTTGTCTATGTTGTTTTTGTGCAATCTCATGATATGTAGGTAGCATTATGGTTTGGAGAAATATTATCTCGGTTTTTTTTACTGTGTTTTACAGTCTGGTCTTCAATGACAAAGGTATTGTAAAGAGCATCCTGATGAATGCACCTTTGCTGTCTAGGTGTTCCAGGACTTTGTGCCGAGCCAATGAGATGGCATCTGCTGTAGACCTGTTACTATAATAGGCCATTCAGACAGGAGCTGATATACTTCATCAGGATGTTACTGACTATATATACTGGGTGACCTTGGATAGGCTAGGATCCTCCTCTCTCAAACAGAAGGCTGAGGGCCAAAATGAAGAGCGGGGGGGGGGGGGGGGGGGGCGATGTGAATCAGTATTTCCCCGGTCGGTGTTTCTAACCAATTGTCTTGGGTTTTTTAAAATTTTTTATTTTTCATACTGTGAACCATATCAACCAAAATATATACAAACGTTTCTCATTAAATATACACAGTAGCATTTTCTCCCTTTTTTTCCCCTACCCTTACTCCCCCCTTCCCCACCCCCCTCCAAAACCAATAAATATTCAACATATACAAACAATAAAACCATTAAACAATGTCATCACACAATGAAAAATTAACAAGAAAAATGTGTCATCTACTTTTACACATTGGATCAAGTCATTTTGTCTTATCATTTTATGGGGTGGAGGACCGAGGCAAGCCCTCTCTGTTATGTTCCATGTATGGTTCCCAAATTTGTTCAAATAATGTCTTCGTCCGCGAAGCCAAGCCAAAGAAGAAGATGTAATATTATACTAAGTCAATTTGAAATGAATGTATGGAGATACTATAAATAAATTTTGGAAAAAAAAATAATGTGACTTTATTTTTTAAATTATATGTTATTTTTTCCAATGGAATACATTTATTCATTTCCATGTACCATTGCTGTATTCTCAGGCTCTCTTCCATTTTCGAAGTTGACATTATACAGCTAAGGCTATCACAATAACTCTTTTTTGCGCTTTATCCAATTTGAGGCCTAATTCGTTACTTAGAAGAAAGATCTCTGGATTTTTTGGTATGTTATTTTTTGTGATTTTATTTAATATCTGATTTAGATCTTCCCAAAACATTTTTACTTTCTCACATGGCCAAATTGCATGTGCTATTGTTCCCGTTTCCTTCTTACAGCGAAAACATCTATCTGATAATGTTGGATCCCATTCTTTTAACTTTAGAGGCGTGATATATAACCTGTGTAACCAATTATACTGTATCATGCATAACCTTGTGTTTATTATATTCTTCATAGTTCCAGAACATAACTTTCCCCATGTCTCATTTTTTATCTTTATGTTTAAATCCTTTTCCCACTTTTGTTTAGGTTTATAGCTTATTTCATCATTTTCCTTATTTTACAACTTAATGTACATGTTCATTATAAATCTTTTAATTATCATTGTGTCTGTAATCACATATTCAAAGCTGCTTCCTTCTGATAATCTCAGACTGTTTCCCAATTTATCCAATTGTCTTGTTGAGGGAGAGCTGGAGCGGATGTGATGGGGAATGTTTTCGGTGGTGGGTCTGGAATCCCCTACCTGAAGTGGAGGCAGTTACACAACTCTTCAGCATCTGGGCTGAAATGCTCAGGCTAGGGTTGCCCATCTAATGGGCTTGGTATGGGTGAGGGCACTAGATGAAGTGTCTGTTCTGTTGTATTAATGCAAATGAAGCTCCTTTTGCAGATGACCCCCTCCCTTTCTTCATCTAGCCTTCGGACACTGGGTTGGAATCTGCTGACATAAGGACATGTGAGCAGGAGTCGGCCATCCGGCCCATCGACCCTACTCCGCCAATCAATGAGATCATGGCTGATCTGATGACTGGCTTATCTCCACCGACCTGGCCTTTTCCCCATACCCCTTAATCCCCCACTATCAAACCTGGTCTTGAACATATTCACTGAGTTCATTCCACTGCTTCAATGGGCAGCAAATTCCACAGATTCACCACCCTCTGGGAAAAGCAGTTCCTCCTCATCTCCGTCCTAAATCTACTCCCCTGGATCTTGAGGCGAAGTTCCATAGTTCTGGTCTCCCCCACCAAAGGGAACAATTTACCTACTGTCGGACTCTGGCTTTACCTTACTCTTAATTTAGTCTATGTGTAGTCTGAGTCCAGCGTGTTCTTTGAATGAAGTGATAGGAGAAGGTATTCGGTTCAACAGTCAATTTATTACACAGCACAAGAATAAAACTTAACAGAGCTCTGGGTCACTCATTAGTTCATAGGTCACCTGCACAGTGAGCTAATCCCCAAGACTGACCCCTATTGTCCAGTTGGTTCAGTTTATATAGGTCAACCTTATCATACAGAACAAAAGTTGGCTTCCTTTACTAGATTTCATTATCATACAGAACAAAAGTTGTCTTCCTTTGCTAGATCTTTTTGCATAAGGGTTATCACAAGTCATCTCCTGTTTTGCAGATATCTGGGGTGTAGCACTCCCATCTTAATCCTCCAGGCCAGACTATCCTGTTGTGTTGATCAGAAATTAATTCATCCCCAGATATTTCTAATCACCATTCTGTTCTTGTCCGGCCAATTTCTGCTGTTCTCTTTAACACCTCCTCCTGCCTTAATCTTCCTCCTAGACTGGTTTTCCATTCCCTTTGTTTCTTGCAGGCCATTCTTTGTTCTGATCTGGCCTGTGTCTCCTGTGCTACTCACCACCTCCTTTAGTTTGAGCATTCCTCCTAAATCGTTTTATGCATTTCCTCTCCCTGTATTTTGGAGCAGACAATTTTTCTCAGCCAACTTTGCTCCATGCTGTGATTGCCACTTAATCACATTCCTTTTTCCCTGAACCATGCAGTAAATATACACTTATTAATTAATCATTTATTTCATACTGTTTTAACCCCTAGATTCCAACAGTCCCCCTTTTGGTCTCATGAAAATGAGACCAACCACCAGTTAACTTATTCGGCCGAGACCTCTGGAGTTATTGCCAGGATCGGCATCTCCGACCCCTTGTTAAACTTAACCTTACAAACTTGGCCATTATGAACACACTTCAGTCCAGTGGGGGCCCCAACACAGTGTTCAGGAACGTCAGTCCAATCCGCAAAGTACTGTTTCGGTTCGTTATGGGCCTCCCAGGCTGACCACAAACACTTTGTACAGTTGTTTCCTTCTCCAGATGCTTCAAGGGCTAGGAACAACATCACCCATAGTCCCCACATAGTGTCCATCACAGCTCCCTTCATTGTTTTGATGCCAATAAATCGATTATGCCGTCAACCACTGATACACAGTCACCGTAGTCCAATAGTCTCTTTAAAAAGGGACGTTAAGTGTTCTTAGTCCGTGGTTGCTTCACAGGTTCTCAGTCACCTCCGTTCGAATCTGTTCCAGTGTCCGTGTCGGTGGGTCCGTTGCTGCACACTGACTCCAATGATACCACGTCTCGCCTTTTCCTTGTAGTCGAACCGCGTGGGACGTCCTCTCCACCACTCTGTAGGGTCCTGTCCACCTGGGCTCCGACCACTTTCTTTTGATGACCTTTAGCAGAACCCACTCCGCGACTGAAGGTATCGGTGTTTCCCCTTCTCTGTTGGGACTTGTGACCTGTTGTGAAAAATCTGACACCAGAGCCGTTAGTTTTTCATAATAAAGCTTGCATCCCATTGAACTTACCTCATTCTTCGTAGTCTGAATTCCGGCTCCCGGTCCTGGAAACTGGTGCCCTGTTTGTAGTTCATATGGAGTAAATCCTGTCACAGAACTTACCGAACTCCTTATTGACATTAATGCCAGGGGCAACGCATCCACCCAATTTAGTTTGGTCCGTGCCTGTACTTTCCCGATCTTACTTTTTATTGTTTGGTTCATCCTCTCCACTTTCCCTTGGGATTGCGGATGGTACACCGTTCCAAAGGCATGTTTCAATCCCAACATTGCTTCTACCTCCTGTAGATCATTATTCTTAAAATGACTTCCATTATCAGACCTAATTTTTCTAGGAAATCCGTGTCTCGGAATATACTGGTTGATCAGGAATTTACATACCGTCCTTGCATCTTCTCTTTTGGCAGGGATTGCCTCCGGCCACCCTGTGAACACATCTACTGCTACTAAGAGGTATCGATAGCCACTTACCCTCTCAATCATGTTTGAATAATCAAGTACGATTTCCTGCCCTGGTAACTTAGGTAGCGGGAACTGACCTTCATGTGGCTTTACAGTCGCCTTTACATTGAAAGCTATACATACCTCACACTCTCTAATATGGTTCTCCACCATCGCCGGCAGGAAGGGGTGCCACCAATGTATCAAGTACCTTATCATCTGCTTCTTTGCACAGTGTGTTAGCCCATGCGCCTCCTCGAGGAGGGGTTTCATGAGTCCAGATAGTAAAACTGGCCTCCCGTCTATTGATCTCCATAGTCCTTGATCCTTGGTTTCCCCCCCTTCCTCCCATACCATCCTTTCCTGTGCTGATGCCTTTGCTTGTTCCTGTATTATTACTTCTACCCTACACGGTGGTAATAAGTCATGTGCTGTTCTGTCTGCCTGTATCATAATAAACTGAGGGCCGTATCCTGCTGCCCTTTTAGCGGCCATGTCCACTTCCTGATTTCCCCGAGCCACCATCGTATCTGTTCTATCATGTCCTTTACATTTAAGAACTGCTAATGCCCTTGGTTTCAGGAGGGCCTCAGCCAGTTTCCTAACATCCTTCTCGTGTTTAATTGGGGTCCTTGCTGCTGTTAAAAACCCACTTCTAATCCATTGACTAAGTTCGACCTGTATTGTCCCTACCACATATGCCGAGTCTGTATATATATTGACCTCCTTCCCTTCTGCCCATTCTAATGCTGCTATCATTCCCTGTAGTTCTGCGAGTTGTGCTGACTCCTTTCCTCTCACTGTCCCTGTAATGATTTCTTCAAATCCTCCTGTAGTTTTTCGTACCACCACATAGGCAGCTTTCAATCCATCTGTGGGGTGTCTGTAACAACACCCATCTGTAAACAAGGTTTCATCTGGTTCTCTTAAGGGTGTAGCCTGTAAGTCAGGTCTTATTTTAATATCCTTCACTACCCTCTTCTCACAACAGTGTGGTTCTCCCTCTCCCATATTGTCTGCCATGTTAATGCCTTCATGGGTAAATGTAAAATTTGGAGCATTCAGGATCTTTTCTAGTCTCGTCTGCCTTAGTGAAGTCATTGTAAATGCTGTCGAGCTCACAAATGCTACAATGCTATGTGTTGTTAATACCGTCAGGCCATGTCCCATTACTATGTGTGCCACCTTTTGTAAAATCTTTGCTACTCCCGCTGCATGTCTCGTACATGGTGGGTGTCTGTCTTCCGTCGGGTCTAGTGTGATACTCACATACATGAGCACACATCTTCCACCCCCTTTTTTCTGAAAAAGAACACCATCAATTATGTGTGCTTTTTCAGAAACATCCAAAAAGAAAGGTAGTTTATAATTTGGAATCGCCAAATCTATAGCTGTTGTAAGAGCTTGCTTCAATAGAATAAAACTCATCTCAGCCTGTGCAGTCCAATCAAAGGTAGCTCCCAGATTCCTCATCCCCTGCTCATTCACCAAAGTTCGCAGTGGATGTGTCAACTCACCATACGATGGGATAAACTGCCTACTATAACCTGACAAACCCAAAAACGAAAGCATCTCCTTTACTGTCTTTGGTTTTGGATGATGTAGTATCGCTGTTCGATGTGCAGGGGAAATCCCTGTGCCTTTCGCTGAGACCATTCTCCCTAAAAAGGTGACCACCTGCCTGCAGCATTGCAGTTTTGAGCGAGAGACTTTAAAGCCTGCCTTGAACAGCTGCACTAGCAGGAGACAGGTGGCCTCCAAACAGGAAGTATGATCAGGTGCTGCTAATAGGACGTCATCTACATACTGGATCAGAACTACCCCACCTGGCAGTGCTAGCCCCCCCAGCTGTTCTTTCAACACCTGATTGAAAATCCCTGGAGATAAAATAAAGCCCTGCGGAAGCCTAGTATACCGCAACTTTCTACCTCTATATGTGAACGAAAACACATCTCTTAATGGTTCTGCCAGCGGCAAGCAAAAGAAAGCATTCGCTAAATCTATGCAAGAGAACCACTTGTGGTTGGGGGTTAAAGCAGTCATGGCAGTATATGGGTTTGGTACTGGAACTGTGGGTGTTCTCACAATACCATTGATGTGCCTTAAGTCATGGGCCATCCGATATTTGCCCGTGTCTTGTTTAGGAACAGGTAAAATGGGTGTATTCCAACTAGAACGCGAATGTTCCAACACCCCTGAATACATAAGGCCATCAATGGTCTCTGCCAAACCTTCCTCAGCTTCAGGTTTGTGGGGATACTGCATCTGCCAAATAGGGGTGTAATCTGACAGTTCGAAGGTTATGGGATCAACCTGCTGACAAAAACCCACATCTGCTGATCCCACTGACCATAGGTTCTCAGGGAGAGAATCTAGCATAGGGGCCGAGTCGGGGTGATCCATCTTCTCTCTACCATGAAAGCATTCAATCTGTCTATGCTCAAGGAGGACTCGATCATATGTCGGAGACAAAATTCTGTATGCCTGACCAGATGAGGAGAACTGCACTGTCGGTATTTGGGTGTCAGACCAGTCACTAAGGGACATCAAGTTCCGACACATCGGTCCCAAATCTTTTGCCTGGTGAGTAGTGCCAATTGCAAGGGTGACATGAGGAATGGCCTCACCTGCCATCTCATACCATTCCAGCTGTTCAGATGTCAGTGCCACCGTAACGGCCACTCCTTCCTTTCCTACCACTATGTAGTCCGAATTAATTTCCCATAGCATGCCCTCTACCTCTTCATAAAAGGCATGCTGAAACATTTCATCCCCATCCCTATCGTAAAAGAGGGTCATATGGGGAGGGTCCGAGGGAGGGGTATACGGGTGTAACGTCTGGATCCACGGCTTCCATTGATTATAAAGCTTTAGCAGCCCTCCCTTCTGTGGGTCCTCTGGTTGCAACAACCCCCAGTAAATGTCAGTCCATTGTCCCTCAGACGCGGATCCTCCAGCTGCCGCCAACAACATCTGAGAACTGGAATGCAGTGTAGTTAATGAACAGTTCATAGAATATCCATTTGGAAAGGTGACCTCTATTCCGCTGGGTCCACAAAGGATCGATGCTCCGCACTTGACCAACAGGTCTCTGCCCAAGAGATTGGTAGGGCACCTGGCTGACAAAATGTATTGATGTGTAAAAGTCTGTCCCGCCACAGAAGTGACTAGTGGTGTAGAAAACAGCAGATTTTCTGGTGTACCCGAGAACCCTATTAGCTGGACGCAAGAGGATGATGTTTTATCTTGAAATTCAGTGCCAGTGAGTGTTGAAAATCTGGCTCCCGTATCCACTAAAAAGGATACTTCCATGTCCATTACTTTAATCTGCAGGAAAGGGTCTGCCAACCTAGCCTGCTCATGGGTGCTCGGGCTCCGTCACTGTGGGCAATATTGCTCCTCCTCTGTCAGCAAAGGGAATTGTCTCTTCGGAGCTAGAGCCGCATAGGGTGCCTGATGTACTGGGGGTGGCACTGACGATCTCTGGGGCTGGACCCAATGCTCATTTTGTGGTGGTCCATATCCCCTTCCCCCAGTGTCCCGAGGATCCCAAGCTAGGGGGCAGTCTCTCTTCCAGTGTCCTGGCTGACCGCATACAAAACATACGGCTGGTTGCATTCGTGGAGCACCCTGACCTCTCCCTCTTACTCGGAATCCCCCCATTGGACCTCCCGTTCTGCCCACATAGGTGGGACCCGGTGCCCAATATGGGGCCGGGTGCCAACTCATATTATTCCCTTGTGGTGGCTGCGGTGGCTGCTGAATCATCTGGTTCGCACCCTTTGAGGAATTCTTTTTTGTCTCATTTGCCTTTTTCCTAGCCTCTTCCAATTGAAGCTTAAGGAGTTGCACTTGTGTAGACTCCATGATTTGTTTGTCCTCCTTTTGCTTAGCCCTGTAACGTTTCATGTGATGGGTCAAATGTTTTTCCCATTGCTCACTCGAGCAGCCAGGAATATCAGGGTTATTCTCTAACGCCTCCCTAACTACAGCTGGCAGTCCGCTCGTTACTGCAGCCCTAAAGAGTGTAGTCTGCAAGGGATCTGTGGCTGGGTGTACTCCTGCTTTATCCGTCCAACTCTCCGTACACTGACTCAAAAAGGTCAAGATCTCCTCATCCTCTGACTCCTTTTGTCTATTGTGAGGAGTGGGGGTCGAGTGATCCTCTGACATTCCTACCGAGAAGGCATTCTCAAGTGTCTGTTCTTGCTCTCTCTCATTTGTTTTTTCCAGTCGCATACTAGTTTCCCTCACTTTACATACATCATTCTGTATTTCCTTCGTTAACTCCTTCATTTCCTCCACCCTTTCCTGCATAACTCTCTTAAGTCTCTCCTTCGCCTCCTGGAGTTCGTGACCTGCTAATTCAGTGACATTCACTATTCCCTCATTTATCTGCATCACTGGTATCTGGGGAATAGGATAAGGTGGTGGCAATGTCTCTGGTAACTTTGGATATAACAGGGCTGACGGCTTCACCTCCCCCGTATTCTCCTTAGTGTTATGGGATCCCTTTTTAATATCCTGTTGAAGGTTCGCTTCCACAGCCATGCAAGCCAATGTCATAATGTGTAAATCTGCCCTTCTCTGTTCCTTCACTTCTCTCTGTTGTTTAAACCTTCTTCTATTCCATATAGATCCTTGTCCTTTTGCCTCATGTTCCTGTACCTCCTTGGCTGCTTCCCTCTCTGCTTCTCCTAAGTACAGTACCAGCCGGATTTTTTCAAACCCTCGTGGTACCTTCCCCTGACTCTGCAGCTCTTTCCATATCTGTTCGTACTGTGCCATAGCCTGTACCTCCTCTCCCTTCGGTACTCCTCCCAGTAATTGATTCCTTGTTTTTTCCCACTGTCGGTTTACAGATGGGGGAACCCCTCTGTCTCCCCCGAGCTCTTGCCCTACATCCCTATTTACTCCTTCCATCTCCGTTCTGATCTTTAACCCTTTAGACTTCGTACTTCACTGGGTCTCTCCCCTGGTAGGATTTTGACACCCTGCAATTTACTTCGTCCCTTCCCACGTTATTATGAACACCAGCGGCACACTGTACACAATCCTTAAACAAATACTTATTATAAACTATTATGATACACTACACGATTCCTAAACAGATACTTATCCACTATAGAAACAAATAACTATAAAACAATGCACCTTATACAGATACTGATTATACACTACTATGGTATACGATCCTTAATCAAATACTTATCACACACTATAGAAACAAATAACTATCACAATGCACCTTATACAGATACTGATTATACACTACTATGGTACACGATCCATAATCAAATACTTATTACACACTATAGAAGCAAATAACCATCACCATACACCTTATTCTAATTGGCCAAGGGTCTAAACCTATCTCTCGAGATCGCTACGAGGGGACTCCAACCCTGTTCTACTAGGAGGACTCCAACCCCCTTTCTACTAGGAGGACTCCAACCCCGTTCTACTAGGAGGACTCCAACCCCCTTCTACTACAGGGGACTCCAACCCTGTTCTACTAGGAGGACTCCAACCCCCTTCTACTACAGGGGACTCCAACCCCGTTCTACTAGGGGGACTCCAACCCCCTTTTGTTTTATTCTTTGGCTTTAACGAGGGCTTTTGCAGAGTAGTGACAACACACAATTTATCTTTGCCAATAGCAGAACTTTGTTAAAACAGGCGTCTGCTTACCTCCCTTTGTAGGATGGTCACTTGTTGTTATCACCACACCACAATCGACCGATGTTTCGTATCTTTTTCTTCCGTCACTTCTCCATCTTCATCACGTCGGGGTCACCAAATTGTCGGACTCTGGCTTTACCTTACTCTTAATTTAGTCTATGTGTAGTCTGAGTCCAGCGTGTTCTTTGAATGAAGTGATAGGAGAAGGTATTCGGTTCAACAGTCAATTTATTACACAGCACAAGAATAAAACTTAACAGAGCTCTGGGTCACTCATTAGTTCATAGGTCACCTGCACAGTGAGCTACTCCCCAAGACTGACCCCTATTGTCCAGTTGGTTCAGTTTATATAGGTCAACCTTATCATACAGAACAAAAGTTGGCTTCCTTTGCTAGATTTCATTATCATACAGAACAAAAGTTGTCTTCCTTTGCTAGATCTTTTTGCATAAGGGTTATCACAAGTCATCTCCTGTTTTGCAGATATCTGGGGTGTAGCACTCCCATCTTAATCCTCCAGGCCAGACTATCCTGTTGTTAGGAATTAAAGTACCTTTAAAGAAATTGCTCGAGACAAAAATTGAGAACAAAGAACATTTATTACTACAACAATGCAAAGTTGGGTGCTTCCCCTTACCCTGGGAATACACACACATACTGGGGCTCACCCAACTTTTATACAGTCAATTTCAGTATCAGAATGCCCTCCCCCTTACATTCTTCTGCCCCCTGGATGGGTTTGGCATAGGTAATTCTTCCTGCCTACGTGCAGTTTCAGTACACTTGGAGGACCAGGGGGGTATCCTGTCGGTGTCCCTTCATGTCATTGTCCTTATTCACACCTTCCTGATTCTCTGGGCTACAGTCTCTTGATATGCAGAGTTGACTCATTCTATCTAGGGTTGGCTAATTTCATATGTATAAATCTGTGTATGGTTAGCTAATTAGAAATGTATGACTTGGTACTTCTGTCCAGGGCTAGGAGACCCTTATCTGATCCAGACTACCTCAACTTCCTACATTCTATTGTACCTTACCATTCCTTATCTTAGTCCTATGGTCTTGTCACAAAGGATAGAAGATTCTTATGTTAATCGTGCTGACTCTGCTTTCCTGCATCCTAAGCCCCAAACTTATCCTGTTTGAACTGGTTTCAGCCATTTTACTGATGAACTTTAGTTTCTTCCATGTTCATAATTTTAGATCAATTTTCCCATCTCTCACAATCCTCACTTTTCTTTTAGATCAGTAATACTGATCTTTCACCATGATCAGTGTTACTGATCTTTGGTTACTAGTGTCAGTGTGACTGATCCCCCCCCCCCCCCTCTCCTCACTTTTCTTTTAGATCAGTAACACTGATCTTTCAAGTGTAAGGTGTAGTTTTACCCAGCTGGTCAATAACCGAATTGTAATGTCTGTGTAAAGTCTTTAGGTAGGGGAGCACCATGAAGGTCAGGGGAGTGAGTCCAGCTGCTTATTAGGGTTTGGAGTATCAGGCTCCAGTTCTCAGTAAAGAGTCTAGTCCATCCCATACGTTGAAATATTGAAGCAGTGTCTTTGAAGCACACGACCTTTGTAAGTGTTGTCCCGACGAAGTCTGTGAGAGGCGCTGCCTTCAGCAGCGAACAAGTAGCAGTCTATGAGAAGCGCTGCCTTCAGCAGCGAACGAGTAGCAGTCTATGAGAAGCGCTGCCTTCAGCAGCGAACGAGTAGCAGTCTATGAGAAGCGCTGCCTTCAGCAGCGAACGAGTAGCAGTAGTCAGGCGGTTCCGTTTGATTGTGGCTCGTATCTGATGTCCTCTTCAGCCCCGAACCCTAGGGCCACCGATCTCCGAAGGCTGTTTGGAGCCTGATATTAAAGTGTCAAGCAGCTCACGTTGTTGGAAACTGGTGCTCCCTTTCATGGGGTGATGAAAAGTGACCAAGCAGGGGGGGGATTGTTTCTTGTGATTTAACTGTGTGTTGCAGCTTGTCTGCTAACATTAGCATATGTATCATTGAACTTGTGAGTTGCAGCCTGTCTGTGTATATTAGCATATGTATTAACTCTCTCTCTCTGTTACATGTACAATCCTGACTACCATTCTGTCTGTCTTTGTCCCACCATGTCCTTTGTGCTATCGCTTCAAAACTCCTGTCTTTAATACCTGTGTAGGCTATGATACAAATTAGATGTACTCCACTAAAGCTGTTTAATTCCCCTGGTCCGTATTGGGATCCCTTATATCCCATTATGACTATACATTAAATCTATGCCCTGTCTACATTCTAAAGGAGCTGAATTGTAACCTCTGCTGCCCCTATTCCAGGGGGGCTTAAAACATTAACGAACAATATTCCAAAGAAATTAGTAAACAACAATGAAGAATACATGTAAGCTCATTAAAATACAATAAGAACTTAATAAAACACAAAAAATGTAAAGCTTATTGAAAACTGCAATAAAATGCAAGAACTGAATAAAACCACAATAAATGTAAAGCTCATTGAAAACTGCAATAAAATGCAAGAAGAACTGAATAAAACCACAATAAATGTAAAGCTCATTGAAAACAGCAATCAAATGCAAGAAGAACTGAATAAAACCACAATAAATGTAAAGCTCATTGAAAACAGCAATAAAATACACAAAACTGAATAAACCACGATAAATGTAAAGCTCATTGAAAACAGCAATAAAATACACAAAACTGAATAAACCATTAAAAAAACGAATAAAATTGTAACATTATGGCACTTTGTCATTAATTCTTTGAATGTGGGTCCAGCCTTTCTCTCTTGTTCTTACTGCGGTGTCTGTAATTAAAAGTACACAGAAGGGACCATCCCAGGCAGGTTTTAGTTGATCCTCTTGCCATGCTTTTACATATAACCAATCACTAGATTTTAATAAAATGAATAACAATCTGACTTTCCTTTGTGTTAGTGTAAAAATTGTAAAATGAAACACAAACCATATTTGCATGGGTTTTGAATATGTTAGACCTTATTAAAATGCAGTTGGAGCTGCTTGTCTGTATGGGGCACAACCCTCCAATTTGTTAGAGTGAGTACATAACAGACATTGCAGCACAAGAGCCCCTGCAAGAGAACTTGAAACATATTCAACCTTTAGTTCTGCCTTAAGTAAAATGCCTTGTGCCACAGCTCACAGGAGCTGGCCTTATTTAAAACAGTCTGTAAAACAGGCACCAAAAAAAAGTTAAAAGATGTTCTTCTGAGGATTGCACACACAATAATTTAAGTACAGGCTAGTTTCTATTATATTCCACTTAAAAGTTCTGCTGCATGAATCCTGGAGCTTGTGGAGTCATTATTGAATCAAGAAATATTGGTACCATGCCAATCTCATTCTAACATGCCAATTTCTCCAGTCCTTAAGTCAAGATGTACTGAATAGCATCTGGTACAAGATCTGTGAGTTCTTAATGATATTATTATTCTTATGCACCCAATTGTTCTGAACAATGCCACCAATTTAAATCATATTCCACCTATTGCAGTACTCACACACCACCATAGACCAGTTCGCAGGTTTATTTCTCCATTAAGCTGAATCCAGTTGCGCAGGATTTACCTCCGTGATTATTTACAATGTAACTTCCGCACTACCGGATTTAAATATAAACCTGATGAATGGGGGAAAGTTATCATGAATTAAATAACAGCGGCAATACAGAGAAATTGTGCTGAGGCATTAATATCACTCCAGAGGAAAATGCACCAGAGAAATGAATGATTAAACTTATAGGAATCCCCATAGGAATCCCCAGAGGTATCTTTATTCTCCAGAGGTGGGTGATCTTTAAACTCACGGACCTTGACTGCTGAATGTGTAGAAGAAATGTATTAAATGTGTTGATAGGGCTCCATACCTCTAACTGCAAGACAAGAGCCTGAAGCCTCAATTTCAAGTGCCACAGTGCACTTAAAGGGACATGCACACTCCCCCTTCAACTGGCTGATCCAGCCACTTTACACATCAGATCCTTTCTTTATCTCACATACACTTAAAGTTAAGATGTATAGAACTCACCCTATTTGCGCAAACATTTCTCCCTGCAAATGTTATAACATCACTCAACTCTCAGGTACTCCCTGTGCAAAATCACTTTTAAATACAATTTATTTCATAAATTGGAATTAACTGGTAGTTAAATTCGCTAATTCTACAGTATTGAAAAACGATCATTTATGACATTTAATTTTTAGCATGAATTTTAATCAATATTGGTCAGTGACTGAAGTGGGAAGTCGTGATTTATGAAATTATCTCTGGTCTCTACTCTCCCACTCCCTGCACTTCTCCCAACATTCAGGAGCTGGCACACAGTCCCTGCCTTTTTTTTTCATGTTACTCATCTACTATTCCTTTAACTGCTTGCATCAAAATGTTAGCCTTTGCTTTCTGCTTATCCTCAGATGTCTGGACAAATGCTTTTTGTGTGATCTGTAGAAGCTGGGTTATTCCCTGCTCATGCCAATTTTCTGTCTTTTGTAATTTTCTCTTAATGTCTGGGGCTGAGTTGGTAACAAAACCTGTTAGTACCAATTGTTCCCCTGCTGGGGATTCTATGTCGAGACCCCCATATTGTATATATATATGGTCCCAAAAATTGGTCTAACTGTTCGGCACATCCCTGGGGATCTTCTATCAGGGAGGTCAGTTCTTTCTTAAAGTTACACACTTCAGTACTGGTCAGGGGCACATTTACGAAACCGAGACCCTCTCTCATGGGAACTTCCCGCAGTGGTCTCATCCAATTGGTTTCTGGCTTATTAGGTCTGGGTTCCTGCTCCCTGGGAAATGAATCAAAGGGTTCTGCCTTCTTCCTGAAGAGTCTCACGCTGTTCTGAATTAAAGTTACCTCTCTCTCCTGCCAACAGAGGTGGTAATCGAGTGCTTTGTGAGCAAGTTATCATACCACTCCTGCTCTCTTCTCTCTTCTCTAGTGGTGGGGGAGGTGGGGAAGGTGCAGAAGGGTAGGTCATAGGAGGGGAAGGAAAGATAGGAGCCGGCATAGGAGGAACATAGGGTGGAGGGAGGGAATGTAACACATCCCAACCCTGTGGTTCAGGGACAAGAGGTTCCTCCTCTCTCTTATCTCTGGATTCTTTCTCATTCAAAACCAGCTGTTCAATGGATCCCTTGAGCCAGCAGGCTGCATATTCCCTGCTCTCAACATTGTCTTTCTGGTTTTGATAGAGCCATAAGTTCAAAGCTTCACACATCCATTCATCCTCGGATCCGAATTTTGGCCAGTACACGGAGCTCCCTTTAACCGGGTATCCCACCCATTCATTACAACAATATCTGACCGTCGTCAGTTTGTCTTTACCGCGGGTCTTTCCTGTGCCCCACTCAGATAACATCATCCCAAGCGGGCTGTACGTAGCTATCTGGTGGTCACGTCCTGTGTCAGGACTCTCATCTCTACTGCCCGCTAGTCTGTCTTTACCGCGGGTCTTTCCTGTGCCCCACTCAGATAACATCATCCCAAGCGGGCTGTACGTAGCTATCTGGTGGTCACGTCCTGTGTCAGGACTCTCATCTCTACTGCCCGCTATTCCCATACTTAGGAACAAGTAAAATACTCTTACCGAGTTCTGGCAGTACTGCTCTAGCGCGCGTCCTTCCGCCGTTTGTTCTCAATGCCTCTTCTCGGATATCACTCGCTTCTTCCACTGACCAGCCACCCGTCGCCCGTGAGTCCAGCTGAATCAGCCGGGGTGCACCTACTCTCGTCGTCGGGGTACTCTGTCAGTGGAGGGAGTGTGATCCCGGACGAGCCCCCATTTGTTAGGAATTAAAGTACCTTTAAAGAAATTGCTCGAGACAAAAATTGAGAACAAAGAACATTTATTACTACAACAATGCAAAGTTGGGTGCTTCCCCTTACCCTGGGAATACACACACATACTGGGGCTCACCCAACTTTTATACAGTCAATTTCAGTATCAGAATGCCCTCCCCCTTACATTCTTCTGCCCCCTGGATGGGTTTGGCATAGGTAATTCTTCCTGCCTACGTGCAGTTTCAGTACACTTGGAGGACCAGGGGGGTATCCTGTCGGTGTCCCTTCATGTCATTGTCCTTATTCACACCTTCCTGATTCTCTGGGCTACAGTCTCTTGATATGCAGAGTTGACTCATTCTATCTAGGGTTGGCTAATTTCATATGTATAAATCTGTGTATGGTTAGCTAATTAGAAATGTATGACTTGGTACTTCTGTCCAGGGCTAGGAGACCCTTATCTGATCCAGACTACCTCAACTTCCTACATTCTATTGTACCTTACCATTCCTTATCTTAGTCCTATGGTCTTGTCACAAAGGATAGAAGATTCTTATGTTAATCGTGCTGACTCTGCTTTCCTGCATCCTAAGCCCCAAACTTATCCTGTTTGAACTGGTTTCAGCCATTTTACTGATGAACTTTAGTTTCTTCCATGTTCATAATTTTAGATCAATTTTCCCATCTCTCACACTGTTGTGTTGATCAGAAATTAATTCATCCCCAGATATTTCTAATCACCATTCTGTTCTTGTCCGGCCAATTTCTGCTGTTCTCTTTAACACCTCCTCCTGCCTTAATCTTCCTCCTAGACTGGTTTTCCATTCCCTTTGTTTCTTGCAGGCCATTCTTTGTTCTGATCTGGCCTGTGTCTCCTGTGCTACTCACCACCTCCTTTAGTTTGAGCATTCCTCCTAAATCGTTTTATGCATTTCCTCTCCCTGTATTTTGGAGCAATTTTGCTCAGCCAACTTTACTCCATGCTGTGATTGCCACTTAATCACATTCCTTTTTCCCTGAACCATGCAGTAAATATACACTTATTAATTAATCATTTATTTCATACTGTTTTAACCCCTAGATTCCAACACTACCTCTATCTTAACTATGCATTTCATAATTTTATGTTTCTATAAGGTCCCCTCTCATTTGTCTAAATTCCAGCGAGTACAGTCCCAGATGACTCAATCTCTCCTCATAGCTGACCCCTTCATCTCTGGAATCAATCCTCCGCACTGCCTCCAAAGCCAGTCCAACCTTCCTAAAGTAAGGAGGCCCAGAACTGCCTGCAGTGCTCCAAATGTGGCCTCACCAGTCCCTTGTACACCTGTAGTACAACCTCCCTGCTCCTAAGTTCAATTCTCCAGCAATGAAGGCCGGGTGTAACATGTTTGAACAACTGCCTTTCTCCACTTGATTGATGGAATTGTTGCCACAGTAACAGCACCCTGAAGGTGAATGCGAGGGGGATGGTAGAATGTTGTCAACTTCCTGGATTTTGACAATTTCTAGACTGGAAAGTTTTTTACATGACAACAGGATGAGCAAACTCCTCTGTCTGAAAGCACTAGCTTCCATGTGTCAGACCCTTTCATATGCCATTGAGCTGAGACCCTCGCCAGTAGATTTGTACTCTGAACTCCTCCTGCAATGGTGTGCACCCTCCTGGGGTGGGTGTTGGCCGGGGATCCTCTGCATGGATGTGTAGTGAAATTGGCAGCAGGCCTGATGCACTGGCTGGGATACAAGCTTGGAAAATTCAAATGGATTCAGCTCATGCTACTGTCAGTGAAGATAATTGACCCATATAATTGGCCATAGTGACCACCTTGACAGCTCTCCCAAGGACAGAGTTTCAATCTTCCCTCTGATTGGTGGCCCCAGACTGATTGAAAGCAGCTATTTGCTCATGGTGATTTACACAAAATTGCTGAAGAAACTCAACAAGTCATGCAGCGTTCTATATGTAGCAGAGATAAAGATACAGAACCAAAGTTTTCAAGGTATGAGCAAAAAGAAGAAAGGTTCCTGAATAAAATAGGGAGAGGAGCACAGGACTATAGGCAAGAGGTCATAGGTGGATATGGATGAGAGGGCATCAGAGAAAAAAGCCGGAAAGTGATATGGTTGTAAAGAGAGCATTTGGTATATTGGCCTTCATAAATCAAAGTGTTGAATACAGGAGTTGGGATGTTATGGTAAAGATGTATAAGACATTGGTGAGGTCAAATTTGGAGTATTGTGTGCAGTTTTGGTCATTGAACTACAGGAAAGATATCAATAAGAGAGAAAGAGTACAGAGATTTACTAGGATGTTGCCCAGACTTCAGGAACTGAGTTACAGGGAAAGCTTAAACAGGTTAGGACTTTATTCCCTGGAGTGTAGGAGAATGAGGGGAGATTTGATAGAGGTATTTAAAATTATGAGGGATATAAAACCATAGAACATTACAGCAAAGAAAACAGGCCATTCAGCCCCTCTAGTCCATGCCAACCATCATCTCCCTAGTCCCGCTGACCTGCCCCATTCCATACCCTCCAGGGCTCTCCTGTCCATGTACCTATCCAAATTATTCTTAAAACACACGATCGAACCCGTATTTACCACATCAGATGGCAGCTCATTCAGCACTGAGTGAAGAACTTTCCCCCTAAACCTTTCCCCTTTCATCTTAAAACTATGACCTCTTGTATTTATCTCCCCTAATCTAAGTGGAAAAAGCCTACTAACATCCACTCTGTCTAATCTTGTAAACCCCTATCAAATATAAATGTAAAAAGGCTTTTCCCACTGAGGTTAGATAATATACAAACCAGGGGACATAGTTTAAGGGCAAAAGGGGCATATTAGGGGAAAACTTCTTAACACAGAGTGGTGGGTGTGCATTGGTCAGTATCTCCCATCTCTGCTGCCTTCTGAAAGGTGGACCAAGTTTGCATCTGTACGTTCAATATGACAAAGTCTCGCTTGATTCAGTTTACCATCAGATTTCTGAATGGACAATGAACCACAGACACTGCCTGACTTTCTCTTCTTTTGCTCTGTTTTTAAAACTTTAATTTGCAGCAATATTTACGCCTTTAATGCTGCTGCAAAACAACGAATATTGTTCTATGTCCACGACAATGAATTCTGATTCAGACCTCTTGTGGATGTCAAGATGCTGATCCGCTGCCTGAAGGTGATGGGGTTCTTTGTGGATTGAGGAGTCTGGCCATGATAGGCAGGCAGCCATCCTTGGCAGTGGCTTTGGGGGCGGGACTAATGGCAGTAGCCACGCCCCTCATGATATGGACGGGGCTAGTAGCCAAAGACACGCTATTTGGTTGTGTGAGCAGGGCCAAAGGCCAAAGTTACATCCCCTTGAAGGCATTTCTCTGCCTGACGCACCTCCCCCCAAACAGCAGACACTGGCTCCATTGGCATTATGAGGTCAACTGATGGACATGATCATCAGCCAATTATAAAGGGTGGGGAAGAGCGTGATGCATGCATCTTATTTGATTGTGGAGGTGCAGGGCGCCGTTGATTGGCTGATAATGTTGGTCTGTTCATTGTCACCAGAGTTGGAGCAACTCCTTGATCTGCCTTGTCCTGGGTTAGGACCGGTCTCCTCCAGGTCAGAGAAACCAGCCAGGACCCGTCTACCCAAGACTGCAGACACCAGCCAGGACCCGTCTCCCCCCAGACCACAGACATCAGGCAGGACCCGTCTCCCCCAGGTCAGAGACACCAGCCAGGACCCGTCTCCCCCAGGTCAGAGACACCAGCCAGGACCCGTCTCCCCCAGGTCAGAGACACCAGCCAGAACCCGTCTCCCCCAGGTCAGAGACACCAGCCAGGACCCGTCTCCCCCAGGTCAGAGACACCAGCCAGGACCCGTCTCCCCCAGGTCAGAGACATCAGCCAGGACCTGTCTCCCCCCAGGTCAGAGACATCAGCCAGGACCCGTCTCCCCTAGGTCAGAGACACCAGCCAGGACCCGTCACCCCCCAGGTCAGAGACACCAGCCAGGACCCGTCTCCTCCCAGGTCAGAGACACCAGCCAGGACCCATCTCCCCCAGGTCAGAGACACCAGCCAGGACCCATCTCCCCCAGACCACCGACACCAGCCAGGACCCGTCTCCCCCAGACCACCGACACCAGCCAGAACTCGTCTCCCCCAGACCACCGACACCAGCCAGGACCCGTCTCCCCCAGACCACCGACACCAGCCAGGACCCGTCTCCCCCAGACCACCGACACCAGCCAGGACCCGTCTCCCCCAGACCAGAGTGAAACACGAAAGTCTGCAGATGCTGTGTTTGTAGTAAAAATTGATGTTTTCATTATTGACATTTTGGGCCTGAGTCCTTCATCAAAGAATTCTACCTTGAATAAGGGCTCAAGCCCAAAACATCGGTAATATATCTTTACCTCCTATGGATGCTGTGAGACTGGCAGAGTTCCTCCAGCATTTCTGTGTTTTCACCCAGGTCAGAGACAACACCAGCCAGGACCTGTCTACCCCTGGTTGCAGGCCATTTTCCAGGAGTTGGTGTCTCCCCAAGACTGTCTCAGCCTGGGTGGCTCACAGAGGAGTTTTGGGTTTGAATTGGGTGAGGACATCACCTGGACCCCAGGTGTCAGTCCCACTCTGCTCACTTGCATCTTGATTGCAGTTCCCACTGGATCTATGACGTCACTGCTGGACAAACTACTGACCAGCACCTCCGATCAAATAGACAGCTCCCAGATTCTGCTCGAAGGAGATGTAATACTGGTCGAAGTCGCTTGGGAAGTGGCCAATAAAGGTGAGGACCCATTTGTGAGATCCAGTGGGTTTTATCTCTCCATTCCCAGGGAAAGTCATGCCTCTGGCTCTGCCTTGTGTGGCATGAGTTTGTACTCCCAGGACCAAACTAATTTTTGTTTTGAAACATTGCTCCCCCACTGCCTGTGTTCTGACAATGAGTTTCCATGCCTTCCGCTGTTTCACACACTGAGGTACAATGATAGTCGTACGGAACAAATATAGGACTTCTGTCACATTATGTCACCCCTGCTCCCCATCAGCACAATCCCATGTTAGGTCAGTATCCTTGAACATCATGCCCATCTCTTTAACATAGTGGTTATATCTGAATCCTGCACCTTTTCTAGGCACTTCCACACATCAACCATTGACTGTGTGTTTATATTAAAAAAATCCTTTCAAATCCCCTCTAACTCCTTCCTTCTATCCGTGCCACCTTGCGAGTTGTGAAAAGGAAAATATCCGGACTCTCTGCCCTATCTCTTCCTCTTATAATTTTGTATACTTCCTACCGCCAGCCCTTGGCAACCTTCCACCTAGTGATAATAAGATCAACCTATCCAATCCTTCTCAGTCGTTAAAATCCTCTGATCCAGTCAACATCCTGCATTCTCTTTAATTCTCATGTGGTCACCAGAACTGCACACAGCACTCCAAGTGTAGCTTCACCATTGCTTTGTAAATTTACAGCTTAAATTCCAAACCTTCATGTTCTATAGAATGTGTTCTAAGAGATCGAATAGTCATGGACTGTTAGGCATAGTCAACATGGCTTTGTTCATGGTAGGTCGTGTTTAACCAATCTTGTAGAATGTTTTGGGCAAGTTGATAAAGGCAAGGTTGTAGATATTGTCTATATGGACTTTAGTAAGGTCTTTGACAAGATTCAGCATGGAAGATTGGTCAGGAAGGTTTAGTCGCTTGGTATCCAAGATGAAGGTAGTAAATTGGATTAGACATTGGCTTTGTGGAAGAAGCCAGAGAGTGATAGGAGATTATTGCCTATCTAACTGGACACCTGTGACTAGTGGTGTGCTGGGACTATTGTTGTTTGTCATCTATATCAATGATCTGAATGAAAATGTGGTAATTTGAATTGTAGATGACACTAAGATTGGAGGTGTTGTGGGCAGCGAGGAAGGTTTTTAAAGCTTGCAGAGGGATCTGGACCGGCTGGAAAAATGGGTGGCAAAATAGCAGATGGAATTTAATCCAGACAAGTGTGAGGTGTTGCACTTTGGGAGGACAAGCCAAGGTAAGACAGACACAATAAACTGTAGGGCACTAGGGAGTACAGTAGAACAGAGGGATCTGGTACTATAGATAGATATTTCCATGAAAGTCATGGAAAAGTTGTATAAGACCAAATTTGCAAATTTGCAATATCGTGTGCAGTTCTGGTCACCTAACTACAGGAAAGAAATCAAGAAGACTGAAAGAATGCAGAAAAGATTTACTAGGAATTTGGTGGGACTTGAGGAACTAAGTTGCAGGTTGGGACTTTATCCCCTAAAGCATAGAAGATTGAGGGGAGATTTGATGAGATGTATAAAATCACAAAGGGTTCTTTGTAGTAAACTCTCTCTCTCTTGACATTCATCCCACTCCGTCATGTCTAAAACAACTGTCTGAAGAAACGTTAAACTACTGACCTATCTCCCTCTCCTGGATTGTATTCTCTAACAGAGGCAGGGGCCTTCATACTGAGCAACACAGAACAGTCGGTTGCATGCTCTCTGTATTGTGTACGTGTGTTCACCGTGGTCCGGAGAAGCATTGTATTGTCGGGTTATACATGTACAAATCAGGGAAATTGAACAATTTCTAAAGACCCATCAGCTACTAGTGCGTGGTTACAGTGTCGTTAGCTACCACTGGGTCTGTTGTGGACATTGCCTAACTGCCCTCCCTCCCACTAGTTGGAGGGATCTACACTGTTATTCAAACAAAGGCGAAGATCACAACAGACGAATGGCATGAGAATTATGTGATGATGGGGCCATACTTTGAGCACAATGTCAGGACACAGGTGGAGCTGGTGGAGCCTCAGAACCCTGCAATCAGACGCACCATTGAGTCGATGAATTCCAAGGGCTGCAAGGTAACTACATTGGTGGGGGTGGGGGGGGGTTGTGGGGAGGTCTGGAATCCACAGCAGATTTGAGCCATGAAACACTGCTTCCATTTGAATTTCTGCCGGTTACCCAAATGAACTAAAGCCTCTGTCGTCTTAACAGCACATTTTTGAAATCACTTTTTTTTACAGTATCTACACATTCCCAGCAAGGCCAGCATTTGTTGCCCTTGAGGAAGTGATGATGAGTTTACAGCAGTCTTTGCAACCATACAGCACAGAAACAGGCCCCTTGGCCCATCTAGTCCGTGCCAAACCTGCACCCGGACCATATCCCTCCATACCCCTCCCATACACGTACTATCAGATCTTCTCTTAAATGTCAAAATTGAACTTGCATCTACCATCTCCGCTGGCAGCTTGATTCACACCTCACCACCCTCACGGTGAAGAAGATACTCTTAATGTTTCCTTTAAACCAATGTCCTCTTGTTCTTGTCTCACCCAATCTCAGTGGAAAAAGTCTTCATAATTTTCTATACCTCAATCAAATCTCTTCTCATTCTCCGACACCCCAGGGAATAAAGTCCAAAACAATTCAGACTTTCTGTGTAACTCAGTTCCTCAAGTCCCAACCACATCCTTGTAAATAATCTCTGCACTCTTTCAATTTATCGATATCTTTCCTGTAGTTAGGTGTCCAAAACAGCAAACAATAATCTAAATTTGGCCTCGCCAATGTCTTATACAACTTAACCATAACATTCTAACTCCTGTATTCAATACTTTGATTTATGAAGGCCAATGTGTCAAAATCTTTTCGACCCTTTCTAGCACTTTCAGGGAAATGCATATCTGTGTTCCTAGATCCCTCTATTCTACTGCACTCCTCAGTGCCCTACTATTTACAATGTATGTCAGAGTTCCAAGATTGAACACCAGTGATGTTAAAGGAATTGTGAGAGAGTGCTTGATAAATGGGCCCCAGCACTCCTCAGAGCCCTACTATTTACAATGTATGTCAGAGTTCCAAGATTGAACACCAGTGATGTTAAAGGAATTGTGAGAGAGTGCTTGATAAATGGGCCCCGGAGATGGTCACGTTCGCATTGTGGTGAACCCTTCTGCTGAGTGGTGAGGTTGTGGAATTGGAAGTACCAGCCCAGGTTCCAATACCGTCCTAGTCCTGCTACTTTCTGACACAGATGAAACATTTTCTGAAGAGTTGGAAAAGGAACTCAAGTTCAAGTTTATTATCATTTGACACTACATATAAAACCAGATAAACAACGTTTCTCCGGACTATGGCACACACAATGCACAGCACACCATAATCAGATAAAAATATATATAAAATAAGTGTGTTTAAATATTTTGGAATAATTTATCTATTTCATTTATAAGAGACACAAGGATCATCAATCTTGCAGCCTGCAGGAAGAAGCAATTTCCCAGCCTGACAGCCCTGATTTTGATGCTCCTGTACCTCCTTCCTGATGTTAGGATGTGTAATGGATGGAATGGTCCTATTTAAGCAACACTCCTGGAGATCATTGTAAATAGAGGAAAGAGAGACCCCAGTGATCTTCTCGGGTGCTTCGATGATCCTCCATATTGACAGCTCCTGTCTCACACAGCCAGACTGGAGACGCTCTCAATTGTGCTCAATGTTGTCAAGATGGGGGCTGAGGCACTTCCTATAGAAGGAAGGCCATTGAGGAAGCAGTAAACATGTTTGGGGTGAGGACTTCACCCCGAGGAGCAGTCCTGGGGCTTCCGACAACCGTGACCAGTTTCCATGGCACTGGATCTGAATCCAACTCTTGGTGCTGAATCACTTCAGTCTGACCTGGCCTCCATGATGCCACTTCCAGCCATTTTCTCCTCACCTCTACGGTTTGGCTCTGCTTCCCTCTGAGACCACAGTTGTGATGAGTGTGGGAGCCCTGAGGTCAGAGTTGTTCTGAGGATGTGATGTGGACAGAGATGAAGACCATGCAGATGATCTGAGGGAGACTGGGTAGTATTTGGCCAGTTTGCATCTTGTCCTGTGCTTTGTGAAGTCCTGGGCTGCCACTGGGCTGAAGCCACTTTTCCAGACACGTCGTTCACTATAGAATCATTCGATCTTCAGTAATGCAGATGGGATGTTCTCCAATCTCACACCCCACCCTCAGCCATTTCTAACCGTCTCCTGATTTGCTGCCTTCCACAATAGGGGGCCGCAGAGAGCCCACCTCTTTACCACTCTTCTGGCCCTCCCGCTATTGACATGCATTTTATTGGAACATGGGCCATTCGACCCATCGAGTCTGTTCTGCATTTGAATCATGGCTGATGTATTCTTCTTCTCAACCCTGTTCTCCCCACAAACACTAACTAATGAAGAATCTATCAACCTTTGCTTTAAATTTCCCCAATGTCTTGGCCTTCACAGTCATCTGTGGTAATGAGTTCCACAGATTCACTCCATAAAAGTTAATTTAATCTTTCTCCAACCTCCAACGTGATGCAGCAAATCTGAAATTATCTTTGTATTCAACTTGATGTTGTCCATCATAATCCCCAATTTTTTTTCAGGAAGCAAACATTTGTTAAAAAATTCTCATCCTGTGTGTTTGGTATTTTGATGAGATCCCCCAAATCTTTCTAAACTGTAGTGAGAACAGTCCCAGGGCCTTCAGACATTAACCCTCTTCTCCCCGAGATCATTCTCATAAACCTCCTCTGGAACCTCTCCAATGGCAGCCCAAATCTGCTCACAATATCCAAATATGGTCTGACCAATGCCTTCCAAAGCCTCAGTGTTACATATCCTAGTCCTCAAAGTGAATGCTAACTTAGCATTCCTTAATTCTGACTCAACCCGCAAGTTAACTTTAAAGGAATTCTGCACTACCGCTCCCAAGACCCTTTGGACCTTCACTTTCTGAATTCTCTCCACCCCCCCCCTCCCCGGCCCCACCCTTCATTTAGACAATAGTCTATTTCTTTATTCCTTCTACCAAATTGCATGGCCATACACTTCTCTACACTGTATTCCATCTGCCACTTCTTTATCCTTTCTCCCAACCTGTCCAAGTCCATCTGCAGACTCCCCAACACTACCTACCCCTCCACCGATCTTCGTTTTGTCCACAAACGTAGCCACAAAGCCACTAAATCCGTCATCAAAACATTTACGTATAACGTGAAGTGCAGCGGACCCAACTCAGATCCTTGTGGAACCCCGCTAATCACCGGCAACCAACCAGAGAAGGCCCCTCTTTATTCCCACTCTTCGCCTACATCACAGTAACAGGCCAATTCGGCCGTACGAGTCTGTTCCACCCAAATTACACCCCATTAAGCAACACCCTAGTATGTTTTTGAAGGGTGGGAGGAAACCAGAGCCCCCAGAGAAAACTCACGCAGACACTGGGAGAACTGAATGTTCAACTCCTTACGGACAGCGTAGGATTTGTCCGTAAGTCCCAATCGCTGGTGCTGTAAAGGTATGGTGCTAACCACTACACCTGTGCCAGTCAGCCAATCTTCTATCCACTCTGGTGCAGGTCTACTTTGGGAGGTGGCTGATTGAGGGCAATCCCTGCATCATCCTGTTCGATGTTGGCTTTTCATCTTGGAACTTAGACCGCTGGAAAGCAGAGCTGTGGGAGTGCTGCTCTATCGGAGTCCCCTGGAATGACCGGGAAGCCAACGATGCCATTCTCTTCGGTTTCCTCATCGCTTGGTTCCTTGGAGAGGTTGGTGAACTCTTGGTTGGTTTGTCTTCCCCGAGCATGGGGCACTGCACCTTGGCTGGGATCGGGGTGTCAGTAAGGACGAGGTGAGGCACAAACCAGGAGCACAGCAGATGGAGCAGCATGTGTAGAGTGGAAGGGCAGATTTATTACCAGGACAATGGAGTGGGGGTGGGGAAGGCTAGGAGGTAGTAGAGGTAGAGATAGAGGGGGTAGGGGCAAGGTGGGGATGGAGAAGGGGAAGATGGGGTGAGGAGGAAGGGAAAGGTGCTCTGGACATTATTTATCCTGAACCAGAGTGAAATATAGCTGGTGCTAAGGTATGTTATTGTGGACTTTCTGACCTTCTGATGGTAAACAATGATCAATGTCACCCATCAGCTGGGGTTGATTGGCTGTTGTGGGTATGTTTTTTTTTGCACAGAGTAGTAGGTGCCTGGAACGGGCTGCCAGGGGTAGTCTTTTTAACGATGTAGAAGCCAATTCCAGCCATTGAAATCTGTGCTGTCCAATTACACCCAATTATTCTATGTCAGTGGTTTTCAAACCTTTTCTTTTCACTCACATTCCACCTGAATTATTCCCTATGCCATTGGTGCTCTGTGATGAGTAAGGTATTGCTTAAGGTAGGATGTGAGTGGGAAGGGAAGGTTGAGAATCACTGCTCTAGACCCGAATGTTACTGAAATATTTTGCTTGAGAAAAATTGTCATTGGCCCATTTCCTTTGGAGTTCTGAAACCGTGCACATAACGAGTCAATGAGGGAACGATTAAAACAGCACCTACATCATAGGGAATATTTTAAAGTGGTATGTGAATGGAAAGAAAAAAGTTAGTCTACGTTTTGGAGGGTGGGAGGAAAGCAGAGCAGCTGGAGAAAACCCACACAGGTCATGGGGAGAACGTGCAAACTCCTTACATGAAGCCCAGGAGAAGTGGTGTAGTGTGGAAGCAGATAAATTCATGTTTTAAAGGGCTTCTGGATAGATGCATGGAGATGGAGGGATACCTGTCGAGTGCAGGGTGGAGAGATTTAGTTCAATTTGTTCAGCACAGACTCTAAGAGCTGAAGGCTCTGTTCCTGCGGAGTACTGATACAATCCAAAAGCCAAAGTCCCACCAAGGCATCAGGCATAAATTCAGATTTCAAATTTCAGATTCAGGTTTCCGATTTATTATCAGAGTACATCACATACAACCCTGAAATTCTTTTTCCTGCGGGCGAGGCAGAATTACCACTTATTGGTCATGCAAAAAAAACTGTAGGCAAGGTGCACATGTAAACAAATGACTGTGCAATACAAAGAGGAAAAAAATAACAATGCAAAAGAGTCCCTGATTGAGTTTGTTGTTGAGGAGTCTGATGGTGGAGGGGGTGCAGCTGTTCCTGAACCTTGTGGTGTGAGTCTTGTGGCACCTGTACCTCTTTCCTGATGGCAGCAGCGAGAGCAAAGCGTGGGCTGGGTGGGGTGGATCCTTGATGATTGCTGCCGCTCTCCTATGGCAGCGTTCCTCGTAGATGTTCTCAATAGTGGGGAGGGGTTTTGCCTGTGATGCCCACGACCTTTAATGGTGCTTTACACTCGGGGGTATTTCTGTGGTAACCACACCTCCCAGGACAGTGTCCACGAGCTGATGATCCTGAAATTTCTGTCCTTGTCTCATCAGATGTGTTTGCTGTTCAGTTTGTTTCTCAGTGTGAGGAGAACTGTCCGTTTATCATCACTCACTTCCACGAATGGCAGTCTGGTATTGGTCTGGTTATGTGCAGATTCCGCAAGATTCCTGTGGCCACGATCTTCACAACTCACGCCACGTTATTGGGACGATATCTGTGCGCTGGGAATGTTGACTTCTACAACAACCTTCCAAACGTGCGTAACGTCCTTCCATTCCCTTCGACGCCCTGTTCTAAACGTCCCCGCTATCTTTGCGCACACAGTGTCCTTTTCGGTACTGATTAAAAATGTCAAAATCACGGCTGGGACATGAGGTTAGTCAAGTGGTCTCCAAATGTGTGTCACAGCATGGACGTGAACATGTCAGCTAAAAAAGAATGTTAGGCCCCCCCACCTCTGTACTCTTCCACTGTCCATAGCCCCCCTCTGTTAGCCCTCACTGTGTCTCTCCCCTTCCCCAATCCCTCTGCCTTTCCTCTAGCTCTCTCTTCCCCTTTCTCTCTGTCATTCACAGAGCCGCCCCCTTCCCCGACCAATTCTCCCCTTTCCTGTCCTACCTATGGCCTACCTATGGCCTTTTGTCTGTTGGTCAGTGCCCCTCTCTGTCTTTTCTTCCCCTCTCCTCTAAGCCTTTTCATTCAGGCATCTTCCTGCTTTTTGCTCACGATGGAAGGGCTCAGTCCTAAAATATTAGTTCTGTACCTCCTATAGATGCTGTGTGAGCTGCTGGGTTCTTCCAGTATTTTTGTGTTTTCATTAGCTAAGTAAGAGCTTTGCCCCAACCTGAGATGATTCTTACCCGGAGCGGTCTGGAGGGTTAAGGAAGAATCCCAGGTCCCAGTTCCTGCCTCCTGAGGGGTGACTGAGTTCAGAGATGATGGAGAGCTCTGAGCCAGAGGGATAGAGATCCCTGGGAGAATCTGTGTTCTGGTCTCGAGAGAGTAGACCATTCTACTCTTTAACAGGAGACTGTTAAAGCTGGGAGTCTGGACAGGGCAAAGTGAGAGAGATGAGGATGATTCCGGGAATGAAAGGGTTTGAGGAGTGTTTGGCCCATATTCCTTGGAATTCAGGAGAACGAGGGAGGACCTCATTGAAACATTTCCGATGTTGAAAGGCATGGACAGAGTAGAAAGGTTGTTTCCCATGGTGGGAGAGCCTAGGACCAGAGGGCTCAACTTCAGGATTGAAGGGTCTCCTCTTAGAACAGAGATGGGTAGGAATTTCTTCAGCCAGAGGGTCGTGAATCTGTGGAATTTTGTTGGGACAGGCAGTTGTGGTAGGTAGACCATTTAATGTTTTTAAGACAGATTAATAGATTCTTGACCAGCCAGGGCATCAAAAGTTATGGGGAGAAGGCCTAGTGGGGAAATGGATCAACTCATGATTAAATGGCAGGGCAGACTCGATGGGCCTATTTCTGCTCCTGTGTCTTACGGTCTTCTGGACTCCCTTCTGATTGGGGGGGGGGGAGGGGGTGTGGAATCGCCTCAAATTAGCAAAGGCAGGAATGACAGTTCCATCAGCAGGTCAGGTCGGGTTGAGACCAGGGATTTGGGAGGGGGGGGAAGGGGATAGTGGGAGAGGAGGAAGCAGTCATTGGAGCTAAGCTCAGCAAGCGTTCATCTGCTGGGGAGAGACGGAGTGGACGTCCAGCACTTGGCATGTCTCCCAGCTTTGAATTGGGTTCGAACACATTGTTATTTCTCCAAGAGTATAATCCAGAATCCGATTCCTGCACATTCAGCCAGAGATTGGCTTCAGAAACATTCATTTATCACTGATATTTATGTCTCCTTTGAACTGCTTTCCTGTCTCTTTCAATTTCCCACTTTTTTACATCCCATCAACTGGAGAAAGTTTCAGAGAACACGATCAGCTATTTTCTGGGAATGAATTCACTCTGTGACTTGAGCCCTAACCTGTCAATGTCAATGTCGATGTCAGTTGGTTGTCATAGAACAATAGAACATTACAACACAGAAATAGGCCCTTCCAGTCTGTGCTGAACTATTTTTCTGCCTAGTCCCATTGATCTGCACCCAGTCCATAGCCCTCCATACCCCTCCCATCTGTGTACCTGTCTAAATTCTTCTTAAATGAGTCAAGTGTACAATGTCGAGCTGCACCAAAAGTTTCCTTTCTGCAGCCAACAGACACGTGAGACAGACAAACAGTGCACATACCATACTCACTAGGGACAAAGGCTAAATGGTGGTGCAGTTGAGGAACAGTGGAAGACTTTCATGGATCCATAGAGCATTACAGCACAGAAACAGGATCTTTGGCCCTTCTAGTCTGTGGCAGACTATTATTTTGCCTAGTCCCGCTGGCTTGCACCCATACCATAGCCCTCCACACCCCTCCCATCCATGTTAAGATTGAGCCCACGTTCACGACGTCTGCTGGCAGCTCGTTCCATACTCCCAGCACCCTCTGTGAGAAGAAATTCCTCGCAAATGTCCCACCTAAACTTTTCCCTTTTCGCCCTTAACCCATGTCCTCTGATTTGTATCTCACCCAACGCAGTGGAAAAAGCCGACCTACATTTACTCTGTCTATACACCTCATCATTTTGTAAACCTCTATCAAATCTCCCCTCATTCTTCTGTGCACCAAGTAATAAAGTCCTAACCTGTTTAACCTTTGTTTGTAACTCGGTTCCTCAAGTCCCAGGAACATCTTAATGAATCTTCTCTGCACTCTTTCAATCTTGTTTGATATCTTTCCTCCAGTTAGGTGACCAAAACTGCACACCATACTCCCAAATTTGGCCTCATCAATTTCTTAGCAAAGAGATATTTCATAGAACTCAACATAAGTACATTCCATTTAAATGCAAACACAGCCTGGATGGTGAAGGCCAGAGATGGATAATTAAGGAAGGCATCAAACTGAAAGCTTGTGCCTACAAAGTCAGCAATTGAAGAAACTGGAAGATAGGGAACAATTTAAAAGGAAACAAAAAAAATCACCAAGCAAGCAATAAAAGGAAGAGAGACTCATACAAAATAAAAAAGATATAGGTTGGCATGGTTAGTGTGGCGGTTAGCGTAACGCTATTACAGCGCTGGTGGTCCACGTTCAAATCCCACTGTTAATGAAGGCCTTCTTAACACCTGTGCTGCAGCTTTGAGTGTCAATGGACACAGACCTCAAGATCTCTCAGTTCGTCCACACTGCTCAGAACCCTCCCATAAACACTATGGGCCAAAGGGCCTATACTGAACAGTAAATGCTATGTTCTATGACGTCCTGGCCTTCTCTCCGACGCCTTACTCCTGGTGCCACTGATGGTTTCTGTTTCAGTTTGACGTGGACCGTGAGGCAGGTGAGCGTCAGATCTACCATCGCTACTGCATGGAGCGTGCTGCGGTGCACTGCACCCACGTCTTCACCACCGTGTCCCAGATCACAGCTGTGGAGGCCGAGTATCTCCTCAAGAACAAGCCAGGTCAGTTTCCCCCCCCTCCCCCCACAACACCACCCCCCAGCGCACTCCCCGCCATGGGGGCTGAGGTCGTGACACCACCACTGGGCATGCCATTGACGGCGACCCTTGACCCTATTAGCTTCCCACACCTTGATGCTTTCCCTCCTGCTCCTATTTCTTATGTTCTTACATATCGTGTGGGGGAAGGGGCTCGCTATGGGCATGGGGAGAGGGGATCACTGTGGGCATGGGGGAGGGGTTCACTGTAAAATTGGGGGGAGGGAATTACGGTATGGCTGGGGGATAGGGAGGGGATCAGTTGGGGGATGGGAGGGGCTCACTGTGGGGGGAAGGGTGGTGGAGCTCACTGTGGGGCGGGGACATGTTGGGTAGTTGGTATTTCTTGGGGGAGGGGGGGCTCCTGAGATGGAGGTGTCTTTGACAGGTTTCGCCCAAAGGAGTGGTGACAAGATGCACTGAAGGCTTGTAGCTAGGAGTGAAACTCACCACACTCTCTGCCTGTACTGAGCTCATACTGTAGTGGAATTGGGGTTAGATGTATCGAGGTGGCAAGCTGTCATGGTTGGATGGTTTCAGGCTGGGGCTGTTGGGATGCGTCTTGTGTGTTGGGTTAGAGATTGGGGTGAGGGTTGGGTTGGGGGTCAGGGTGTGCGAGGAGGTGGGTTAGAGGGTGTCAGCAGGGGATTCCCTCAGGTTGTTTCTGACATTGTGGCGGCCAGAGGTTATGACTGGAAATAGTTCTGGTCCCACACAAGCTCTCAGCTGCACTGACTCCCTCTCTCTTGACAGACATGATCACTCCAAATGGGCTGAATTTGAAGAGGTTCTCTGCAATGCACGAGTTCCAGAATTGGCACTCCAGCAGCAAGATGCGGATCCAGGAGTTTCTCCGAGGCCATTTTTATGGGTAAGAGCATCTGTTCTATAGTTTGTCTCTTGGAGACTCAAAATTCCCTCAAATCCATTCTCCTGATTTCCCTCCCCACCCCTCTGTCTCTCCTTCAAGTGACGGTCTCCTCTGCACTAGGCAAGTCAGAGCCAGTAAAACAGACTGGATGAAAGGCATTAACCAAGAAAAACAGAGATAGGAATGAGCTCAGCAGAGAGTGTGGTGAGTTTCACTCCTAGCTATAAGCCTTCAGTGCATCTTGTCCACTCCTTCCTTGGGCGAAACCTGTCCAAGACTCCTCTCGACATTGCCGGTTGTGTTCAACCTTTGTTAAGGAGCTGTCCATGTTGATTCAGAACAGAAGTACAGGCACTGGGTGTCTGCAATACGACACTGAACACTGGGGTAAAACAGGAAAGTCTGCAGACTCTGGGGATAGGGTGCAAGACACAAACATGCTGGAGAAACTCAGCAGGTCACCCAGCATCCACAGGAAGTAAAGGGTCACTGGCAACGACCCAGATTTCGGACAAAGGGCTCAGGCCTGGAACGTCAACTGCTCTTTTATTTCCTGTGACTTGCTGAGTTTCTCCAGCCTCTTTGTGCCCTGCACAAAATGTTGGTACCATTCACCAGGCCAGGCAGCCCCTGCAGGAGGGGAAAGAGTGTGGGTCCCCTTCAGCAGAACTGGGGTAGAGAGCGAGAAGCAAGGCAGTTTTCAGTCGGAGAGGAGACGGCAGCGAAATGTGTCTGCGTGAATGAAGTGGGGGAAGGGCAGTGGTCAGCAGTACCTTCGACGCTGTGGCCTGTGCCCGGAGTTGTTGGTGGGAAGATGTGCTACCCTGGCCACCAGCTGAGACTGCACGGGGAGAGGTTAACACCACCCAAGCCCAAGGGATACCAACACCAGTGAAAGTGGAAATGTTCAGCAGGTCAGGATGGAGAGACAGGAGGAAACCTTCATCAGACCTGAGAGAGAAACAAATTAATCTAGCTGGACAAAATCAAGGGACTTGGTCTGGGAGAATGGACACAGGTAGCAGGGAGACAAGGGAAGTTGTTGCTAGTGGGATTCTGACATGCTGGAGTTGTCCACGACGCCAGACCATACACATGGAACCCCAAGATCCCTTTGTTCCTCCACAATGTTGGGGAAACCTTCCATGAGCCAGGTATTTAGCCTTGGGGTGCAATCTTCCTGATGTATCGACACTTGACCTGATTGAACTCCACCTGCCACTTCTCTACCCATCCTTGCATCATGCCAGTACCCTGCGCCATGTTCCACAACACCTCCAAACACTCATCCAGCCACAGGGTATCAGGTTTTAAAGGTTTTCCTTTCGATCTCTGCAGCCACTTGGACTTTGATTTGGATAAAACTCTGCATTTCTTCATTGCTGGCCGTTATGAGTTCAGTAACAAAGGGGCAGATGTATTCCTGGAGGCACTAGCTCGACTCAACTATCTCCTCCAGGTAAGAAACCTCAATGACCAAGTGTGAAACTAGGTGTTGATGGGAAGAGAGGGGTGTTCCAATGGCTCTCCCATAAAGATTAGAGACAGGAAAGGAATATGAGGAGTAAACGGTGGGGACCAAAACCCGGTGTCCTGGTAAACAGTAGGGACCAACACCTGGTGTCCCAGTAAATGGTGGGGGCCAACACTCAGTGTCCCAGTAAACAGTAGGGGCCAACATCCGGTGTTGGTGTAATTCCCGGTCTCCTCCTTATCCATTTCTGTTTTCTTGTTTTGAACCCTTTATAAGACAACATTCCTAAAACATCAAACATTTTCCTTATTCTCCTATTTAAAACTTCTTTAGCCCCAATCTCCCCTTCCCTTCCTGAGTTGTCCTTTATCCCTTGTCGGACAACCACATCTCCCCTCTCCATTTGGATTTGCGAATCCACTCGCAAGCGTCAACTGATTTTGCAGTGACCGCTCTTTTCCCCCACCCAGCCCCCCCCAGAAAAGATTTCACTTTTCATATGTAACAAAGGTCACTCTTTTAATTCCCTCCTTATTCCCTCTATTCCATTTCCTTCCCTTATTAATTCTTGTCTATACTCTCTATATTTTCCTCTAAATACGGATACATTCACGTATGCACACTATACATATACACACATATACCTCTTTACCCACATACATATAAAGCGTGGTCATTTTTACTCTTATTACATGTCTTCATCTCTCTGTTTGTTTTTAGTTGTTCTGCAAATTTCCTTGCTTCCTCTGGATCCGAGAATAGTTTTTTTCCATAAGATCGTTTTCACTGTATTGAACTCCTTCCTCTTCTTCAGGAGTTCAAAACTTATGTGTCTTTTTAGTTCGCAGTCTTTTGTACTCTCGTTACACGTCTTCATCTCTCAGTCTATTTTGTAATTGTTCTGCAAATTTTCGTGCTTCCTCTGGATCCGAGAATAGTCTGTTTTGCTGTCCTGGAATAAATATTTTCAATACCGCTGGATGCTTTAGTATAAATTTATACCCTTTCTTCCATAAAATCGCCTTTGCTGTATTGAACTCCTTTCTCTTCTTCAGGAGTTCAAAACTTATATCTGGATAAATGAAGATTTTTCGCCCTTTGTACTCCAGTGGCTTGTTGTCCTCTCTTACTTTTTCCATTGTTTTCTCCAGTACCTTTTCTCTTGTAGTATATCTTAGGAATTTTACTAAAATAGATCTTGGCTTTTGTTGTGGTTGTGGTTTAAAGGCCAATGCTCTATGTGCCCTTTCTATTTCCATTTCTTGCTGTAGTTCTGGACATCCTAGGATCCTAGGGATCCAATCTTTTATAAACTCTCTCATATTCTTGCCTTCTTCATCTTCCTTAAGGCCCACTATCTTTATGTTATTTCTTCTGTTATAATTTTCCATTATATCTATTTTCTGAGCTAACTGCTCTTGTGTCTCTTTAACTTTTTTATTAGATTCCTCTAATTTCTTTTTTAAGTCCTCTACCTCCATTTCTACTGCTGCTTCTCGTTCTTCCACCTTTTCCATTCTTTTTCCCATTTCTAATAAGGTCATATCTATTTTATTCATTTTCTCTTCTGTATTGTTTATTCTTCTTCTTAAATCATTAAATTCTTGCGCTTGCCATTCTTTAAATGACTCCATGTATTCTTTAATAAGAGAAAGTACCTCCTTTATCTTGCCTTTCCCTTCTTCTTCTATTTCACTGAACTCTTCCTCTTCCTTTTCTTCTTCCTCTGGGTTGGCCATCTGTTGTTTCTTTGTTGTCCTTTTCTCTTCTTTCTTGTTTTCGTTGTCTTCTATGTTCTCCTCTTGCTGCAGGTGTTCTGCAGCTGTCATTGCCAGCTGTGGAGATCGACTCCCCATCTGGTCACCCCTCCCGTCGGTGTGTTTTTTTGCATGCGCATTGCGCATGCGCGACTCCTCGCACATGTGCGGTTGCGCACTTTTACTCGGCTCCGCGAGCCATTTTTGTAGTCCACTTTCTACCGACCTGAGGGAGCGGGTTTCTCTCTCCACCGCGGGCCTCTTCGAACAGGTAAGGCCTTCTCCTTCTTCTTCCATTGTCTTCTCTTCCTCTCTTCTTACCGTTGGTTTCGATTTTTCTTTTTTCGTCGCCATCTTATTTCCACCTTTATACTCACTTTACTTTAACTTTTATTTCTGTGCCTTTGTGTTTTCCTTTGCTTTTTCCGACTTTTCTGGAGAGGGCTGGAGTTCACCGTCCGGCCACTACTCCATCACGTGACTTCTTAATTCCCGGTCTCCTCAACGTAGAGACTGGCCACAGACTGGGAGCTCACTTCACTGAACTCCTTCGCTCTGTCTGCAACAATGACAGGGATCTCCAGTAGCCAACCACTTCATTTCCGCGACCCTCTCCTACGCTGACATGTTTGTACATGAAACTCCGTGACCAGTCTCACCTGCCCAGCCAGACATCTCTGCATATTTCTTCTCTTGGTGTGCTGTTGTCGTGACAACAAAAGGCTGTTGAATCATCCTTGTGAACAGCCAGCGAACCTGATGCTCCTCTTCACCTGCTCTCTCAGACCCATCAAAGTGGTGTGACAGTTGTGGCATTCTTCATCATGCCGGCACGTACTAACAACTTCAATGTGGAGACGCTGAAGGGCCAGGCCATGCGGAAGCAGCTATGGTGAGTGTGCACACCAGCACGTCCACGGTGGGATGGATAGAACAAGGGTAAAAAGACCCTGATGGGAGTGGTACACTGGTGATATCATTAATATGGAATGCATGGCTTTGTGGTCAAGTTTGCAGATGATACGGAGGACCAGATAGTGTTGAGGAAATGGGGAGACTGCAGAAGGACTTGGACAGATTTGGAGAATGGACAGAGAAGTGACAAATGAAATATAATATCAGAAAATGTACGGTCATGCACCTTGGTAGAAGGAATAAATGGGCAGATTATTTTCTACATGGGGAGAAAATTGAAAATACTCAGATGCAAAGGGACCTGGGGGTCCTGGTGCAGGACAACCTGAAGGTAAACTTGCAGGTTGAGCTGGTGGTGAAGAAGGCAAATGCAACACTGGCGTTCATTTCAAGAGGAGTAGAATATAAGAGCAGGGATGTGATGTTGAGGCTTTATAAGGCCCTGGTGAGATCTCATGGAGTACTGTGAGCAGTTTTAAGCCCCTTGTTTAAGAAAGGATGCACTGACATTGGTGAATGTTCAAAGGATGTTTACAAGGATGATTCTGAGAATGAAAGTGTTATCATATGAGGAGCGTTTGACAGCTCTTGGCCTGTACTTGTTGGAATTTAGGAGAATGGGGTGGGGGGGAAATCTCATTGACAGAGTAGAAGTGGAAAGGTTATTTCCCCCTGTGTGAGAGTCTAGGACAAGAGGCCACAAGAGGACTGAAGGGTGTCTGGTTAGAACAGAGATGTGGAGGGATATTTTCAGCCAGAGGGTGGTGAATCTGTGGAACTTGTGGCCATGGGTGGTTGTGGAAACCGGGTCATTGGGTGTATTAAAGGCATAGGTTGATAGGTTCTTGATTAGTCAGGGTATCAAAGGTTATGGGGAGAAGGCCGGCAATGGGGCTGAGTGGGGAAATGGATCAGCTCATGATTGAACAGAGGGACAGACTCAATGGGTTGAATGACCTATTTCTGCTCCTGTACCTTATGGTCTTATAGTCTTGTGGTGTGTACTGGCTTCTGTATTTGTGGTCTGCAGTGCGGCATGCGCGGCCTGCACTGTCCTCCTCAGTGCCGTGACTCTCTCTTCCTCATTCCACAGGGATACGGCAAACACTGTGAAAGAGAAATTTGGGAGGAAGATGTACGAGTCACTGCTAGCGTAAGTACTGCGGGGCAGAATCGAAGGGACGGTGCCATGGAGGGGAGGGGAGGGCTGCTGGTGCTATGGATCTGACTGAGGGCCCAAGCACAGGCTGAAAGAGTGACATGGCTCAGAACTTGGTCCAGAACAGTTCATTTGTTCATCCGGAGCTTTCCTGTGAGAGCGATCCCCTCCCCAGGCATCGAGTCAAGGGATTGTGACCTCCTTCTAGATGAGAGCTTTTCTCTCCAATCCCTTCGACCCTTCAGCTTAAAGCTGTGCCGTCTGGTTTTCATCGGGGGCATGTGAGGAGCTGGGTGAGAGCTGATGGCGTGTAACCTTGCTCCTGTTTCTATTTGAGTGCAGGGGGGAGTTACCCAATATGAACAAAATGGTGGACCAGGAAGACATCACTATGATGAAAAGAGCATTGTTTTCTGCGCAGGTGAGGTGAGGGTCGGCGTCACCCAGTGCGGAAACTCATGGTGTGCCCCCCCCCCCACCACCCCATGGACCTCCTCCCATACCAGACCATCCAGAATCCTTAGTAAAGTTTTCTGTACTAACGTTAAAGGTAAATCATAATTCCCCTAGATCACTGACTGTAACGGCATCGTAGTGAGATAAACAACCAGCAAAATTAAAATTACACCTTTAAATTACAATATCATATGCACAGCCTCAATGTATTTAAATTTACCTCGTTTCATGGCGTTCAAGTGAAAATTTGGTAAAAGAATCTAATGACCAAAATATTGTAGCTGAAACATCAGAACATTTGGCAGAAGCAGCGACTATAAAAACACCAGCAGCAACAAAAACAACAGCGTGAGCTGGTAGCGCGTGCAGACGGAACCACGTGATTTGAAGCATCGTTGTCATTGGGTAATAATGACGGCTCTGACTGGAGTGCGTTAGAAGGTTCAAAAAGTAAATTAGCATCGAGTTTTAGCCTCGTAGGTATAGATATGTGGAACCTGGCCTTACGGAAAATGTTTTTGTTGTTATAACTAACGACAGGGATATTTTTATAAAACAAATTTCTGCTGAAAAACTGCGACAGTCATTTTGGTGTCACCCCCTCTGGTGTCTCCCAGTGCGGTCTGCACCTGGCCCACCCCCAAGTGAGGTGAAGTGCAGGAGGGCTGCTTGGTAGAAATGCCTTGTGCCTGCGATGGGTGGAAATGCTAGCGACCAGGTTGATGAGCCTGATCCTTTCCCAGGTCACCACGCGGTGGGCTAGCCTCCTGTTCCCATTCTTGTCATTAGGCCTTGCCCCCCACACAATGACCCCCTCCCCCCACCCAAGTGGAAGAGTCAAGGGTGTTGTCAGGACCCCCTCGGAAAGCTGCAGCATTCCCTGGCTGTTTGTGGGAATCTTGGGGCCATGGGCTGCACAGAGGTGGGTGCGACCCCGGAAAGCTGAGTGCACATGTTGCACACACATGGCCACTCTGGGTAAAAGGAGAAAATTATCTGCAAGGAAAGGAGGTAAGTCATCCTCTAGCCAGTACATGTTACTAGAGGGGCTGAATGGACTCCTCTTACTGCAAAGTTATCGTTTGTTTCCGTCATAATTGAAGGTGCACTAATATTAAAACATTCCATGACAGTGCAGGCCTTTCAGCCCACAATGATCTATCCCTTCCCCAACCTCATAACCATAATCTCCATTTTTCTTGCATCTATGAGCCTATCCAAGAGTCTTTTGAATGTTTTCACAACACGTGTTCTATAATTTAATTTTTTTTAAAAATGTAGACATGCAGCATGGTAACAGGCCATTCCGGTCCACGAGTCCGTGCCATCCAATTTACACCCAATTAACCTACAACCCTCGGTACGTTTTGAACAGTGGGAGGAAACCAGAGCCCCCTGGGAAAAACCCACACATACATGGGGAGAAGGTACAAACTCCTTACAGTGCGGGATTCTAATCCCGGTTCCAATCGCTGGTGCTGTAAATAGCGTTGCACTAACCACTAAGCCACCCTTGCCGCCTCATTCCAGGCAACATCCTTCCTGTAATGAGGTGACCAGAATGCTACATGATACTCTCAGTGTGGTCTAACCAGAGTTTTATGGAGCTGCAACATTACCTCACGTTTCTCACTCTGTGATCGTAACTGTGAATAGTAATTTAATGCATCTTATTGTAGCTGTTTTGTTTACAATGTCTCTATTCGGCTGCAGCGCTAAGAATTTTGGTGCATTTGTACACTGCACCAAGGGTGCGAGGAGAAACCCGATCAGTTCCTGATGTAAATGTCTGTGTTGTGTTCTGTTCCAGCGCCTCTCACTGCCTCCTGTTTGCACACACAACATGTTGGATGATTCCACAGATCCAATCCTGAACACCATCCGCCGTATCGGCTTGTTTAACCATCCCAATGACCGGGTAAAGGTGAGACACACAGGAAACCGCAGAGACTAGGACGCGAGGCCAAAGGCAGTCTGCTGGTGAACTCGGGGTCCAGGGGAGGGGGGCGGTGCTGATGCTCAATCCGCTCAGTTCCTCCAACAGAGGGGACCAGGGTTATGCAGCAAGTCTGGGCTTGGCGCTGATGGGTCTGTCTTCAGCACCATTCAGCATAACACAGTGGATTTTCTGGCAGAGAGCAGTGAGGGCCATTCACACCAAGCCCATTCCAGAATATTAAAACATTCCAGCACAGTTTAGGGCCTTGGGTCCATGTGTTGTGCTTACCTATGTAAACCTACAACAATCTATCCCTTCCCGACCTTACATCCATAACAGCCTATATTTTTGTTTACATCCATTTGCCCAGTCTTTTGAATGTCCTTATAAGGCATGTTCTGCAATCTAGACAACATCCTTCCTGTGATGAGGTGACCAGAACGGTACATAGTATTCCAAGTGTGGTCTTCCCAGAGCTTTATGCAGCTGTAACATTACCTCATGGCTCTTGAACTCAATCCTCCAACTAATGAAGGCCCGCACACCGTCCGCATTCTTAACAGCAACCTTGAATATTCTGGAATATGGGCATTTAAAAGACAGACAGGCCCAGGGATGAAAGAAAAAATAGAGGGTTATGAGGTAGAGAGGGTTTAGATTTTTTTGTATATATAGATCGACACAAGATCGTGGGCAGAAGGGCCTGTTCTGTGCTGTAATGTTCAATGTTCTTATAATATGGATCTGAAGATAGATGTAGTCTCCAAATTGTGGCTAAATAATAACTTCTCACGTGTCACTCATTGGTCGAAAGTGCAAACCAAATGCTGATACTGAGAACCTGAAATAAATGCGGAAAAGGCAGGAGAGACCCGACAGGTCAGGCAGAGTGTGTGGAGAGAGAAACAGTTAACGTTTCAGGTCACAGATTCGCCATCAGAACTGAGTAAGGGTTCCCCCAGATAATGGAGGAGATGGGGAAGGATAAAGACAACGTGTGCTGGAGTCATTGAGAGGCAGGCAAGCCCTGCCTGTGTCACGTCCTGCTAACGTACAGCTGGGACATGCTAATACAAGCAGAATATAAGGAATTTGTACATTCTCCCCATGACTGCGTGAGTTTTCTCTGGATGCTCCGGTTTCCTCCCATGTTCCAAAGCATATGGGGTTAGAGGGTTAATTGGTCACATGAGTATATTTGGGCGGCATGGGCTAGAAAGGACTGTTACAGTGTTGTCTCTAGATTTTAAAAATTGTTGTAAGAAAAAGCTGAGGGTCCAGTATCGAGAAGTGTCAGCTGCAGCTTGCCCAGATGGCACAGTAGGTGAGGTCCTCAAGCTGGCAATGAGAGCAGGAGGTTCAGACTATGATGGTGGGTTGAAGTGTCAGGTGAGCAGGTCATCCCTGTGGATTGAACAAAGCCCTCACCCACTCAGCAATTGGTGTTCCTGGTGCAGACCAGAAACTGATCTGTAAGGAAAGCACTGACCCAGCTGAAGAGTTGGTTGGAAGGGTAGAGGTGAGGAAATGGGTGTTGCATCTGTGAGGGACAGTGCCTGGGGATGGTGAGTGGGACCAATGAGTAGGGTGTTGCAATCCCTTTGAAATGCTTGAGGGGGAGTGGGGGGAGAGGGTTAGGATGTGTCTGATGGTGGGACTTGGTGGAGCTGGCGAAGATGGGGGGCTGGTGGGCAAAAGTATGAATCAGGGGGGGCTCTGATCAATCTCTGTCAAGGAGAGAAGGTGTGGGAATGAGGTGCGATGTAATCAAGGGCAATCCGCTATCGTAGATGGAAGGAAGACATTCCAAAATCCCTTGTGCAGAATGTCTCATTGTTGGACCAAATATGACTAAGCTGATGAAACAGAGAGAATGGAATGAAGTTCTGATGGGAGGCAAGGTGGGGGAAGTATCGTTAGAATAATTTTGGGGTGTGAGGCCTTGAAGTGAATGTTGGTGGGTTGTCTAGCCCCTGTGATGGAATCCGAGAGATCCAGAAAGTGTGAGTTCACCTGACTGCCCATAGCTGCACTGGGGGAGCCCCTTGAGGAAGTGGTGCTCTCTGAGGGGCAGGGATTCAGGAACACTGTGTTGGTGGAAGGTTCTGAATGAGAAAGGAGAGAGATGCCTTTCCCCTCCATGCTCCCCGGCACATGTGCAGCTTTCCCTCCCTATTATGGAAATGGGATGTAGGGAGGGAGAGGTAATGATATTTGCCTTGTTCAGGTGATCTTCCACCCAGAATTCCTGTCTTCGACCAGCCCTCTGCTTCCACTCGACTACGAAGAGTTTGTGCGTGGCTGTCATCTGGGAGTCTTTCCTTCGTATTACGAGCCATGGGGCTACACACCAGGTGAGGGAGGGAATGGACACTCACCTCTGCAGTTGGGATGGAGGTGATGTGTAGCTGAGGTGTGCTGCTGGTGTGAGCTGCTGCAGTCAGTGGGGAGGGTACTGTCCAGCACAGGAACCAGCTTGTTCACAAAGATGATGGGTCACACCCACTCATTCACTGAGTGCACTGACTGCTTTGATAAGTGGCTTTCCATTCATACATTGAGCAGTGTGAGCTGTTGACGTGGGTCGTCTAAACTCGCACCAGAGTGTGAGGTCTTGACTGATCAGAGTACATTGCCCTTTCATGGTAGCAGGTAGTACTGCTAAACAGCCCCTCCATCACTTCTATTGTGGAATCCCCTCCCCTCCAGTTCTGGGTAGTGAGGGAACTTGGTGACATGACGCAGGTGGCAAGACACCAGGGTCCCTCTTGTACATTCGTTCTTTACCTCATCTTTGAACCTCATTTGACATAATTCCAATGAATGAAGCTTCACACAGAGAGAAAACATGGAAAGGGACCCTTCAGTCCAAAGTCTGTGCTAACCCATTCACATTCATCCTAGGATTCCTACGAGCACATTCTTGCTCTAGGTATTCCTCCCCACCCCCATCACTTACACATGCAGAGAAATTCACTGTGACCCACCGACACACGTCCCTTTGGGACACAGGAGCAAACCGGAGCACCTGTGGGAAACCAGCACGGTCACAGGGAGAGCGTGCAAACTCCACGCAGGCAATGCCAGAGGTTGGGACTGAACCTGGGTCCCTGGCACTGGACAGCTACGGAGCTAGTCTCGGGCCTCCAATCTGACCAACAACCCTCCTCTACCACCCTCCATCTCCCACCAATTCTGCATCTAACTGGCTAGCTCACTCTGGATCCAAGGTGATCGGACCTTCCGAACCAGCATCCCAGTGGAACCTAGTCAAAGGTCTTGCTAGACATCCACTGGCCTATCCTCATCAATCCTCTGTCACCTCTACAAAAAGCTCAACTAAACTTGCCAGCCACGGATTCCAGAGCTGACAGGCCTGACTCAGACCTTGCTTTTCCGATGCTGTTCCCAGAATCCCATGCAGTGACCTACCCACACAGTTCAGCTCACTGGCCTGTTGTTCCGAGCCTCCCCGAGCCACTGTCTTTAATAATAGTAAAACAGCAGTAACCTTCCAGCATCTCACCCACGGCTCTCTTGTCCTATCCCTTCCCACAGTGCCCTAGTATCCACCAAGATCAGCCATACAGTGTGTGGTGTTCAAGGGTCCTGTGCAACCATACAGTCTGAATACCAATGCTCCAGTAATAGAGGAAGTGAGGGCTGCAGAGGCTCCATCGTGCACATTGCATTTCTGATTATACCTTTTCCATTTCAGCGGAGTGCACAGTGATGGGAATCCCCAGTGTTTCTACCAACCTCTCTGGCTTTGGATGCTTCATGGAGCAGCACATCACAGACCCTTCTGCATATGGTGAGAGCCATTGGTGGGACCCTTGGCAGTGAGGGAGCAAAGACCGGTGGGTTATCTACATTAATTCCAATGCCACTTCAGGCAGACAAACTGGGCATGGATTAGTTCGGAGACTGGGAGACCTTTGCCATCACAGAAATGAGGCTGGGGAGGAGGGCAGGACTGGCAGCTCATTGTTCCAGGATACAGATGCTGCAGGCACCATAGAAGGGCAGGTTGGAGAGGAGAAGAGTTGCCGTGTTGATGAGGGAGGTGATATTCCTGGGAGATCATCCAGTGAAGCTACTTGGGTAAGTGAGAAAGTGGTGATCTCTTTGATCCATCTGTATCTGACTAGACAAAGGGAATTTTCAAGTTATTGTAAGAATAATAGGGCAGTATTACTGGGAGTAATTCTGAATATTAATTAGGCCACCCAGAGTCTGAAGGGCTTGGACGGAGAAGAATTTGTTCAGTGTGTCCAAGGGAAATTTCTCAATCAATGCATTGAGGGTCTGGCTGGCCAGGGGGCAACACTGAACCTCCTCTTGGAGAACAAGACCAGTGGGGGAGCTCGGTAGACCATAAACAGAACCCCATTAGCTGTAAACTCATTATGGAGAAAGACTGGACTGGTCCACAAGTTAAAAATCTGAATTGGAGCAAGGCTTAGTTTGGAGCCATGTGGTGAGGCAGGAGCATGCTGATTGGGGGAGAATGCTTGCAAGGGAGTGGATGTGTCTGATGGTGAGTGTTTGGGCATTGTGTGTTCCTGTCGGGGGATGATGCACCGAAGGGGTTGCAGATGCCAGGGAAGCAGAGGACTAGCACAAGGCACCAGAAAATGGGGAGACCTACCCCCTAAGCTGAGGAGGAGAAGCAGAGGAGACGACCCTGTGGGTTGGTGGCCACTGCAGTAGACCAGTGAGGGGTTCTGCAGCCAAAGGACCTACACAGGCGGCCGACTGCTGGTGGCTCGACGTGAGGAACCCACACAGGTTGTGGGCTGCAGGAGACTGTGGTCAAGGGACTCGCACCAGGCTGCGGACTACAGGCTCAAAACTGGCTGAAGGGGTACCAGGTATCGGAACCAGGTGTTGGAAGGGTTCCTCATCAGGTTCAGATCTGGAGCTCGGGCTGCCGATGGTTTGAACTAGACTCTGTGTGGCTGGAGGCGAATTCACGGACACTCGATGACTGGGGGGGAATCTTTCTTTTGCTTCTCTTTCTCTGACTGTAAGACACTTCAGACAATTTCTGCCAATGGCACATCTGTTTGTCTTGCAGCAGACAAAAGCAAATTTCATGTAATATGACAGTGGTTTTATTACATGACAATAAATTGAATCTTGAAGGGCAAGGGTGGTCAGTTTAACAATCCTGAGTTGATGAGGGTTGATGATGACGAGGTTTTGGTCAGGATGAAGGAAGCTAACATCATGTTTAAGAAGTCCGGATCAAATCAATCCCAGGAAGTGAGGAGTGTGCTGCCAAGGGAAATCGGGGAAACAAAAAGCGGACATAAGATGGATCGGGGTGGGGGTGGGGGATAGGATAAAGAGAATCCCCATATTCTACAAGATATGAAGAGTAAAAAAGGTGACTTGGGAAAAACCTGGTCCCATTAATGATCAACCAGGCTGTATTTGTGGTAGGATTTTTGAAAGAATATTTCTCATGTGGAGGAGATCATGGTAGCCAAAGAATTGGAAGAAATAAGTGGTGAGGTTCTGGACCATATTAGAACACCAGGGAGGAGGATCTAGCCACCTTGGTCCAATTTGACGAGGACGTCCCCAGGGCCTGGTGAATGGGCATCCTCTCCCCTTGAGGGGAGGCAGAGAAGAAATGTAGAGGCCTTGCTGAGATATTTACATCGTCATTGGCCTCGTGTGAAGTGCCAGAAGACTGGGTGTGGAGGAGGGTGGGGGGTGGTGGCAAGGACAAGCCAAGGATCTATAGGCAGGTGAACTTAACGTCAGTGGTTGGAAAATTGCTGAGAGGGATTCTGAGGGACGGGATCTATCGACACTTGGATAGTCAAGCATTGACACACGGGGGAGTCCGTGTGTGACAGATCACGTCTCACCAATGAAAAAGTGTTTTGAACAGGTGACAGAGGGTTGATGAGGGAAAGGCAATGGATGTTGTATATATATATGGACTTCAACAAGGTGATAGATAAGGTCCCACGTGGCAGATTAGTCTGGAAGGTTAAATCAGCTGGCCTGTTGGACTCAAAACTGGCTCAGTGGAAGGTGACAAAGGGTTGTGGTGGGTGGATGTTGTTCTGATTGGAGGCCTGTGTCCGTGGTGTGTCGCAGGGGTCGGTACCGGGTCCACTACAGTTTGTCGTCAAAATTAATGATTTGGATGGCAATATAGTTAATTTGATTTGTAAATTTGCAGATGACATCAAAATTGGTGATGTAGTGGACACCGAGGAAAGATATGGAAGTTTACATCAGGATTTAGATCAGTTGGGAATGAGGGGAAAATGGAATTTAACTCTGAAAAGTGTGAGGTGTCGCCATTGGGGAGGTCAAACCAGGACTTGCATGGTGAATGGTGGGGCCTGAAGAGTGACATCGAGCAGAGAGACCTGGCACTACAGGCGAAGAGTTCCCTGAAGGTGGGAACATGCAGACAGGGTGGTGAAGAAGGAGCTTGGCACGGTGGCCCTCACTTGGTGGGGTACTGAGTACAGAGGTTGGGACCTCAGGATTCAGCTGTACCAGGTATTGGTGAGACCACACCTGGAGTAATGTGGGCACCCAGCTACAGAAAGGACATCAATAAACTGGAAGGGGTGCAGAGGAGATTCACCAGAATGATGCTGGGACTGGAGGGGTAAGTTCGAGGGAGAGGTTGGATCATCTGTTTCTTTATTCCCTGGAGTGAAGGAGGCTGAGGGGTAGCCTCAGGTAATAAAGGTTAACAAAATCACGGGGGGGCATGGATAAAGTGAATACCACTATCTATTTCCCAGAATAGAAGATTTTGAAATAAGGGCACAGGTTTAAGGTGAGGGGGGAGATTTAGGAGGGACCTGAGAGGATATTTTTCACTCGGGGTGGAGTGTCTGTGGAACGAGCTGCCAGAGGAAGCTGTAGAAGCACAATGACAACATTCAGAGACATTTGGACAGATTTTTAGAAGGAGGGTCTGGTGGGGGATATTGACCGGGTGCAGGCCAATGGGATTAGTCCAGTTGAAGGACCTGTTCTATGTGGTGTGACTCGATGTGAGAATACTGCTCCTTTTCTCGCAGGGATCTATATTTTGGACCGACGCTTCAAGAGCCTGGACGAGTGCTGTAATCAGCTGACCTCAATTTTGTACAGCTTCTGCCAGCAATCACGTCGACAGAGAATCATTCAGCGAAATCGAACAGAGCGCCTCTCCGATTTGTTGGATTGGAATTACCTTGGCCGGGTAAGCAGAGACTTGGATGGGAAACCGGTGGGAATTTCTGGATGAGTTTCCCTTTTCCTACAACTTGAATTGTGTCTGATCTCCCGGTAATCTCGCATGACACAGGAGAGGCCGCTTAAACCCCAAGGTGATTAACTCCGATAAATCACCTTGATGGAGATCTTTCCATCTTCACTAGTGACAGACCAGGTCCCAGGGAGCTGAAAAGTGGCCAATGTTTATCTCGGTCCAAGAAAGGACTACTGGTTTAGGGATAAGATTTACATACATCTAGACTTACTTTGGCTTGGCTTCGCGGACAAAGATTTATGGAGGGGGTAATGGTCATATTAGACATAGGAGCAGAAATAGGCTATTCAGCCCATCAAGCCTGCCGCATCATTCAATCATGAGCTGATCTATTTTCCCACTCAGCCCAACTGCCTGCCCTTCTCCCCACAACCTCTGATGTCCTGGCTAATCATGAACCTATCACTATCTGCTTTATATACACCCAATAACCTGGCCTCCACAACTGCCTCTGGCAACAAATTCCACAGATTCACCACCCTCTGACTAAAGAAATTCCTCTGCATCTCTGTTCTTCAATCCTAGACTCTTGTCCTAGATTCTCCCACCCTGGGAGATGCATTGTGGCTCTGAGAAGGGCAGGTCATGTCTCTCCAATTATATAGAGACTTTTGAGGAGGTGACAAAGGTGGGTTGACAAGGGGGGGCAGTGCATGGTGTCGACAGAGACTTTGACAAAGTTCCATGTGATAGGCTGGTTCAGCAGGTTCAGATACATGGGATTCAGGGTGAGTTGACAGTTTGAATACAGAATTGACTGGCTCAAAGAAGACAGAGGATCATGGAGGAAGGGTATCACTGGGGTTGGAGGTCTGTGACTAGTGAGGTTCCCTAGGGATCAATGTTGGGATCCTGTGGTTGCGATGTAGGTAAATGTCTTGGATGAAAAAGGAGGAGGATGAGTAAATTTTGCAGATGATACGAAGATTGGTGGACATTGTATACCGTTATCAAATAATGCAACAGGATAGAATCAGGTAGATGTAGGCAGAAAGATGGCAGATGGAGTTTAATCCGGAGTTAATGTGGACCCCACATCCCTCTGCACATCAATGCTTTTAACTGCCCTGCCATTAACTGTGAACATCCAGCTCAGTGAAAGTTGAAAAGATGGTAAAGAGGGCGTATGGTAAGCTTGGCTTCATTGGTAGGAAGTCATATGCGAAACTTTGGGCCGCATTTGGAATACTGCGTGCAATTCCAGACGCCCTGTTCCAGGAAGGATATAGAGGTTTCGGGAAGGTCTTAAAGAGGGTTACCAGGATGTTGCCTGGTTTAGAGGATATGAGTATGGGGAGATCTGAAAGTCAGCCTGCACTGTAATAAAATAAACATCATTAACCATACAACAGTTTCCTTTATTCTTCTTCTTCTTCTTTCTTTGGCTTGGCTTCGCGGACGAAGATTTATGGAGGGGGTAAAAAGTCCACGTCAGCTGCAGGCTCGTTTGTGGCTGACAAGTCCGATGCGGGACAGGCAGACACGGTTGCAGCGGTTGCAGGGGAAAATTGGTTGGTTGGGGTTGGGTGTTGGGTTTTTCCTCCTTTGCCTTTTGTCAGTGAGGTGGGCTCTGCGGTCTTCTTCAAAGGAGGTTGCTGCCCGCCAAACTGTGAGGCGCCAAGATGCACGGTTTGAGGCGTTATCAGCCCACTGGCGGTGGTCAATGTGGCAGGCACCAAGAGATTTCTTTAGGCAGTCCTTGTACCTTTTCTTTGGTGGACCTCTGTCACGGTGGCCAGTGGAGAGCTCGCCATATAACACGATCTTGGGAAGGCGATGGTCCTCCATTCTGGAGACGTGACCCATCCAGCGCAGCTGGATCTTCAGCAGCGTGGACTCGATGCTGTCGACCTCTGCCATCTCGAGTACTTCGACGTTAGGGATGAAAGCGCTCCAATGGATGTTGAGGAGCGGAGACAACGCTGGTGGAAGCGTTCTAGGAGCCGTAGGTGGTGCCGGTAGAGGACCCATGATTCGGAGCCGAACAGGAGTGTGGGTATGACAACGGCTCTGTATACGCTTATCTTTGTGAGGTTTTTCAGTTGGTTGTTTTTCCAGACTCTTTTGTGTAGACTTCCAAAGGCGCTATTTGCCTTGGCGAGTCTGTTGTCTATCTCATTGTCGATCCTTGCATCTGATGAAATGGTGCAGCCGAGATAGGTAAACTGGTTGACCGTTTTGAGTTTTGTGTGCCTGATGGAGATGTGGGGGGGCTGGTAGTCATGGTGGGGAGCTGGCTGATGGAGGACCTCAGTTTTCTTCAGGCTGACTTCCAGGCCAAACATTTTGGCAGTTTCCGCAAAGCAGGACGTCAAGCGCTGAAGAGCTGGCTCTGAATGGGCAACTAAAGCGGCATCGTCTGCCTTGTTAATACTAGCGGGAGTGAGGGGTACAAAGAAAGAGTTCAGTAACTCGTTCTCTACGCTGATCACCACTCAAAGCATTCAGAGTATCCATTCTATTTTTATACCCCTTCAAGCAGGGGTTTGTGTGAGACCCTACCAGTTTCACACAGCTGGCAATTCCCGTTTTAACAATATGTTCCATTGTGGTGTCTGCAGATAAACTGGAAAAACAGGATGTCCTTGGTGTTAGTTACTATCTGACCACAGCAATGGGAAGGTCCTGTAAGAAGGCAGCATTCTCACCCAATTCACTGACCCTTTGTTAAGCATATTTGTTAAACTTCTTTCACTGAGAGAATGGACAAACTTGGGTTGTTTTCTCTGGTGCATGGAAGGCTGAGGGGTGACCTGATTGAGGTGTGTAAAATCATGTGAGGTATTGATAGCGTAGACAATCAGAATGGTTTTCCCAGGGTGAAAGCATCACATGAGTGGACGTGTGTTTCAGGTGAGGAGGAGGGAGGTGTGCAGGACAAATATTTTACACAGAGATTGGAGGGTGGCAGGAGTAGTGGTGGAAGCAGATACAATGGTGGCATCCGATCAACACATGGATATGAGGGGGATGGAGTGATGTCTGTCAGGTGTATGCTGTGGAATTCTAGTTTGATTTGGGCATCATGTTCAGCATAGACTTGTGGGGCGAAGGGCCTGTACCTCTCTCGTATTGTTGTATGTTCCTTAGTCCCGATACTGGGTATGGAATTAGTTGTGAAATCAAAACCCAGATGTCCATTTTATTCTGCATTTTCCAAATTCCCACACTAGAGAATCTTAAATCCAATATAAAGTTCTTTTTTTTTATATTTTAAATTTAGACCCAACACGGTGATGGGGCTTTCTGGCCCACAAGCCTAATGCTGCCCCAATTAACCCACAAACCCCATCTGTATTTCGAATGTGGGAGGAAACTGGAGCACACAGAAGAAACCCACCCAGTCACAGGGAGAACGTGCAAACTCCTTACAGACAGTGCCAGATTTGTACTTGGGTCACTGGGGCTGTAATGGCGTTGTGCAAACACCAATGCAAACTGTGCCGCGCTCATGGGGAGTAATGAAATATGGGAAAAATGGAGGTTAGTGCACCTCCCGCCACAGGAGATGGTGAAGAGATTGTGTGAGTTGTAAGACCTAAGAAAGGAACGATGGGCTCCGGCAGATCTGATCTCTGCATTCGGAAGGTGTCCTGGAGCTGGCAGCTTTCAGCACTAGGCAGGTTCGTCTGGATGGATGGTGTCAGAGATGAGGGCAGACCTTGGTGTCTCACTACATGTATAGTAGTGGCACGGTTTGTGGGTCCGGGCAGTTTGTGGCATGCCCCCTGCACTGTGGCACCCTCACTGTTGTCCCTCCCTCTGATTGTCAGTACTTCTCATTCGGGGAGAAGGAGTGGATGCCAGAAGTCGGGAATGTTGCTCCCAGAACAGGTTTTCCCAGCAGCTCAGAGGCTCCTGATCTCCCCTGTCCCTGAGAGTGTCTGCCCTGCTGACCTGCCACACCTACTTCCAGCATGAGGATTTACTTCCAACTGTGCACATTTAGAAGCTACCTTTTCCCCTTCCTTGTTTATTACCATGTTTTTCCTCTCTCCTTGTCTTGTTCTGAGTGGGTGAGTTTCAGTAAGCAAGGCTGTCATTACATCTGTACAGTGCCCTCATGTCTGTGACATCCATCCAGTTACTGTTCATTCCCTCTGCTCTGCCCAGAACCTGCTCCGATTCACCTGTCTGACCCTGTCCTCCTGAATTCTACAAGAGCTGTCTTCACCATTTATTACATTCCCAAGTTGTCACTTTGGAAGATTTCATCCCTTTTTTATATACAAGTTTATTCAAACATAACAACACAAACTATACACAGAACTACATCTAAACATACTCTTTACATTGCTGGAAATTCGCAGAAAGCGGTAAGTTGATTCTGCCCCTCCATTACAATTTACATATTCAAATTAAAATCCCGTTGTTACTGTCTATGACATACATGATCCCATGTAGAGTCCACCATTCCTGGAACTCGACCCCCAACCCCTCGGACACAGTGTGCTCTCGCTCCAACTCTGAAAGAGGGGCAGGCAATCAGCCTGGCCTGGACCCTCAACTGCCCACCACCTTGACCTGTGAATTGCCAGCTTGGCCACAAGGAGATTCTCCAAGCACCCAACCCTCCTCTGCACCAAGCAACCAGAGACCAGGAACATGGGGCTGCCCCTTTATCTCCTTCCCCTCCATTTCTCCCCCATCTTCCAACTCCATTCCCCTTTCCTTCCTCTCCCTCCCCCTCCTCTCCTTCTGTACTCCCTCTCCCAATTTCCCCTCCGTCTGCACTCTGGTTTTCCTCCCCTCTTCTCTCTTCTCCCTCCCCTTACCATTTTTCCTTCCCCTTGCCCTCTCCCTATTTCCCACACTCCTTCAACTCTCCCTCCCCTCCCGCTTCCCACTCTCCCTCCCTCCCCCTTTTCCCCCTCCCCCTTTCCCCCCTCCCACTTTCCCCTTCCCCTCCCTCCTCCTCCCTCCCCCCTCTTCCCCTCCCGCATCCCACTGTCCCTGCCCTCCCTTCTGTTGTTGATTTAAATGTGGCATTTTCCCTTTCTCCCTCAGTACTACACGCACAGCCGCCTGCTGGCTCTAGCCAAAGCTTTTCCTGACCGATTCAGCCATGACGTATCAAGAATCTCAAGAGTAAGTATATAAAAACTGAACAAAAATGTGTCGAGGTTTGAGGAGAACTTTGCGAGGTCTCTGGGACATCTCACTTGCCTCCCTGCTGGTCACCATGGTACCTTTTAAATTAAATTTAAATATTTAAAATTTAGACATTCAGCACAGTAACGGGCCATTTCAGCCCATGAGTCAGTGCTGCCCTATTTACACCCAATCAACCTACACCCCTTGAATGTTTCAAACAGTGGGAGGAAACCGGAGCCCCTGGTTGAAACGGTCAGTCTCTCTTCTCTTTGGCTTGGCTTCGCAGACGAAGATTTATGGAGGGGTAATGTCCACGTCAGCTGCAGGCTCGCTTGTGGCTGACAAGTCCGATGTGGAACAGGCAGACACGGTTGCAGCAGTTGCAAGGGAAAATTGGTTGGTTGGGGTTGGGTGTTGGGTTTTTCCTCCTTTGTCTTTTGTCAGTGAGGTGGGCTCTGCGGTCTTCTTCAAAGGAGGTTGCTGCCCACCGAACTGTGAGGCGCCAAGATGCACGGTTTGAGGCGATATCAGCCCACTGGCGGTGGTCAATGTGGCAGGCAGCAAGAGATTTCTTTAGGCAGTCCTTGTACCTCTTCTTTGGTGCACCTCTGTCTCGGTGGCCAGTGGAGAGCTCGCCATATAACACGATCTTGGGAAGGCGATGGTCCTCCATTCTGGAGACGTGACCTACCCAGCGCAGTTGGATCTTCAGCAGCGTGGATTCGATGCTGTCGGCCTCTGCCATCTCGAGTACTTCGATGTTGGTGATGAAGTCGCTCCAATGAATGTTGAGGATGGAGTGGAGACAACGCTGGTGGAAACGTTCTAGGAGCCGTAGGTGATGCCGGTAGAGGACCCATGATTCGGAGCCGAACAGGAGTGTGGGTATGACAACGGCTCTGTATACGCTAATCTTTGTGAGGTTTTTCAGTTGGTTGTTTTTCCAGGTTCTTTTGTGTAGTCTTCCAAAGGCACTATTTGCCTTGGTGGGTCTGTTGTCTATCTCGTTGTCGATCCTTGCATTTGATGAAATGGTGCAGCCGAGATAGGTAAACTGGTTGACCATTTTGAGTTTTGTGTGCCCAATGGGAGGAAACCGGAGCCCCTGGTTGAAACGGTCAGTCAATGTTCCGATAAAGGGTGGTATGTTCACACCTTCTTCCCCACCTGATATACATCTCTGATTTGAGGCCAAAAGTGGTGGAGAACTGTAGAGTGTGGTAGAACAAAGGGAAAAGGGAATACAGATACATAATTCTCTGAAAATGGTGTCACGGATAGATAAGATCATAAAGGGAGCTTTTGGCCTTCATAAATCAAAGCATTGATTACAAGAATTGGGATGTTATGGTGTATAAGACATTGGTGAGGCCAAATTAGGAGTATTGTGTGTAGTTTTGGTCACCCAAATACAGGAAAGATATCAATAAGATAGAAAGAGTGCAGAGAAGATTTTCAAGGACGTTGTTGGGACTTGAGGAACTGAGTTACAGGGAAAGGTTGAACAGGTTAGGACTTTATTCCCTGGAGCGTCAGAGATTGAGGGGAGATTTGATAGAGATATAAAAGGTTTTGAAAGGGTAAATAGGCTTTTTCCCCTGAGGTTGGGTGAGACAAGAATGAGAGGACATGGGTTAAGTGTGGAAGGTAAAATGTTTAAGCGAAACATGAGGGGGAAACTGCACCACGAGGGTGGTGAGTGTGTGGAATGAGCAGCCAGCAGAGGTTGTGGATGTGGGTTTGATTTTGACATTTAAGAGAAGATCTGATAGTACATGTATGGGAGGGTGCAGATAGATGGAAGTAGGTGGAATAATAATTCAGCATTAACTAAATGAGCTGAATGGCCTGTTTATGTGTTATAGTTCTATCCCTATGTTCCTCAATACTCCCTGGGACCGACCATTCACTATGTGTATTCGTCCTCCCAAAGTGGATCATCTCACTCTTCTCCAGACTATATTCCATCTGATGGTGCTGTGCCCATTTCACCATCTTCCTGTCACCTCAGACTATCCACCTCACTACTAACCACAACACTTTTCATGATATCCGTGAACTTGCTGTCATATCCTCCATCATTCATATCCACACTGTAAATGACAAACACTGAGCATTTATTTACTTAGTGACACAGCATGGAAACAGACCCTTCCAGCCCATGAGCCTGTGACACCCAGACACTCTCGTGTGACCAATTCACTGACTCACCCATAGCCCAGCAGTATTCCAGCACAAATCTCTATGCTCCCAAACTTCCAATCACAGATCAACCTTCTGCCTTCTTTTGCCAAGCAAGTTTCAGATCTAATTTGCCAACCTGCTCAGGAAGCAATGGCCTGAACCTTTTAGACAGCTTTCCCACGTGGGACCTTGAAGAAGTCCATGGAGACATTAGAAACGTAGAAAACCTATAGCACAATACAGGCCCTTCAGTTCACAAAGTTGTGCCGAATATGTCCCTACCATAGAAATTATTAGATTTACCCAGAGCCCTCTATTTTACAAGGTTCCATGACCCTATCCAAAAGACCCTATCATATCCACCTTTACTACCATTGCCAGCAGCCCATTCCATGCACCCAGCACTCTGCATTTTTTTTAAACTACCCCTCTGTACCTACACCCCAGCACCTTAAACCTATGTCCTCTTTTGGCAACCATTTCAGCCCTTGGAAAAAGGGCATTGACTGCTCTGGGGCATCAATATTGTGATGCCTCTTGGATAAATTCAGTTTACTCCAGATTCCCCCTCTACACCTCAACTAATTCAGTAGATGCCTGACATTTCCCTGCTGCCCTTGAACAAACTCAACGCATTGACTGGCCACACCTCTGGTGCCTCACCTGTGGCCGCTGAAGATTTCAAAACCTCTCTTATCTCCCGTGTGACCTCCCATGGGGTATATCTCGCGAGACCTCAGAGACGGCTGGGACATTGATGGTGAACTTCCTTTGAATCCCCTTCCCAGAGGGGGTTCCTCGCTCACATCCGCTGGCTGATTTGGTCCAATAGAACTTGCTCTTTCAATGGTTACCCTCTTCCTCTTAACTTAGAAATGCCTGAAGTTTACCTTTAGTTTCCCTGCAGTGATATTTTATGCCCTCTCTTTTCCTTTCCAATTTCCTTTATTTCCCCCACCCATGAAGGCCTCCCCGAGTTTTAGTTCTCTAGCCTCAACATATGCATCTATTTATTTCTTTATCTTTTGACATTGAGGGTTCCCTGTTCTTGCTTTTGAGAATACACTGGCTTGGAACCCTCATTCACTCCCAGAGTAGACCCACCTCCACATTACAGAAGATGCTGTTTGTAATGGACGTGGGGGTGGGTTTGTGGAAGACACGAAGCTGGGTGGGGCTGTTGGCAGAGTGGAGAACTGACCCCTCCTCCCTGTTTTGTCCCCATCCTTATCCCACCACGCTCCTATCTGCCCTGTCCCCTCCTCTCTCTTGCTCCACACTGTCCTGCCCCACCCCTCCCTCCACTCTCTCCTACTCTGCCCCCTCCCGCCCCTCCTGTTCCATTGTTTCCTGCCCTGCCCCCACCCCGTCCTGTCTCTCATCCACACACTATGAGGAGGACCACTCTGAGCTTAGGAAACCTGGAGCGGCGGTTCACACAGTTGAGGGGAATGTGCAAACTCCACACAGGCAGTGCCAGTGGTTGGGTTCAAACCTGGGTCACTGCAGCAGTGAACGTGTGCTGAATGTCTTTCTGTCCTCCTGTCTCCCCACAAACAAGTGAGGAAGGGAATCGCAGAAAACAATTCACAAGGGTTGCACATTGTTAAATGTAACCAGAACTTCAGCAAGACCCGTCTGTGCCAGGTGGTGATTTGCTGACGGCTTGCTCCCCGCCCTCGTGCATTCCAGTTGAAAAGTCCAGAAGAATTCTTTCTCCATTTGGGTGCTTGATGGGTTGCACCCTCACGTCTTTCAACAACCCCTTGAATCGCCAAGACGTGGAGACCAAGTGCTTTAAATGGGAATGGAATGGATATGGGTATAGAATAGATGGGAGACTTGATCAGTTTAGTGGTGGAAAATGCTGCTGCAATTTTTCTGCTCTTCCACACAAATGACAGAAGAATTGTTTGTTCATTTTCAAAGTGAAAAGTTATTTAAATAATGGAAAGTAATCATTTGTGTCTGCACTTTGTCTCAGAGTTACCAATACCCAGATTCCTCATCGTTCTCACCTTCCCCAATCTTCAGCATCCAATCCACTCCGATCCACAGAAGCAGTCAAGGTGAACGATACACTGAGGAGCAGGAGCTTGAGAAAGACCGTTTAAATATCAAGCTGCAGTCCCTCGTGGACCTGATGCCAAAGCTGAACAGAGGTATCAGGGACTCCGACGCAGAGTCAGCCACTGCCAGCACCAATACTTCAAGAAGGCCCAGCAACTTCAACGGCAGCACCTCAATCAACACCAACCTCCCAACCCCAGTGCCCCCACCAATCCCCTTTTCAACCAATACCCCCAACCCCAGCGCCCCCGCCAATCCCCCCAACCCCAGCGCCCCCGCCAAACCCCCCAACCCCAGCGCCCCCGCCAATCCCCACAACCCCAGCGCCCCCGCCAATCCCCCCAACCCCAGCGCCCCCGCCAATCCCCCCAACCCCAGCGTCCCCGCCAATCCCCCCAACCCCAGCGCCCCCGCCAAACCCCCCAACCCCAGCGCCCCCGCCAAACCCCCCAACCCCAGCGCCCCCGCCAAACCCCCCAACCCCAGCGCCCCCGCCAATCCCCCCAACCCCAGCGCCCCCGCCAATCCCCCCAACCCCAGCGTCCCCGCCAATCCCCCCAACCCCAGCGCCCCCGCCAATCCCCCCAACCCCAGCGCCCCCGCCAATCCCCCCAACCCCAGCGTCCCCGCCAATCCCCCCAACCCCAGCGCCCCCGCCAAACCCCCCAACCCCAGCGCCCCCGCCAAACCCCCCAACCCCAGCGCCCCCGCCAAACCCCCCAACCCCAGCGCCCCCGCCAATCCCCCCAACCCCAGCGCCCCCGCCAATCCCCCCAACCCCAGCGTCCCCGCCAATCCCCCCAACCCCAGCGCCCCCGCCAATCCCCCAACCCCAGCGCCCCCGCCAATCCCCCCAACCCCAGCGTCCCCGCCAATCCCCCCAACCCCAGCGCCCCCGTCAAACCCCCCAACCCCAGCGCCCCCGCCAAACCCCCCAACCCCAGCGCCCCCGCCAAACCCCCCAACCCCAGTGCCCCCGCCAAACCCCCCAACCCCAGCGCCCCCGCCAAACCCCCCAACCCCAGCGCCCCCGCCAATCCCCCCAACCCCAGCGTCCCCGCCAATCCCCCCAACCCCAGCGCCCCCGCCAATCCCCCCAACCCCAGCACCCCCGCCAATCCCCCCAACCCCAGCGTCCCCGCCAATCCCCCCAACCCCAGCGCCCCCGCCAAACCCCCCAACCCCAGCGCCCCCGCCAAACCCCCCAACCCCAGCGCCCCCGCCAAACCCCCCAACCCCAGCGCCCCCGCCAAACCCCCCAACCCCAATCCCAGCGCCTCTGCCAAACCCCCCCAGTTGATCCAATCCCCAACCCCAGCACCACAACCAATCCCCTCCAGAGCAAGCAATACCCCCCAAACCCCCACCTCAACCAATCCCCCCAGTCATTCCAATTCCCCAAACCCCAGCACTTCAACCAATCTGAGCACCTCAACCAATTCCCCCAACCCAATTAATTCGTCCAATCGAACCAGTCCCAGCACCTCAACTAATCCCAGCAAACTCACTGATCCCAGCAGGAACCAGTGATCCTTTTATCCCAAATAATGCCACAGAAGCAAAGGAAGGGGCACATCAGAACATCATCATAGATGCACAGTCCTGTTACTCTGCCAGAGGCAAGTGGCGATCCAACGGTGAAGTGAAATTTTCAATAAAGTCTGTTATTGACCAGCACAACAATCCCTTCACAATTGATCACCTTCACCAAACATCATGCTGCTGACTCACTGGCACTGCCATATTTAGAATTGTTATGTTTAGAGCATAGAATATAAAAATCTACAGCACATGATGCATCCAGTCAGCACACTTTCCACCACACCTCTGTAGAAATTTGCCAGGGTTTCTGGTGTCATAACAAACCTCCGCAAACTCCTGAGGAAGTAGGGACGCTGACGTGCTTTCTTCATGAGGCCACGAGTGTGTTGGGTTCAGGAAAGATCATCCGAGATAGTAATCCCTAAGAACAAAATTATTCACCCTCTGTTGTGCATGGAGGAGGTGTGGCCTCCCTGCCTCTGTGTATTGCGGGTGACCTCCCTGTCTGAAACTCATTTGGAAGCTACACATCACCTGTCAGTACATGGTGTACTTTTTTGTAGATTCAAAGTTACAGTTTGCAGGTGGAGTGTCAGTCAAGGTTGGGCTCTGGCCACTACTTTCTGCACTGCTTGCCAGTGGCTAATTCAAATCACCTAGCATCTTTCTTGGGAAGAGCCCTGTATTTAGCACCAACACAGAGCACATTTGCTCTCTCTACCCCGTGGTCAGATCCCTCTCCATGCCAAATTGCTATTGTGTACTTTGCTTGGAAGGGTCACGGGTAAGGTGTGCACTGCACTGAAGCTGGCCTGTAGTATTGCTATGGAATAAATTGCTACAGATCAATACTTGCTGTAGATCCGCCACTCCTAATGATCAGGGGTCCAGGAAACATGCGTACAATGTGTACTAGAGCTGCCTCCCAACAATCAAGTCTGGAAGAGAGCGTAGAACCCTTGCTTATAGTGTGTGAAAGTCTTCAACACCTGCGTAAATTAGTAATTGTGTACTGTTTAACGTTTCCCATGCTCTTTTATAAATTGTTTTTTTTATTCCCATTACAACTTTCCCTCACTCTTCTACAAATCGTTAATAAAGTGACATTTGGTTATAAAACCTTGTGTCCAGACTCCTCTCTCTGTGAACCACCAAAATTGATATGCTTTCTCAACACAATACCCTCTCCACCTTTGATCCCCCCAGTGAATCACTGGATCCTTATCTCTGGTTTTTCCTTCCTTTTTTTTTAAATTTTTTTATTTTTCACACCATAAATCACAATAGCCATGATATACACTTTTTCTTTTTCACACATTTACAGTTGGTTTTTCCTTCCTGAAGTCCATGTGTGGATGAGATGAAATGTGGTAGTAAGGACGGCGAGTGAAAGTTGTCTGAGGATCAGATGGAAATTAATCCTGACAAATGTGAGGTGATGCGTTGTAGGAAGTAAACCAGGTGTCTGACGTACGCAGTAAATGATAGGGTGCGGAGGAACATTGATGAGCAGAGTGCAAGTCCAGAGTTCCCTGAAAGTGGTGAAGATGGCATCTGGCACACTGGCCTTCTTCGGTGAAGCCATAGAATGCAAGAGTTGGGGAGTTGTGGAGCAACCGTACAAAACTCTGGTCTGGCCATTGGTGTTTGTGGTTCAGGTCACCTGTAGAAAGTGGTTGTGCTGAAGAGAGTGTGGAGGATATTCACCAGGATGTTGGAGAGAGGCGGAGAGGCTGGGCTGAGGTGAAGGCACAGAGGGGGGAAGATAGTCAAATCTCCCCCCACCCTCCCCGCACCCCCATGGCACATTAGCACAACTCTGTTACAAGGCCAGCAACCGGGATTTGAATTCTGCAGTGTCTGTAAGGAGTTTGTACATTCTCCAAGTCTGCGTGGGTTTCCTCCCACTGCTCTAAGTGGTGTGAATAGGCAAGACAAAGATGTGGGCAAAAAGAGTGGGCTGAAGGGCCTGCTGTGTGTCAGTCTAACTAGCCCCCTGGTAAACAGGCCCCGCTGCTGCTGGTGAGGGAGCAGACGGAAGAGCCTGGAGGCGATCAAATGCAGGATTCTGCCGCCGGTCTCGGCTGCATGGCCGTCCGTGGGTGGGGCCGCTGACCGGCCGCGCTCAGGACCCTCCGGGCAGGTGGGGACGGCCCGCAGGTGACACTCACTTGAGCAGATGTCACTTCCGGCGCCAGCCCGCAGGTGACACTCAACTGAGCAGATGTCACTTCCGGCGCCGGCCCGCAGGTGACACTCACCTGAGCAGATGTCACTTCCGGCGCCGGCCCGCAGGTGACACTCACCTGGGCAGGTCGCTTCCAGCGTCAGGAAACGAATCCGAAACAGACGTCGGCAGGTGAGTGGAGACGGCTTCTCCTCACGAATCCTCCCCGAGCATGGACCCGATGGAGCGAGTGGTCTCTCATGCTCCGGGGAAGCCCCCTCCCCAGGTTGCAACGGAGCCGGGCCCCGGCACCCGCTCCCCGGCCAGCTCCTGCCCGTCGACCCGTCCGCCTCGGCACAGGGCCCTCTCCCCGGCGGCGGACCCAAGAACGGGGCGGCCTGGGCATCGGAGCTGCTTCGATGGCCCTTGTCCCTTGGTGATGGTGGGGGGGTAGATTCGATGTGCTCGAACTCTCCCCTCACTGTCCCCCCTTCAGCCCTCGGGACCAGGAATAATCAGATACCGAGCTGTTTATTTTCACGTGGAGCGGACGCTGTAAGAAATGTGCTAAGCAACCAAGTCAACTCATTCGGTAGCTCCTGTAATAAGAACAAATAGAGAAATAAGCAGGCGTTGGGTTGCTCTTTTGGGGGGGATCCAGGGTTGCTCTGGTGGGGGGATCCGGGGTTGCTCTGGTGGGGGGATCCGGGGTTGCTCTGGTGGGGGGATCCGGGGTTGCTCTGGTGGGGGGATCCGGGGTTGCTCTGGTGGGGGGATCCGGGGTTGCTCTGGTGGGGGGATCCGGGGTTGCTCTGGTGGGGGGATCCGGGGTTGCTCTGGTGGGGGGATCCGGGGTTGCTCTGGTGGGGGGATCCGGGGTTGCTCTGGTGGGGGGATCCGGGGTTGCTCTGGTGGGGGGATCCGGGGTTGCTCTGGTGGGGGGATCCGGGGTTGCTCTGGTGGGGGGATCCGGGGTTGCTCTGGTGGGGGGATCCGGGGTTGCTCTGGTGGGGGGGGGGGATCTGGGGTTGCTCTAATGGAGGGATTAGTGTCGTGGTCATGCAGGTACATTCGGGCGAGAATAAAAATCCTGTGTGATGTTTTGGGGAAAATACATTTATCAAAGGCTGTGCAAGGGTGTCACCTGCTGTACAGTGATAGTCAGATCACAGCAGGAAAGAAACTGTCCTTGTTTCTGGAGGTTTATGTTTTCAAACTCATTCATCTTCTGGGTGGAAGGGGTGAGAATGGAGAGAATGATACACCCTCCCTGCATGTAATGATGCCCTACCTTTAGAGAACAAAACTCCAGATGTGGTCCACCTCTTACAGTGGAGAGCACTTTCAAATGAACTGCTGCATCATCCACTAATCTGGATCTTTCTGCTAAAGGCCACCGTGAGCTCTCTGAACATTGCCAATTGTAGTTTTGTCTTTCACGCAGTTCTTTGATTTTTTTAAAAAATCTTCCTGCCAGCAATTATATTCTACCTACTTGTCTACATTCCCCTTGTCTGCCTCTTCCACCTACTCCACATCAGCAACAAGCACTCAGCCTAGGTTGGGTAAAAGGAGATGCAGTGGATGTTGTGTCTTTGGACTTTCAGAAGGCCTTTGACAAGGTGCCACACATAAGGCTACTTTAACAAGATAAGAGGCGATGGAAGAACAGGAACAGTAGGCGAGCGTGGGTGGAGCATTGGCTGATTGGCAGGAAGCAGCAAGGGATCATATTCTTGTTGACTGCCAGTTGCTAGTGGCGTTCCTCAGGGAGCAAGGCAGAAGGTTAAGAAGGAGGATTACTCCCAGATCAGAGGATACGGCTGAAGATTTTTGTCGGAGGGAGTATACTAATATATCCTAATTTCAAAGTGTCTTTTTCAGAGGTGAGAGCTACAATATTCTGAGTTTCAATCTCTTTAATCCAACAAATCAAACGCTGGCTGTTGTTGTATGTAGATTTAATTCATTGATAAAATGGATAATTATTTTGCTTAGCTTCGTAACAAGACTTTCTTAATGATAAATAACAAAGTATTTACTATATAATAGAGATATTCTTTGGCTTGGCTTCGCGGACGAAGATTTATGGAGGGGGTAAAAAGTCCACGTCAGCTGCAGGCTCGTTTGTGGCTGACAAGTCCAATGCGGGACAGGCAGACACGATTGCAGCAGTTGCAGGGGAAAATTGGTTGATTGGGGTTGGGTGTTGGGTTTTTCCTCCTTTGCCTTTTGTCAGTGAGGTGGGCTCTGCGGTCTTCTTCAAAGGAGGTTGCTGCCCGCCAAACTGTGAGGCGCCAAGATGCACGGTTTGAGGCGTTATCAGCCCACTGGCGGTGGTCAATGTGGCAGGCACCAAGAGATTTCTTTAGGCAGTCCTTGTATCTTTTCTTTGGTGCACCTCTGTCACGGTGGCCAGTGGAGAGCTCGCCATATAACACGATCTTGGGAAGGCGATGGTCCTCCATTCTGGAGACGTGACCCATCCAGCGCAGCTGGATCTTCAGCAGCGTGGACTCGATGCTGTCGACCTCTGCCATCTCGAGTACTTTGACGTTAGGGATGTAAGCGCTCCAATGGATGTTGAGGATGGAGCGGAGACAACGCTGGTGGAAGCGTTCTAGGAGCCGTAGGTGGTGCCGGTAGAGGACCCATGATTCGGAGCCGAACAGGAGTGTGGGTATGACAACGGCTCTGTATACGCTTATCTTTGTGAGGTTTTTCAGTTGGTTGTTTTTCCAGACTCTTTTGTGTAGTCTTCCAAAGGCGCTATTTGCCTTGGCGAGTCTGTTGTCTATCTCATTGTCGATCCTTGCATCTGATGAAATGGTGCAGCCGAGATAGGTAAACTGGTTGACCGTTTTGAGTTTTGTGTGCCCGATGGAGATGTGGGGGGGCTGGTAGTCATGGTGGGGAGCTGGCTGATGGAGGACCTCAGTTTTCTTCAGGCTGACTTCCAGGCCAAACATTTTGGCAGTTTCCGCAAAGCAGGACGTCAAGCGCTGAAGAGCTGGCTCTGAATGGGCAACTAAAGCAGCATCATCTGCAAAGAGTAGTTCACGGACAAGTTTCTCTTGTGTCTTGGTGTGAGCTTGCAGGCGCCTCAGATTGAAGAGACTGCCATCCGTGCGGACAAAGATTAGCTCGTGATTAAATGGCAAAGCTGATTGGCCTACTTCTCTTGTATCTTGTGAGGTGTTGCATCTTTTTCCGTTAAGGGTTTGCATAGTGAATGCAAGGGTTCTGGAAAGTGATGTAGAAGAGGGACACCAAGAGGTAAAGTTGCATAAAGTGGTGAGTTGGGTGGTGAAGATGATGATCAGCAGGCTGGCCTTCATTGAGCCGGATATTGAGTAGAAAGGTCAGAACCTCATGAACAAAGAAGAGCTGAAGGACTCAGTAGGTCATGCAGCAATGATATGGAGGCAGGATCCTTTTCAAGACCTCTTGATTCACCAGAACAAGGTGATGGCGAGACCACACTGAGGGTAGTTCTGGTCACCCAGCTCCAGAAAGATGAATAATCATTTTGGAAGGGGTGCAGAGCAGATTCACCAGGAGGTTGCTGGGGCTGGGGTGGGGGGGGGGGGTGGTTTGCGATACAAAAGAGGTTGGATGGGTTGTGTCTAAATTCCCTGGAGTGAAGGAGGCTAACGGTGACCTTGGTAGGTGTTAAGAAAATCATAAAGGACATCTCAAACTCAAGGGCACAGATTTACGGTGTGAGGGGAGAGATTTAGGAGGGATCTGAGGGGGTAACACTCTCACTCCGAGGGTGGTCCATATCTGGAGTGAGCTGTCAGAGGAAGCTGGACACAATTAGAAAGGCATTTAGACTGAGTTATGGATAAGAAGAGCTTAGAAAGATAGGGACCAAATGAAGGGAAATAGGACTAGCCCAGAATGCCTTTGTCAGCGTAGATGAGTTGGGCCAAAGGGTCTGTTCCACGCTGTCTGGCTCTCTGACTCTGACCTATTGTGTGAAACCACACTGAGTGATTTCTGGGAGGTGGTGCCCTGGTGATTGTGTCCCATTGTTGATTGGGAACTTGTTGCCATGGTGCTCTCTGACTTGCCTAGCAGGTTCACCTGGAAACTTCTGAAACTTCTGATAAGAGAGGACAAACCCCAGTGCCAAGAGCAAGCAAATGTTTTGATGTGCTTGGGGGCACTCATCCAGGGGTTGAAGTGTTATAATGGTGACTTTCTTGTTGTACACCATGGGGCAAGGTCCACATTGCTTTTTAATTACAAAAAAAAACAACTACAGTTGTAGACTTGGAGAGATTCAAAAGAGACAATAAATACAAAATCAATAGATAATAAATATTCACCGTCCAAAAACAGTGATTTGAAGAAGTGCAGGTGGCCCACGATTATTGTAGCAAGAAGAGATTCAAGAGTCTTCTGGTTTCTAACTGAAGGCAGCAGTGAAAAGTGATTAGGGTGATACGGGTCGTTGGAGATGTTGGCTGCCTTCTTGAAGCAGTCCCTCACCCAGAAATCAGAACCTGCGATGTAACGTCTGAACTTCCTGTGTTCCTGAGCAGTCGAATTCCCCCAAACTGGGCGGTGGTGCAACCTACCATTGTAGTGTACTGTTAGTGCGGGTAAATCAGTCAATGCCCTCTCTGTTGCTTCTCACGGTATAAAAAATGGTATGCTGTAATGCAACAGCAGGTAGAAAAGGCGTGTTAGAAGGGCATTGTTTTGGTAGTCAAGGGCGATTTTAACATGCAGGTAGATTGGGGAACACCAAGTGAGGAGTGGATCTCAAGAGAGATGACTTTTAGAGCAGCTTATTGAGCCACCGAGGAGATTGGCTGTACTAGATTGAGTGTTGTGTCATGCTCCCGAGGTAATTAGAGAGCTTAGAGTAAAGGAACCGTTCAGGGGCAGTAATCACCATATTGATTCAGGTCAATATGAGATTTGACAAGGAGAAAATAAAATCAGATATTTCAGTGGAGTAAAGGGAATTACAGCAGCACGAGAGAGGAACTGGCCAAAGTAGGTTGAAGGGAAGACAACAGCAACAATGGATGGAGTTTGTGCAAGAAATGGGGAGGGTGCAGGATAAATACAAACCAACTGTGGCTGACGAGGGAAGTCAAAGCCAATGTGAGAGCAAAAGAGAGGGATACAAGAAACAAAAATTAGTGGGAAGATAAAGAATTTGAGAAGTTTTAAAAAACTTACAAAGGGCAATATGAGGATCATATTCTGATTGGCTGCCAGTTCCTAGTGGTGGTCCACATGAATTGGTGTTGGGGCCGTTGCTTTTTATTTTGTATATTAATGATTTGTATCATAGAATTAATGGCTTTTTGGCCAAGTTTGTGGATGATACAAAGGTGGCTGGAAAAGCAGGTAGTGTAGACAAAACACAGAGGTGGCAGAAGGACTTGGATTCGGAGAATGTGCAGAGAAGAGGCAAATGGGAAAAATGTATTTTGGTAGAAAAAAGAATGGGCAGTCTATCTTTTCAATGGGAAGAAAATTGAAAATACCCAGATGGAAAGGTACCTGGGAGTCCTGGTGCAGGATGGCCTGAAGGTTGAGCTGGTGGTGAAGAAGGCAAATGCAACGCTGGCGTTCATTTCAAGAGGAGTAGAATATAAGAGCAGGAATGTGATGTTGAAGTTTTATCAGGCCCTGGTGAGACCTCACTTGGAGTATTGTTAGCAGTTTTGGGCTCCTCATTTAAGAAAGGATGTGCTGACGTTGGGAGAGGATTCAAAGGAAGTTCCTGTGAATGAAAGGGTTATATGAGGAGCGTTTGACAGCTCTTGGAATTTAGGAAAATGAAGGTGATCTCATTGCAGCATTTTGAATGTTGAAAGGTGTTGACAGAGTAGAAGGAGAAAGGTTGTTTCTCATGTAGGAAGTTTAGGTCCAAGGTCAAGAGGGTGCAAATTCAGGATAGAAGGGCATTCACCGATCAGAGATGCATAGGAATCTCTTCAGCAAGAGGCATTTTTGCCACAGGTGGTTGTGGGGGCCGGGTCATTGGATGTATTTAAGACAGAGATTGAGGAGGGAGTCACGTGATGGAGTAGTGGCCGGACGGTGAACTCCAGCCCTCTCCAGAAAAGTCGGGAAAAACAAAGGAAAACACAAAGGCACAGAAATAAAAGTTACAGAAAAGTGAGTATAAAGGTGGAAAGAAGATGGCGACAAAAAAAGAAAAATCGAAAGCAACGGTAAGAAGAGAGGAAGAGAAGACAAAGGAGGAAAAAGGTGAAGGCCTTACCTGTCCGAAGAGGCCCGCTGCGGAGAGAGAAACCCGCTCCCTCAGGTCGGTAAATAATGGACTACAAAAATGGCTCGCAGAGCCGAGTAAAAGTGCGCAACCGCGCATGCGCGATACTTCGTGCATGCGCGATGCGAATGAAAAAAAACACACCGACGGGAGGGGGGACCAGCTGGGGAGTCGATCTCCACAGCCGGCAACGACAGCTGCAGAACACCTGCAGCAAGAAGAGACCACAGAAGACAATAGAAACAAGAAAGAAGAGGAGGAAAGGGCACCAAAGAAACAACAGATGGTCAACCCAGAGGAAGAGGAAGAGTACAGGGAAATAGAAGAAGAAAAGAAAGGCAAGGTAAAGGATATACTTGCTCTTATTAAAGGATACATGGAGTCATTTAAAGAATGGCAAACACAGGAATTTAAGGATTTAAGAAAAAGAATAAACAACACAGAAGAGAAAATAAATAAAATGGAGATGACCTTAACAGAAATGGGAAAGAAAATGGACAAGATGGAAGAGCGGGCAGTAGCAGCAGAAATGGAGGTAGAAGACTTAAAAAAGAAATTGGAGAAATCTAATAAAAAAACTAAAGAGACACAAGAACTACTAGCTCAAAAAATAGATACAATGGAAAACCATAACATAAGAAATAACATAAAGATAGTGGGCCTTAAGGAAGATGAAGAAGGCAAGAATATGAGGGAGTTTATAAAAGAGTGGATCCCTAAGACCCTAGGATGTCCAGAACTACAGCAAGAAATGGAAATAGAAAGGGCACATAGAGTATTGGCCTCTAAACCACAACCACAACAAAAACCAAGATCTATTGTAGTAAAATTCCTAAGATATACTACAAGAGAAAAGGTACTGGAGAAGACAATGGAAAAAGTAAGAGAGGGCAACAAACCACTGGAGTATAAAGGGCAAAAAATCTTCATTTATCCAGATATAAGTTTTGAACTCCTAAAGAAGAGAAAAGAGTTCAATACAGCAAAGGCGATTTTATGGAAGAAAGGGTATAAATTTATACTAAAGCATCCAGCGGTATTGAAAATATTTATTCCAGGACAACAAAACAGACTATTCTCGGATCCAGAAGAAGCACGAAAATTTGCAGAACAATTACAAAAATAGACTGAGGGAGGAAGACGGGTAATGAGAGTTAAAATGATCACGATTGATATGTATGTGGGTAAAGACAAAAATAGACTGAGGGATGAAGACGGGTAATGAGGGTAAAAATGATCACGATTGATATGTATGTGGGTAAAGACAAAAATAGACTGAGGGATGAAGACGGGTAATGAGAGTAAAAATGATCACGATTGATATGTATGCGGGTAAAGAGGTATAAGAGTGAATAGAGACAATGAGCATACATGAATGTATCTGTACTTAGAGGAAAATATAGATAGTATAGACAAGAATTAATAAGGGAAGGTAATGGAATAGAGAGAATAAGGAGGGAATTAAAAGAGTGACCTTTGTGACATATGAAAAGTGAAATCTTTTCTTGGGGGGGCTGGATGGGGGGAAATAGCGGTCACTGCAAAATCAGTTGACGCTTGCGAGTGGATTCGCAAATGCAAATGGAGAGGGGAGATGTGGTTGTCCGACAAGGGATAAAGGACAACTCAGGAGGTGAAGGGGAGATTGGGGATAAATAAGATAGAAATAGGAGAATAAGGAAAATGTTGGATGTTGTAGGAATGTTGTCTTATAAAGAGTTGAAAATAAGAAAACAAAAATGGAAAAGGAGGAAAGGTAATGATGGAAAAACGGAAAGAGAAGATAAACAAAATATAAAAGGGCTACGCTGAACTATATGTCTTTAAATATTAATGGAATACATAACCAAATTAAAAGGAAGAAACTACTAAATTTAAATGAATAAATTTATTCCATTAGAAAAAATAACATATAGGTTAAGAAATAATATTGAAATATTCGAACAAGTATAGGAGCCTTACATTAAATACAATAGCGAAAACCTACCGGGGACAAACATTACCTAAGTTGATGGAAGGAGAAGGAAAGAAAAGAATGGACTCAGTAGAATTTCTGGTGTAATTTTGTTGAATGACAACATTGTCTGACTGGCTTAATGCAACCTAGATTGTATACCTAAAATAGATGAGGGGGGGGGTGGGGGGTGGTTTGGGAGGAAAGGGGGGGGAGAAAAAGTCACTGTATATGTGTGAAAAAGAAATAGTGTATATCATGGCTAATGTGATTTATGGTGTGAAAAATAAAAAATTTAAAAAAAAGACAGAGATTGACAGGTTCTTAATTAGCCAGGGCATCAAAGGTTCTGGAGAGAAAGCCGGGCAGTGGGACTGAGTGTGAAAAAAGATCAGCTCATGATTGAATGGTGGGCAGACTCGATGGGCTGAATATCCTATCTAATGGTCTTATAGAGGCTGCATCATTCGATGTACATAAAGCACAGATACATTTTAGAATAACAGGTGAATTATGGGTGATGGGGAAGGTGGAACTGAGCCCATGGCCAGATCAGCCATGATCTCACCGAGTTGTGGAGTGGGCTTGATGGGCTAAATGGCTGACTCCTGCTCCCATTTCTGATGTTCTCGTCTCTGTTAGGTGGCCCAATAACTAACCAGTGTCCTGGCGTGCCAAACCTCCCACACCCTCCTCTCTCTAATTTCTGTCCCACAGCATCCCCAGCTTTGGCTGTCCCACATTGAACAGGCTCACCGGCAAAACTTGCATTGGCAGCTCCACAAATCTCCCACTGGCCACACGTCCACAGGAAACTATTTTAAGTGCATTTGCAATTACAACAGAACTCACAAAATCCAAAATTGAGAGATGGGGTGGCAAGGTTAACATAGCGGCTAGTGCAACAGTATTACTGTTTTGATATGCACGTAAATAAGAACTACACTTCCCAGCATGCAGTGTCCGTGGTTCGGTGGAAACTGGAACTGATATATATGAGGGGAGTTGCGAGCATTGTCGGTCGAAGACAGTTGGGAGGCGGTGGAAGCAAGAGGACCCATAAACCCAGCACCAATAGATATTCACCAAGACAAATGGTTACTTAAACAAAAGTTGCTTTTAATTTTCTTTAAACATGAAAATAGAATCACACTTTAACTTAACTAACCTAACTTAACCCCCTTCTAATTCTAAGCACACGTGTGTATAATGTGTGTGTGTAAGTTCAGAAAAGTTCTTTGGTTCACAGTCCCATTTCATTTCTCATTCCTCCAAGTTCACTGGTTGCAGGCAATTCTTACACTGTGCACAGAATTTAACATTTATAAAGTTCACCAGGCTTTGGTGTTTGAAAGGTAAATGGTTACTGCTCAGGAAGGTTCTTGTCAGTTTTCAGAGAGATTTGTTGTTCCAGGACATCCACAACTGATGTACTTCCATCTGCCACTTCAGTGTCTTACTGACGAAACTTGCCCCCTCAGGGTTCTCCAGATGATAACCTTTCTTTCTGAATGTAAAGTGTTTGTATGTAACCTACTCGAACAAACTTTTCCCAATTTATCTCCCAAAAACATCTATATACTCTGTCACACAAGGAAAATAAAGTTGGTTAAGAGTTAAACCCACGTAAAGTTGTCCTTGAAAGAACAAGCATAACAATTACCACACCAGAGACCCCAGTTCAAATCCACCAATGCTGTAAGAATTTGTTTGTTCTCCCCGAGACTTGCGTGGGTTTCCTCTGAGTGCTCCGGTTTCCGCTTGTGGTCCAAAGGTGTGTAGAGGGGGTTACAGATCTATTTGGGCGGTGTGGGCTGGAAGGGCCTGTTACCATGCTGTGTCTCCAAATTCATTCTTTTTAAAAATTATTAGAGGGTAACCAAAAGCTTGTCATTCTTTTTGGGGAACAGTTTTTGAATTTGTAAGGATGGAATTGGGTGTGCCTGCTCTGTTCTAGAAAAACATCAGGGACTGCTCGTGAATTCTGTGTTGGATATGCACCGTCAGCCAGGAGTTTGCCTGATGAATTGGACTGGACAGGAACAAGGAGCCGTCACTGAACATCAAGATCGGAACGTTACTCTGCATCGGGAATGGGTTATTTGCCATTGTCCACAAGTTGATTTGTAACTTCACTATAATCCTCTCCTCTCAGCCCATCATGCACTTGCCCAATCAATAATGAAGTTTAGTATTGCCCAAGTGCAATTAAAATCCAGCTTCCAAGGGATATAAAGCACTGACATCAATGTAATGCAGTGGGGGAACTCTACGGGAACTCTCTTTTGCTTCTCTTTCTCTGACTGTAAGAGGCGTTTTGGGCAATTTCTGCTGATGGCAAATCTGTCTGCCTTACCACAGGCAAAAGACAATGTTGTGTAATATGACATTTTTATTACATGACAAGAAATTGAATCTTGAATATTAACACATAAAAAGCCACAAGGAGGGGAAAGAATTCATAGGCAAATACAGCATAATTCATTTATCAAAACAAGCAGTTTTAAAGAAAAATAAAGTCAGAAAGCATGGTCCCTTGTTGCCGCTGGGCACCTGTGGTATTTATGCATGCACGCACATAAAAGCCCACTAAATTTTAAAAGTTTGAGAGTTTTTGACAAGTCCAGATTCTCAGGAGGCCCCAATTTGTGGCATCTGGATTTTTGAACTTCTCTATAAATCTGAGAGGAAAAATGAATAAATAGTCACAATTAGCTGGTATCACTAAAAGTGTGGTGTGTCAGTAGTACAGAGGGATCTGTGGAGGTCTCTTGAGTAGTAACGTGCAATGTATGCACTGATCTGAGCTGTGAACATTCTGGGCACGAGACTTCCCAGGTCTGTCTCTCCCTCTTAGGGAATAAGTCTCTCCTTGCTCCGAATTGCCATGCCTCTGCAGGTGCACTGCAGCCAAGACACAGTGGCCGACTCTCTGCGTGAGAACATTACGACCTCTCTCTGTTACTGAACGGGACAGCAGGACCCATCGTCGGAAGCACTCATAGAAACATAGAAGATAGGAGCAGGAGTAGGTCATTCGACCCTTCGAGCCTGCTCCGCCATTCAACGAGATCATGGCTGATCTTAAAGTTCAGTACCCTGTCCCCGCCTTCTCTCCGTAACCTTTAATACCCTTATACTGAAGAAATAGATCTAATTCCCTCTTAAATAGATTTAATGAACCTGCCTCTACTGCCCTCTGTGGCCATGAATTCCACAGATTCACCACCCTCTGGGTATAGAAATTCCTCCTCATCTCGGTCCTAAATGGTTTGCCTATTATCCTCAAACCATGGCCCCGGGTTCTGGATTTTCCCACCATTGGAAACATCCCATCTGCATCCATTCTGTCCAGTCCTGCCAGAATTTTATAGGTCTCTATGAGATCCCCTCTCAATCTTCTAAACTCCAGCAAGTACAATCCCAATTTGCGCAGTCTTTCCTCATAAGTCATTGCCATTCCAGGTATCAGCCTGGTGAATCGCCTCTGCACTCCCTCCATTGCAAGAACATCCTTCCTTAGATAAGGTGACCAAAACTGCACACAATACTCCAGGTGGGGTCTCACCAAGGCCCTGTACAGCTGCAGTAAGGTATACTCAAACCTCTTGATATGAAGGCCTATACTCAAAGTTCCTATACTCAAACCTCTTGATATGAAGGCCAACATACCATTTGCCTTTTTAACCGCCTGATGTACCTGCATGCTTGCCTTCAGAGACTTGTGTACAAGTACCCCTAGGTCTCTGCACTTCCCCATCTCTTAATCTATTGCCATTCAAATAGTAATCTGCCCTCCAGTTTGTATTACCAAAGTGGATAACCTCACATTTATCCACATTGTAGTGCATTTGCCATGTATCTGCCCAGTGGCCCATTGCCTGTACTCCTGGCAGAGGCTCCTGACCAGTGGCCTATGGGGATATGTGCCCAGAATTTAAGAGATTCTAACCTGTCATGTAACACCACAGATTTGACCTTTGAACCTGTTGTGAGGAGGAAAGCATGGAGTTTGACCTTTGAACCTGTTGTGAGGAGGGAAGCATGGAGTTTGCCAGCAGCCATTTCTACATCATAGGAACCCCGGCCGCAGACCAGCCCAATCTCGGAGGAGCTTCCCCCTTGGGGACAGAGTGCGCTGATGGGCCAGGTGAGTACCCAGGAGATGGATGGCTTTGCAGGGATTTCTCTGCCTTTCCTCAGATTGTAACCACTGCTCTTGTTGTGTTGGCAGGCAGTGCCCCAGCGTTTCCTTTCTATCAACCTGTGGAGGGCTGTGACCCCAACACTGAGCAGCACCAGGTGGTCAACTCCCCTCTGTATGACCTGGTGTATGAGGCCTGTCCTGAGAAGCTGAGGAATGGAGGAGCACTGCCTGGGGAAGACCCACTCTACCAGAACTACAGACCAGTGCCAACCTCCATCACTATTTCCTCCACTTATAGCAACAGCCCCAACCTCTGCACAGCCACAGGGGAGCAGGAACATGCACTAGGTTCAAGCTGTTATGACAGAGACAAGAAGGCTGGGCAACATTTCTCAGATGCACCCCCGGTGCCTCCACCCCGCCGTTCCCGTGTCAACAGAGCCCAAGGTGAGATGCAACATGTCAATTAATCGTAGCAATCTTCTCTCCTCATCTAGAGCTTCATGGCCTCTTCTCTGCTCCCTTTCCCACTGGAAACTCTCCTCATCCCTGCTTATATTGCCTGCCCACTCATTCATAGACCAGTAGAACATTACAGCACAGAAACAGACCCTTCGCCTCTTCTCGTCTGTCCCAAACTATTATTTAGCTGAATCCCACTGACCTGCATCCAATCCGTGGCCCTCCATTACCTCTACCATCCAAGTACCTATTCACTTCAGCTGGCAGCTCATTCCACATTCTCTCCACTCTATGTGTAAAAAATTCTCCATGATATTCTCCTTAAACATTTCCCCTTTCACCCTTAACCATTGTCCTCCAGTTTGTATCTCACCCAACATCAGTGGAAAAAGCCGATTTGCATTTACTCTCTACCCCACATAATATTCTATCAAATCTCCCTGCATTCTTCTATGCTCCAGGGAATAAATTGCCAACCTGTTTATCCTTTCCCTATGTCAGTTCCTCAAGTCCAGGGAACATCCTAGTAAATCTTCCCTGCACTCTTTCAGTCTTATCCATCTCTTTTCTGTAGTTAGAAGACCAAAACTATGCACAATACTCCAAATTTGGGCTTGAAACCTTCTCTTTGTCCTCTCTCCACAGCCCCCCGTCCTCTCTCCGCCCCCCGTCCTCTCTCCGCCCCCCGTCCTCTCTCCGCCCCCCGTCCTCTCTCCGCCCCCCCCGTCCTCTCTCCGCCCCCGTCCTCTCTCCGCCCCCGTCCTCTCTCCGCCCCCGTCCTCTCTCCGCCCCCCGTCCTCTCTCCGCCCCCGTCCTCTCTCCGCCCCCGTCCTCTCTCCGCCCCCGTCCTCTCTCCGCCCCCGTCCTCTCTCCGCCCCCGTCCTCTCTCCGCCCCCGTCCTCTCTCCGCCCCCGTCCTCTCTCCGCCCCCGTCCTCTCTCCGCCCCCGTCCTCTCTCCGCCCCCGTCCTCTCTCCGCCCCCGTCCTCTCTCCGCCCCCGTCCTCTCTCCGCCCCCGTCCTCTCTCCGCCCCCGTCCTCTCTCCGCCCCCGTCCTCTCTCCGCCCCCGTCCTCTCTCCGCCCCCGTCCTCTCTCCGCCCCCGTCCTCTCTCCGCCCCCGTCCTCTCTCCGCCCCCGTCCTCTCTCCGCCCCCGTCCTCTCTCCGCCCCCGTCCTCTCTCCGCCCCCGTCCTCTCTCCGCCCCCCGTCCTCTCTCCGCCCCCCGTCCTCTCTCCGCCCCCCCGTCCTCTCTCCGCCCCCCCGTCCTCTCTCCGCCCCCCCGTCCTCTCTCCGCCCCCCCCGTCCTCTCTCCGCCCCCCCCGTCCTCTCTCCGCCCCCCCGTCCTCTCTCCGCCCCCCCGTCCTCTCTCCGCCCCCCCCGTCCTCTCTCCGCCCCCCCCGTCCTCTCTCCGCCCCCCCCGTCCTCTCTCCGCCCCCCCCGTCCTCTCTCCGCCCCCCCCGTCCTCTCTCCGCCCCCCCGTCCTCTCTCCGCCCCCCGTCCTCTCTCCGCCCCCCGTCCTCTCTCCGCCCCCCGTCCTCTCTCCGCCCCCCGTCCTCTCTCCGCCCCCCGTCCTCTCTCCGCCCCCCGTCCTCTCTCCGCCCCCCGTCCTCTCTCCGCCCCCCGTCCTCTCTCCGCCCCCCGTCCTCTCTCCGCCCCCCGTCCTCTCTCCGCCCCCCGTCCTCTCTCCGCCCCCCGTCCTCTCTCCGCCCCCCGTCCTCTCTCCGCCCCCCGTCCTCTCTCCGCCCCCCGTCCTCTCTCCGCCCCCCGTCCTCTCTCCGCCCCCCGTCCTCTCTCCGCCCCCCCGTCCTCTCTCCGCCCCCCCGTCCTCTCTCCGCCCCCCGTCCTCTCTCCGCCCCCCCGTCCTCTCTCCGCCCCCCCCGTCCTCTCTCCGCCCCCCCCCGTCCTCTCTCCGCCCCCCCCGTCCTCTCTCCGCCCCCCCCCGTCCTCTCTCCGCCCCCCCCGTCCTCTCTCTCCGCCCCCCCGTCCTCTCTCCGCCCCCCCGTCCTCTCTCCGCCCCCCCCGTCCTCTCTCCGCCCCCCCGTCCTCTCTCCGCCCCCCCGTCCTCTCTCCGCCCCCCCGTCCTCTCTCCGCCCCCCCGTCCTCTCTCCGCCCCCCCGTCCTCTCTCCGCCCCCCCGTCCTCTCTCCGCCCCCCCGTCCTCTCTCCGCCCCCCCGTCCTCTCTCCGCCCCCCCCGTCCTCTCTCCGCCCCCCCCGTCCTCTCTCCGCCCCCCCCGTCCTCTCTCCGCCCCCCCCGTCCTCTCTCCGCCCCCCCCGTCCTCTCTCCGCCCCCCCGTCCTCTCTCCGCCCCCCCGGTCCTCTCTCCGCCCCCCCGTCCTCTCTCCGCCCCCCCGTCCTCTCTCCGCCCCCCCCGTCCTCTCTCCGCCCCCCCCGTCCTCTCTCCGCCCCCCCGTCCTCTCTCCGCCCCCCCGTCCTCTCTCCGCCCCCCCCGTCCTCTCTCCGCCCCCCCCGTCCTCTCTCCGCCCCCCCGTCCTCTCTCCGCCCCCCCGTCCTCTCTCCGCCCCCCCGTCCTCTCTCCGCCCCCCCCGTCCTCTCTCCGCCCCCCCCGTCCTCTCTCCGCCCCCCCCGTCCTCTCTCCGCCCCCCCCGTCCTCTCTCCGCCCCCCCCGTCCTCTCTCCGCCCCCCCCGTCCTCTCTCCGCCCCCCCCGTCCTCTCTCCGCCCCCCCGTCCTCTCTCCGCCCCCCCCGTCCTCTCTCCGCCCCCCCCGTCCTCTCTCCGCCCCCCCCGTCCTCTCTCCGCCCCCCCCGTCCTCTCTCCGCCCCCCCCCGTCCTCTCTCCGCCCCCCCCGTCCTCTCTCCGCCCCCCCCGTCCTCTCTCCGCCCCCCCCGTCCTCTCTCCGCCCCCCCCGTCCTCTCTCCGCCCCCCCCGTCCTCTCTCCGCCCCCCCCGTCCTCTCTCCGCCCCCCCGTCCTCTCTCCGCCCCCCCGTCCTCTCTCCGCCCCCCCGTCCTCTCTCCGCCCCCCCGTCCTCTCTCCGCCCCCCCCGTCCTCTCTCCGCCCCCCCCGTCCTCTCTCCGCCCCCCCCGTCCTCTCTCCGCCCCCCCCGTCCTCTCTCCGCCCCCCCCGTCCTCTCTCCGCCCCCCCCGTCCTCTCTCCGCCCCCCCCGTCCTCTCTCCGCCCCCCCCGTCCTCTCTCCGCCCCCCCCGTCCTCTCTCCGCCCCCCCCGTCCTCTCTCCGCCCCCCCCGTCCTCTCTCCGCCCCCCCGTCCTCTCTCCGCCCCCCCCGTCCTCTCTCCGCCCCCGCCGTCCTCTCTCCGCCCCCCCCGTCCTCTCTCCGCCCCCCCCGTCCTCTCTCCGCCCCCCCCGTCCTCTCTCCGCCCCCCCCGTCCTCTCTCCGCCCCCCCCGTCCTCTCTCCGCCCCCCCCGTCCTCTCTCCGCCCCCCCCGTCCTCTCTCCGCCCCCCCGTCCTCTCTCCGCCCCCCCCGTCCTCTCTCCGCCCCCCCCGTCCTCTCTCCGCCCCCCCCGTCCTCTCTCCGCCCCCCCCGTCCTCTCTCCGCCCCCCCCGTCCTCTCTCCGCCCCCCCCGTCCTCTCTCCGCCCCCCCCGTCCTCTCTCCGCCCCCCCCGTCCTCTCTCCGCCCCCCCCGTCCTCTCTCCGCCCCCCCCGTCCTCTCTCCGCCCCCCCCGTCCTCTCTCCGCCCCCCCCGTCCTCTCTCCGCCCCCCCGTCCTCTCTCCGCCCCCCCGTCCTCTCTCCGCCCCCCCCGTCCTCTCTCCGCCCCCCCCGTCCTCTCTCCGCCCCCCCCCGTCCTCTCTCCGCCCCCCCCGTCCTCTCTCCGCCCCCCCCGTCCTCTCTCCGCCCCCCCCGTCCTCTCTCCGCCCCCCCCGTCCTCTCTCCGCCCCCCCCGTCCTCTCTCCGCCCCCCCCGTCCTCTCTCCGCCCCCCCCGTCCTCTCTCCGCCCCCCCCGTCCTCTCTCCGCCCCCCCCGTCCTCTCTCCGCCCCCCCCGTCCTCTCTCCGCCCCCCCCGTCCTCTCTCCGCCCCCCCCGTCCTCTCTCCGCCCCCCCCGTCCTCTCTCCGCCCCCCCCGTCCTCTCTCCGCCCCCCCCGTCCTCTCTCCGCCCCCCCCGTCCTCTCTCCGCCCCCCCCGTCCTCTCTCCGCCCCCCCCGTCCTCTCTCCGCCCCCCCCGTCCTCTCTCCGCCCCCCCCGTCCTCTCTCCGCCCCCCCGTCCTCTCTCCGCCCCCCCCGTCCTCTCTCCGCCCCCCCCGTCCTCTCTCCGCCCCCCCCGTCCTCTCTCCGCCCCCCCCGTCCTCTCTCCGCCCCCCCCGTCCTCTCTCCGCCCCCCCCGTCCTCTCTCCGCCCCCCCCGTCCTCTCTCCGCCCCCCCCGTCCTCTCTCCGCCCCCCCGTCCTCTCTCCGCCCCCCCGTCCTCTCTCCGCCCCCCCGTCCTCTCTCCGCCCCCCCCGTCCTCTCTCCGCCCCCCCCGTCCTCTCTCCGCCCCCCCCGTCCTCTCTCCGCCCCCCCCGTCCTCTCTCCGCCCCCCCCACCCCTTCTCCCTCCCCCCAGCCTCTCATTCAGTGATACCTCTGCTGATCCAGCTCTCGATCCCCTTCCAGGTGCACCGCCTCCGCTGCCACCAAGACCAGCCACCATGAAGCAGGTCCCAGAGTACATCAAGGTGATCGATGGGGGTACTGGTCCAGGTCCATTACCTGGACATCTTCAATCGGCCAAGGGTGCCTGCCCTCCCCTGCCTCCACGTCCTGTTGAAGGTGAGGGGGCGGGGAGTCATGAATGGGTGAGGGGTGAGGAGACCTGAACAGGTGAGGGGGAGGGGGAAGTGGGATGCTTCCTCGACAGGAAGAAGAACCAACCCGTGGAGGCGTGATATTACAGTTCTCTCCACCGTGGATGAACAGCCGACCTACAGTAGATTAATACAGCATGTAAACAAGCCCTTCAGCCCAACCTGTCCTTGCAGACCAAAATGTCCCACCCAAACTTGTCCCACCTGCCTGCATTTGGCCCCAGTCCCTCTGATCCCATCCCATCCTATCTTATCTGTGAATCCTTCCTGTGGTTTTTCTTCGACATTGCAATACTATCTGTCAAGTGCCTCCTCCAGCAGCCCACTCCATTCCGAATAACCATCCATCTGGTACAAAGGGGAATAAATCAATAAAACCAGACAGCATTGTTAGCATAGCGGTTATTAGCATGACGCTATTACAATGCCAGCGTGTTGGGTTTAAATCCCTACTGGCTGTAAAGAGTTTGCATGTTCTCCCCGTATTCATGTAACTTTCTTCCAGGTGCTCCGATTTTCTCCCATGTTCCAAAGTCGTACAGGGTTAATTGGGTGTAATTGGACAATAGACAATAGGAGCTGGAGTAGGCCATTTGGCCCGTCGGGCCAGCACCGCCACAGCATGAGCTTGTTGGCTAGAAGGGCCTGTAACCGTGCTGGCACTAAATTTAAATGCAGCATTAAAGAAAATTCTCCTCCACCTCCCCTGGGTCCTTCACCTCTCCTGCTCACACACATCCTGCTACTGGGAACATTCTTCATCACCCTTTGAACAGTATCAGTGTGGTCATCTGTCCTTCCTGGAATGTGCCCAAGGATGGCGACAGTCTGCCAATGAACCAGCCTGTTGCCGGTTCAAGACCACTTCCTCCAAGAATCCCTGGACAAATAGGCCTGCCGTGCAGCCTCACCGACAAGTAATCTCTCTAGTGCCGTCAGTGTTGCCTCACCTCGTTCTCTTCAGCTGTCCTGCGTTGGCCCATTTCACCATCATCCTGGAGGTCTCCCTCCCCTCCAGATGATAAATTCCCATGTTGCCACAATCAGAGATGGTGTGAGCACCGAGCCCCCCGTCACCTTGTCTATCCTCCATGAGAGCAGACACTGGATGTGTGAACTAAAAACCGGCGATGAAGCAGCTTCTGGGGAGAGAGACAATTAAACATTTCAGGACAAAGTCCCTCTGATGACCGAAATATGAACTCTGTAACCATTTCCAGAGCAGCTGCCCTGTCTGCCAAATGCTCCAAAGCTCATTTTTTAAGCCACCTTCACATCCAGGGTGTTGTGTTGGGAAGAGTATCAGGTTCGGTGGGTTCACAGACAAATGAGTCTGAGCACAAGTGTACAATCACACATAACTTTAACACACGAGACAAACGGGAGAATGTTTAAATGGTACTCGATTACTTTTTCATTTAAGCAACGATATAGACATTCACCTCAGACCTATGTTGGACTCCGGCAATAGTGAACCTGTAATTGGCACGCTCACACACTTGAATACACACACAACAAACAGGGATTAATACACTCACCCAGTTCCATGACCAACAGGGGTGTGGCTCTCTGCAAGTATTGATCTATTGCAATACTATGGCTCAGCTTCACTTTACCCGTGATACTTCCAGCGATCTCCACAGTAGCAACCTGACATAGAGCAATGTCCGGGGCTTGGACCACAAGGCAGAGAGAAAGAATGTGTTGTGTGTTGGTGTTACATATAATGCTAATCTGTTTCTAGCCAATAATGTCCCTTGCACTAATGGGTGGCCGGAGACCAACCTTGACTAACAGGTGATGTGACTTCCGACTAAGTTTCAGACAGGGAGAACACATGGCCACCTGCTGTACACACATTCCAGATAGGCTGGGCGGTCACATTTCCTCCATACACAACACAGGATTCTCCAGCTCCACATAGTTCGCTGCGAAAACTCAGTCGCAACAAAACTCCGGTTCTCAACATCGACCATACTTCTCTCGCGGATACTGCGCAACCCGCTGAATTCCTCCAGCAGAGCGTGGTTGGGTTCAGATTCCAGTGTTTGCCTGTAAGTTTTACGTAATATGTTCTCAAACATCTCACACGCAGCCACTCTCCTCTACGACTCCATTAAAGCTGAGTTTTGACACAGCAGACCATAGCAAACATTCTCCAGGTATCAATCAACTCTGCTGGTGACCGGCACCTACGTTAATCAGCCCACTAATGGGACTGACCAGTTGGGAGTAACCAGTGGAGTCAGGCATTTAGGAGTGACCTGCTGGGACTGACCCATGGACCTGCCTGTTTGTTTCCATAGGATTTCCAAAGTCCAAACACAAGGAGCTGACTGAGGACGTCAATGTAGTGCTGGTGAATTTAGGAAAACTGGTCGACATCCAGGATGGTAACGTTTATACGCCAGACTGATTCCCCTCCGTCCCAGCTCCCCTTAACACTTCACCCATCTCCCTGTCCCCTCTCCCTCCTCTGCCCCTCTCCCTCCACTACCTTCCCTCTCTGCACCACCCCCTTTTGTATCTGTACATTTCTAACCCCTGAGCACTGGTTCACTGGCTTTGATGGTTCTTATCTGACTCGATCCAAAGTGCGCTGTTTTCTACTACCTGTCTCCGCGCCTATCTCTGTGACAGTCACTCTTGGACCCTACTGAGACTAACAAGTGCTCTGTGATGGTCACTCTTGGACCCTACAGGGACTAAAAGTGCTCTAAGATGGTCACTTTTGGACCCTCCCACAGGGATTAACTTGGTGCTTTCCTTGCAGTGAAGCCGCTGGATGGGACTGCAGTTTATTGCCAGAACTGCTCAGCAGCCATGTCCACCTGCAGTGGGATGCTGGAGCCCATTCCTATGGTGAGTAGTCCCCCCCCCCCAACCCCCCACTAGCAAGAATCTCACTCCCCCACCTCCAGCGAATAGCCCTCCCCCCTCCCTCCCTGCCTGGTGAGCCACCCTTCTTCCCCCCCCCCCCGCCCCCAGTGAGTTGTCCCCTCCTCTCCCATGCCCCGGGAGTTTCCCCCTCCCCCCCCCCAGGTGAATCTCTCCCACTGAGTGAGTCGCTCCCTTCCTTCTCCCCAGCCCCCCCCCAGGTGAGTTCTCCCCTCCTCCCCCACTGCCCGTTCCCTGGGGTGAGTCTTTCCCCTCCCCATGGAGGACATGGATTAAGGGTGAAAGGTGAAATGATTAAAGAAAACATTAGGGGGAGCTTCTTCATGCAGAGATGGACAGGAATGTGGAACAAGCTGTCACCTGAAGTGGTGAACTTGACATTTAACAACAATTAGAACAGGTTCATGGATGGGAGGGGTTGGGTGGGATATGGTCCAGGTGCAGGTCAGTGGGACCAGGCAGAACAATAGTTTGGAATGGACTTGAACAGACTAGGATTTGAGGTGGTGGGGGAGGGGCGTTTTACCAGGATGTTGCCTGGATTGGAAAAAATGTCTTATAAAGCAAGTCAACAGCTAGGGCTTTTCTCTTTGGACTGACGAAGTAAGAGAGAGGAGGTTATGAGGGTGGTCAGCCAGCAGCTTTTTCCTAGGGTGATAACAGCAAATACCAGAGGATATCTGTTGAAAGTGAGTGGAGGCAATTTTAGGGGCGAGGTCAGGGGTAAGTTTTTTTTTACTCAGAGAGTGGTGGTTGCCAGAGCTGGTGATGGAAACTGGTACAATCAAAAGCCTCAGAGAGCCACATGCCTGTAAGAAAAAATAGAGGGTTACGAGGGAAGGAAGGATTAGATCATCAAGGAGCAGGTTTTTCTGTCAGCACAACATTTGTGGGCTGAAGGGCCTGTACTGGGCTGAAATGTTCTATGATTTCACTGTTTTTAGTAGGAAATCACCTCTTGATTGTGCACCTGAGCAACCAGGTCTACTTTCAAGATGATGACTGATGACCAACTCAGAGATAAATAGTTTTATCTTCATGAGATTCTCCAGTCAGTCAGGTTACTTGCCATCTTTCTGTGCGGAGAAGGCTTTAACATGGGATTGCTTCAAGTGACCATCTTTGAGTCAGTACAGCAGTAGGAAATAAATGCCAAGGTGTTGGAAGGGTGAGGGCAGCATAACTTGAACTTAATCAGTGCCCTCATTGTTGTTTCTGGGCATTTAATGGTTTCTCTCCCTGTATTGGCAGCACAGAAAGTGCTGGAGAAACTCGGCAGGTCACGCAGCCTGCAGAGAAGGTAAAGGGCAGTCTACATTCTGGCCTAGGTCCTCCCTGTGGGTGCTGCATGACTTACTGAGTTTCTCCAGCACTCTACTGCTCTCGACCCCAGTGTTTGCATCCTTCCCTTTATTTGCTCCCCGTACATTTTTTCGAAAGCACGTGTCGCGTCCTCCTCAGTTTTAGCTAAGACGGGAGTCTTGTGTTTTTCCCTTAGATATGGAAATGCGAATTCTGCGACAACAGGAATGCGCTGGATTATCGACTCGGCAAGGGCATGAGCAGTGATGATCAGGTGTACGTCCACCTTCCGAACCCACTCACCTCAGAGGATATTGGTGACTCGCTGGTCGTGTTCTGTGTGGATACCTCTGGCAGTATGAGTGTGACATTCGAGGTAATCAGTATGAAGCAGGGAGACCACTCTCTTTCCCCCCTAAATTGTGGGTCATTAGGGAGCAGTACAAGAGTCACAGAGTAACTCTTCAGCAGCCTAGAAACAGATCCTTTACCAACTCGTCCATGCCGGCCAGAGTGTTCCTCAGCTCCACCCTCTCTTCTGTCCCATGGCCCTTTAAGTATTTCTATCCACAGACCTGTCTAAATGTCTTTTTTTTTTAATTTTTTATTTTTCACACCATAAATCACAATAGCCATGATATACACTTTTTTTTTTTCACACATTTACAGTGACTTTTTCTTCCCCCCCCCTTCCCTCCTCCCAAGCCACCCCCCCACCCCCCCCTCTCTTCCATTTTAGGTATACAATCTAGGTTGCATTAATTCAGTCAGACAATGTTGTCATTCAACAAAAATACACCAGAAATTCTACAGAGTCCATTCTTTTCTTTCCTTCTCCTTCCATCAACTTAGGTAATGTTTGTCCCCGGTAGGTTTTCGTTATTGTATTTAATGTAAGGCTCCCATATTTGTTCGAATATTTCAATATTATTTCTTAAACTATATGTTATTTTTTCTAATGGAATACATTTATTCATTTCTATATACCATTGTTGTATTTTCAAATTATCTTCCAATTTCCAGGTTGACATAATACATTTTTTTGCTACGGCTAGGGCTATCTTAACAAATCTTTTTTGTGCATCTTCCAAGTCAATTCCAAATTCTTTATTTTTTATGTTACTTAGGAGAAAGATCTCTGGATTCTTTGGTATATTGTTTTCTGTTATTTTATTTAATATCTGATTGAGATCATCCCAAAATTTTTCTACTCTCTCACATGTCCAGATTGCATGAATTGTTGTTCCCCTTTCTTTTTTACATCGAAAACATCTATCAGATACTGTTGGGTCCCATTTATTTAACTTTTGCGGTGTAATGTATAGTCTGTGTAACCAATTATATTGTATCATACACAGCCTCATATTTATTGTATTTCTCATCGTTCCAGAACATAATTTCTCCCATGTTTCCTTTTTTATCTTTATATTTAAATCTTGTTCCCATTTTTGTTTAGTTTTACCATTTGTTTCCTCATTCTCCTTTTCTTGCAGTTTGATATACATATTTGTTATAAATCTTTTGATTAACATTGTATCTGTAATCACATATTCAAGGTTACTTCCCTCTGGTAAACTCAAATTGCTTCCTAATTTATCTTTCAAGTAGGATCTCAGTTGGTAATATGCCAGCGCTGTATCTTGTTAGGTCTGCTTTGTTCATGAATGAGTGAGACAAACACCAGACTGAGTCGAAATCAGGGTTCTTTGTTCTTTATTACCGGATTGTAACACTTGCGACTAACAATGTTAGTCGGAGAATGCATTCTGCCGTTATCAGCAAAATGGTGATTTTTTATACCCTTGGATACGTGCTTAGAACATTATCATATCATTACTTGTCCAATGACTAAAACTGTTGCTATCCTTTCCCTGCTAGCTTCCTGCCTCTCAATCCATCAATGTCTCTCTTATCTTGTAAGTACAAGGATGCATTCACATCTTGTTACAGCCCTGTACAGGGTAACTCCTTACACATTCCCATCTCATGATGTTTTATCTTACAATCTCCAGTTATATTGTACTTATCTCTCATTTGTTCAAAGGATAAGAATCTACTTCCTGAAAAACAATTTTCTATTCTTTTAATCCCTTTTTTTCCCCATTTTCTAAAGGAAAGGTTGTCTATTGTAAAAGGGAGTAGCTTATTTTGCGTCAATATTAGTTTTGGTATTTGATCATTTGTTTTATTTCTTTCTACATGAATCTTCTTCCATATATTGAGGAGATGGTGTAATACTGGAGAAGTTCTATGTTGTACCAATTTTTCGTCCCATTTATATAATATGTGTTCAGGTATCTTTTCCCCTATTTTATCTAATTCTAGTCTCGTCCAGTCTGGTTTTTCCCTTGTTTGATAAAAATCTGATAGGTACCTTAATTGTGCGGCTCTATAATAATTTTTGAAGTTTGGCAATTGTAAGCCTCCTTGTTTATACCATTCTGTTAATTTATCTAGTGCTATCCTCGGTTTCCCCCCTCTCCATAAAAATTTCCTTATTATTTTCTTTAACTCTTTGAAGAATTTTTCTGTCAGTTGTATTGGCAATGCCTGAAATAAGTATAGTATCCTTGGAAAAATGTTCATTTTAATACAGTTTATCCTTCCTATCAGTGTTAGTGGTAGCTCTTTCCAATGCTCTAAATCGTCCTGTAATTTTTTCATTAGTGGATTGTAATTGAGTTTATATAATTGGCCTAGATTTTTGTTTATTTGCACACCTAGGTATCTTATTGCCTGCATTTGCCATCAGAATGGGGATTCCTCCTTAAATTTTGAGAAATCCGCGTTATTCATAGGCATTGCTTCACTTTTATTTACGTTTATCTTGTATCCCGACACTTCTCCATATTCCTTCAATTTCTTATATAGTTCTTTTATTGATAGTTCTGGTTCTGTTAAGTACACTATCACATCATCCGCAAATAGACTGATTATATATTCCCTGTCTTTTATTTTTATTCCTTTTATATTATTATCTATTCTTATCGATTCTGCTAGTGGTTCTATAGCTAGCGCAAACAATAATGGTGATAGTGGGCATCCCTGCCGCGTTGACCTGCTTAAGTTAAATTGCTTTGATACATGTCCATTTACTGTCACTCTCGCTAACGGTCCCTTATATAATGCTTTAATCCAATTAATATACTTCTCCGGTAAACTGAATTTTTGCAATACTTTGAACAAGTAATTCCATTCTACTCTGTCGAAGGCCTTCTCTGCGTCTAAAGCAACTGCTACTGCAGGTGCTTTATTTCCTTCTACTGCATGAATTAAGTTAATAAATTTACAAATATTGTCTGTTGTGCGTCTTTTTTTGATAAATCCAGTTTGGTCTAAATTTACCATTTTCGGTACCTGTTCTGCTAATCTGTTTGCTAATAGTTTTATTTAATATCTTATAATCTGTGTTTAGCAGAGATATTGGTCTATATGACGCTAGTGAGAGTGGATCTTTCCCTTGTTTTAGTATCACTGTAATTATTGCTGTTTTACATGAATCTGGTAAGTTTTGTGTCTCATCAATCTGGTTGATTACATCCAGGAGGGGCGGTATTATTAGATCTTTAAATGTTTTGTAGAATTCTATTGGGAGTCCATCTTCTCCTGGTGTCTTATTATTTGGTAATTTTTTTATTATCTCTTGTATTTCTACTGTTCCAAATGGTTCTGTTAATTTATTTTGTTCCTCTATTTGTAGTTTTGGTAGTTCAATTTTAGTCAAAAATTCATCTATTTTCCCTTCTTTCCCTTCGTTTTCAGTTCGGTATAATTGTTCATAGAATTCTCTGAAGTTTTCCTTAATTTCTTTTGGATTATATGTAATTTGTTTGTCTTTTTTCCTTGTTGCCAATACCATTTTCTTAGTTTGCTCTGTCTTAAGCTGCCATGCTAAGATTTTGTGTGTTTTTTCACCTAGTTCATAATATTTCTGTTTTGTCTTCATTATATTCTTCTCCACCTTATATGTTTGTAATGTTTCATATTTTATTTTTTTATCCGCCAATTCTCTTCTTTTGGTTGTATCTTCCTTTATTGCTAATTTTTTTTCTATGTTTATTATTTCCCTTTCCAACTGCTCTGTTTCCTGATTATAGTCCTTCTTCATCTTGGTTGCATAACTTATTATTTGTCCTCTAATGAATGCTTTCATTGCGTCCCATAGTATAAACTTATCTTCCACTGATTCCGTATTTACTTCAAAGTACATTTTTAATTGTTTTTCAATAAATTCTCTAAAATCCTGTCTTTTAAGTAGCATGGGGTTTAATCTCCATCTATACATTCTTGGAGGGATGTCCTCTAGCTTTACTGTCAGTATTAAGGGTGAATGGTCCAATAGCATTCTCGCTTTATATTCTGTTTTTCTTACTCTATCCTGCATACTAGCTGATAACAAAAATAGGTCTATTCTTGAGTATGTTTTATGTCTAGTCGAGTAGTGTGAGTATTCCTTTTCTTTTGGGTTTTGTTTCCTCCATATGTCCATAAGTTTCATTTCTTGCATTGATTTAATTATAAATTTGGTTACTTTGTTCTTCCTGTTAATTTTTTTCCCCGTTTTATCCATATTTGGATCCAAATTCAGATTGAAATCCCCTCCTATTAGTATGTTCCCTTGCGTATTAGCTACCTTCAAAAAGATATCTTGCATAAACTTTTGATCTTCTTCGTTAGGTGAATATATATTAAGTAGATTCCAAAGCTCCGAATATATCTGACATTTTATCATAACATATCTCCCTGCTGGATCTATTATTTCCTCTTCTATTTTAAATGGCACATTTTTGCTAATTAATATAGCCACTCCTCTTGCTTTTGAATTATACGATGCTGCTGTTACATGTCCTACCCAATCTCTCTTTAATTTCTTGTGCTCCAATTCAGTTAAGTGTGTTTCTTGGACAAATGCTATATCTATTTTTTCCTTTTTCAGTAAATTTAGTAGTTTCTTCCTTTTAATTTGGTTATGTATTCCATTAATATTTAAAGTCATATAGTTCAGCGTAGCCATTTTATATTTTGTTTATCTTCTCTTTCCGTTTTTCCATCATTACCTTTCCTCCTTTTCCATTTCTGTTTTCTTATTTTCAACTCTTTACCAGACAACATTCCTACAACATCCAACATTTTCCTTATTCTCCTATTTCTATCTTCTTTATCCCCAATCTCCCCTTCCCCTCCTGAGTTGTCCTTTATCCCTTGTCGGACAACCACATCTCCCCTCTCCATTTGGATTTGCGAATCCACTCGCAAGCGTCAACTGATTTTGCAGTGACCGCTCTTTTCCCCCACCCAGCCCCCCCCAGAAAAGATTTCACTTTTCATATGTCACAAGGTCATTCTTTTAATTCCCTCCTTATTCTCTCTATTCCATTACCTTCCCTTATTAATTCTTGTCTATACTATCTATGTTTTCCTCTAATTACAGATACTTTCACGTATGTCCATTGTCTCTATTCACTCTTATACCTCTTTACCCGCATACATATCAATCGTGGTCATTTTTACCCTCATTACCCGTCTTCATCCCTCAGTCTATTTTTGTAATTGTTCTGCAAATTTTCGTGCTTCTTCTGGATCCGAGAACAGTCTGTTTTGTTGTCCTGGAATAAATATTTTCAATACCGCAGGATGCTTCAGTGTAAATTTATACCCTTTATTCCATAAAATCGCCTTTGCTGTATTGAACTCTTTTCTCTTCTTTAGGAGTTCAAAACTTATATCTGGATAAATGAAGATTTTTTGCCCTTTATACTCCAGTGGTTTGTTGCCCTCTCTTACTTTTTCCATTGTCTTCTCCAGTACCTTTTCTCTTGTAGTATATCTTAGGAATTTTACTACAATAGATCTTGGTTTTTGTTGTGGTTGTGGTTTAGGGGCCAATGCTCTATGTGCCCTTTCTATTTCCATTTCTTGCTGTAGTTCTGGACATCCTAGGGTCTTAGGGATCCATTCTTTTATAAACTCCCTCATATTCTTGCCTTCTTCATCTTCCTTAAGGCCCACTATCTTTATGTTATTTCTTCTGTTATAATTTTCCATTATATCTATTTTTTGAGCTAGTAATTCTTGTGTCTCTTTAGTTTTTTTATTAGATTCCTCCAATTTCTTTTTTAAGTCTTCTACCTCCATTTCTGCTGCTATTGCCTGTTCTTCCATCTTGTCCATTTTTTTCCCCATTTCTGTTAAGGTCATATCCATTTTATTTATTTTCTCTTCTGTGTTGTTTATTCTTCTTCTTAAATCATTGAATTCCTGTGTTTGCCATTCTTTAAATGACTCCATGTATCCTCTAACAAGAGCAAGTATATCCTTTACCTTGCCTTTCCCTTTATCTATTTCACTGTATTCTTCCTCTTCTTCTTCCTCTGGGTTGGCCATCTGTTGTTTCTTTGATGCCCTTTCCTCCTCTTCTTTCTTGTTTCCATTGTCTTCTGTGGTCTCTTCTTGCTGCAGGTGTTCTGCAGCTTTCGTTGCCGGCTGTGGAGATCGACTCCCCAGCTGGTCCCCCCTCCCGTCGGTGTGTTTTTTTTCATGCGCGGTTGCGCACTTTTACTCGGCTCTGTGAGCCATTGTTGTAGTTCTTTTTCTACCGACCTGAGGTAGTGGGCTCCTCTCTCCACAGCGGGCCTCTTCAGACAGGTAAGGCCTTCACCTTTTTCCTCCGTTGTCTTCTCTTCCTCTCTTCTTTCCGTTGATTTTGATTTTTCTCCTTTTGTCTCCATCTTCTTTCCACCTTTATACTCACTTTTCTTTAACTTGTATTTCTGTGCCTTTGTATTTTCTCTTGTTTTTCCCGACTTTTCTGGAGAGGGCTGGAGTTCACCGTCCGGCCACTACTCCATCACGTGACTCCCCCCTCTAAATGTCTTGAACACTAATTGTTCCTGCCTCTACAGCTTCCTCTGGCAGCTCATCCCACATCTCCTCTGTGGAGAATGTTGCTCCTCTGTGGAGAATGTTGCTCCTCAGGTCTCCTTCCCACCCCTCGCACTCTGCTGTACAAAGAGTTCCCTGGCCCCATCCTGGGAGAATGCAGACTGGCTATATTTGGTGTAATCTGCACATCCCACGAAGGCCACGGGGATTGTGAAGGGTGCTCGATTTTAGTCTTATGTTTTGCTTTGTTCTGGCAGGGGTTTTCCCATCACGAAGAACTAATTATTAAACTTCTTTGCAGCAAGCGATGGGAAGGAACAGCAGTGGATCCCTCTACATGTCACGACTGCAGGTACGAGCCCCTTTAGCAGCCCGAAACCAGCGCGAGCTGTACATGCAATGCCGCTGCCCTCGTGTTGAGACCGAGGGGAAGAGCACAGAAGATGGGCCACCACCTTCATGCTGACTCCACGTGGCTCTAGCAGTACACGCAGGAGCCTGTAGCTTGGATATGCTCTGATCGTTGGTAGTTTACCTGGTCTGGTGAGGCAAAGGTCAAGATCCATGCAGTTGCACAGAGTCTGTAGATGGAACAAAACAGCATCTTGCCCTTACATTATAATAATAATAATTCAATCAGGAGAGCATAGTTAGGTAGTGGTCAGCGCATTGCTATAACACCACCAGCAACCCCTCCCCCCCCACCCCCCGCTATCTGTTCTCCCTGTGACCATGTGGGTTTCTTCTGGGTGCTCCAGTTCCTTCCCACGTTCCAGAGATGTATAGGGTTAGTAGGTTCATTGGTCACACGAGCTCATGGGCCAGAAGGACCTGCTACTGTGCTGTGTCTGTCTCTACTCCAATCTCCAAAGGAGAGTGGAATCACCAGCCATGAGGTGTGGAGGTTCGATCATGGGGCAACTGAAGATGGGGTTGGACAGAGTGTGAGGCTCTTGAGTCAATCAATGTGTTTGGGCTTTGTTTAGGAAAGTGGCGGATGTACAAAACTTGCCCACAGTGAGCAGGCACGAGGGACTGAGTGGCCTTCCCCTGCTACTTCAATGGAGAAGTCCTGGGGTGGGCGAATGGGAACATCTGCATTCCTTCAGTTGTGAAAAGAGGTTTGAAACTAAATGACAAATAAAAATGACAGAACATATGGGGGAGGGGAAAATGAACCCCAAGGTCGAAAAGCTGTTTTCAATTTAATAAATAAGATTTTTACTTCCCTTCATAAAGAAGTGTTGCCCTGTGAAAAGAGACAGATTGAAGAAGTACCTACTGGTTGCAGAAGGCCTCCAACACACATCCTAAGGAGAAGACTGGGTTGTCTGGAACCTATCACCCGTGATCGTGGCTGGGGCCAAAGGTTCCCTTGACTGCTCTGACCCTCTCCAGTGATCCTGAAGCTTGGGGAGTCCTTCTTCAGGGGAAACCCACACGCTCCAATGGAGAAGAGCTGTGTAAGTGGTGTGGTGAACATAGATTGTTACAGCACACTACAGGCCCTTCAGCCCATGATGCAGTGCTGACCTTTATATATAAAAATATGAAACCCTCCCTGCCCCATAACCCTCTATTTTTTTTTTCATCCATGTGCCTGTCTACGAATCTCTTAAATGCTCCTAATGTTCCAGCCTCCACCATCATCCCTGGCAATGCATTCCAGGTACCCACAACTCTCTGTGTTTTTTAAAAAAAACCCTTTACTTTGTACAGATGAGTTACCTGGCAGTTGAGAACAGACCACCAGGATGTGGATGGGGGTAAGGCATACAGTGACCACACAGGGAAAGTGGTTCATTTCTCCATTGTGACCAAGGTTGAATGTTGCTCAGCTCATTGACGTCACTCACACCTGGATGCTGCTTTGTTACAGGCTGTCCAAGAGGCAGTGAACCAATCACTCGACTACCTGCTTCAGACATCACCCAGGACGAGAGTTGCTTTGGTCACATTCAATAATGAGGTAGGAAATGAGGGATCAATGCTCAAACCCTCCCCCTGTGACACCTGGACCCAGCGACCCCTGGGGAAACATCTGAGGTGGGACCATTGGTCAGGAGGAAGTCGTCAGTGCATCTTCTCGCCTTCATGGGGCTCATCAATAATGGAGAATGCTGGAAATGCTGAGCAGGTCAAACAACATCTGCGGGGACTGCATTGTTGATCGGTTCTTCCTCTGTAGATGCTACTTGATTTGCTGTGCACATTAACACTGCCACTTACACCGCTGAACCTTGAAACCAACCCCCTGGTGCAGGGCAGAACCGTCACCTCCAGGTTCAGCTTCGGGACCCTGGGTGACTTTGAACAGCATAGTACAGGCCCTTCAGCTGACAATGTTGTGCTGCCCCAAATGAACCTCCTCCACAACAATCTAACCCTTCCCTATTTCACACCCACAACCCTCTCTTTTGTTGGGACTGCAAGATAGATGCAAACACTCACTTGTTCTTCAGCACAAAATGGTGTCGTCATTTATTATTTTCAACCAACAACTTTCTTCCCAGAAACCACTCTTACCACACCCCACCTGCCTTTCCCATTCACGACACTACTTACTCTCCTCCTTCCGAGCCTCACACTTGAACGTGAACCACCATGCTGTTCCGACTCCCCGTTCCGGCCCATGCATGCACATTACATCTCTTGCGCGTTGCCCCGGATGTGTCACCAGTGGCAACAGGCTCTACTCAAGCCCCACGTAAGTATGCCACCTTGTGCCAGAATGTCCCTATTGCACCAGCCTCCGCCACCATCCTTGGTAATGCATTCCAGACACTCGCACTCACTTTAAACAGATGTCCTCTAATATTTGCTACTGTCACCCTGGGGTAAAAGGTACAGCCTATCTAAGCCCTCCATTAAGTCTCCTCTCCTGCTTCATCGCTCCAAGAGAGAAGCCCCAGCTCCGTCAACCTTGCTTCATCAGATGTTCTTCTATCCAGGTAACATCCTGATAAATCTCCCCTGCACCCTCTCCAAAGCATCTACATCCTTCCTGTAATGAGACACCCAGAACTTGCAATAATATTCCAAGTATGGTCTAACCAGAATTTTATACATTACCTCACAGCTCTTCAACTCAGTCCCCTGTCTAATGAAGGCCAACAAACCATATGCCTACTTATGGGGAAAAGGCTGGTTATTGGAACTAGGTGTGAGTTTAGCTTAGTGCATAGTCACGGAACAGACCCGATGGGCCTAGTGGCCTGCTTCCAGGCAGGAGTGGGGACCTCGGGTTCTTGGGCAGGAGCGGAGACCTCAGGCTCTCGGATTTAAAATGCATACAGAATAACTGGGATGTTCCAAATAAAGGAGGAATTCAAATGATGTAGGTATGCAAATTAAACCGGGAAATACAATGATACCCCAATTTCGCATGATCCCGCTTTTCCACGATGTGATTTTATGGACCCCAACGATCACGTTATAGCGGAGTTTCATTGTAAATCAGAATTCTGTAGATACTGTGGTTGGAGTAAAAACGCAAAATGCTGGGGAAGCTCAGTAGGTCACACAGGGTCCTTTATGTAGCGAAGGTAAAGATGGCCGTATGCACCATCCTACCCTGACCACCCACGGATTAGAGGAACAACACCTTATTTTCTGTCTGGGCCCCCTCCACCCACAAGGCATGAACATCGACTTTACAGCTTTCCATTAAACCTGCTCGCCTTTTCTTTCCCCACCCCCCCTTTTCCAGTCTTTCCAGTTCTTCTACCCACCCATCCATCCCCCCTCCCCTTCATCACTGCTGTCCCCTCCCTCCTTTCTCCAACTATCATTGCCTGCCTTCCTACCCCCCACCGCCGCCTCCTCTTTTGTTCGGGATGCTTGCCGGCATTCTCTCATACCTTGATGAAGGGCTCAAGCCCGAAATGTCGGTGACGTATCTTTGCCTTTGCTACGTAAAGGCTCTGTTTGACCTCCAGTTTGTACCAGATTCCCATGAACGTGCAGGTACCTGCCTTGTTCCAGCGAATGCTCAGTGATGGAAAATCACACCTAAACTCTGTTGCCTTTGACTGACTTCTCAGGTAACCATCTTTGGGGACGGGCTGGGCCCTCCGCACACCCTGCAGGACTTCGAATTAATTGATCAGGAATATCTGAAGAGAAAGGGTTTAGAGGAACCCCTGCCACAGAGTATCTCCGAGAGCAAAGATGCTCTCCGTCACCGAATACAGATGTGAGTATCCTTGTCCCTGGGAATTCTATCCGTGACTCGCTGGAAGCAAGACTGACCTACCTCGAGCACTGACGACAGAGTTACTGGAGATTGGCCATCACAGTTATGCTCCTTCCCTCCCATTTCTCCTTCTTCACTTCAGTCTTCCTCGTGCTCTCTCCAACCTCATTCTTGCTCTTCCCTGAGGACCGATGCAGTACACAAATGTTCCAGAGAAAGTTCCAGGACTATTCTGCTCCTGCACATGAATAACACCTTCCACTTTGCAATTGCTCTTCCTCCTGTGAGAGGACTTGCCTGACCCCACTCACTAAATAAACCACCCCATCCTGCAACCTCCTGACCGTCTTCACCGAACTTGCACGTGTTCTCCACAAATTTCCATCATCTTCTTTGACGGCACAGTTAGTGTAGCAGTTTGCGCCACGTAGTTACAGCACCAACAATCAGGACCGGAGTTTGAATCCAGTGCTGTCTGTAAGGAGTTTGTATATTCTCCCTCTGTCTGCATGGGTTTCCTCTGGGTGCTCTGGTTTCCACCCACTCTTCAAAACGTACTGAGAGCTGTAGGCCATTTGGGTGTAATTGGGCTTGTGGGCTGAAAGGGGCTCTTACTGCACTATATGTATGTAACAATTCTACTCCTGAATCTCTCAAATCACATATAGAGGTGTACAGCCCTGATCCAGGTTTGGCCCATATTGCCTGTGTCAAACAAATTGCCAAATTAATCTCTAGCTCTTGTGCTTATGTGTGATCCCTGTCCCTTCATTCATTGCTCCCCACCAATCACCCCCTCAGTACCAACTCTTGTAACTGCAAGAAATGCTGCACACACATGCGCTCACACCTCCCTGCTCTCAAGTTCCACACTCCATTCATAACCGCATGTATATAAAAGCCTCTCAGATATGTTATTTCACCACTGCCAATGCCCGAAAGAGTCACACAGTCGCTCAACATGTGGTGACGGGTCTTTTCACTTCCTTCAGATCCTGGTTTGTTTTGGCATTTATATTTCATTTATGCTTCAGTAAGATTCGTGTCAATGGGGCCGGTCCCCCAGAGAGAGAGAGAGAGAGTGTGCGTGTGTGTGAGTGACTACATATGTGTGTGAGAAAGATGGAGAGAGGGAGACCCATCCCCCAGTGAGTGTGTGCGAGACCCATCCCACAGTGAGAGAGAGTGTGTCTGCACACATGAGTGAGACATCCCCCAATGTGTGTATATATGCATGCCCGTGGGACCGGAGCCATCACATTGTGTGCGAGGGAAACCAGACCCATCCTACTGTGTGTGTGTGTAGGTGTGGGACCAGACCCATCCCACTGTTTATGTATGTGTGCATACGAGACCAGACCCATCCTCCAGTGAGAAGAGAACAGTGGATGTGTGCGAGTTGAGCAGGGTCTTGCCTTCACCAGGACAGGAGTGATTTGTGGTGGTTTAATTGCCCTCATGCTGTTTGTTGCCTGTCTCGCCCCTGCAGGTTACAGGAGTGCGGTTCCACTGCACTGGGCCCTGCTGCACTCATATCCATAGCAATGGCTGCTCAGAAAGCGCACTCCAAGGTCAGTTGTGTTGTGACGACTTACATCTCCCATCCTGAGGAGAGCACCTCTCGTGGCTCGGCTAGTGCCCCTCTCCCTCCTAGTTTGATGGTAACGTTACATTTTGTCCACACTGACCAGCCTGCCCTGTTTGCCTGTGATTGGCTCACGTCCCTTGAAACCTTTCCTCTCCCCGTACAAGTCAGAATTGTCCCCATCTCTACCACTTCATCTGGCAGCTCATTCCACATAATTCCCACCCTCTGTTCCTCAGAAATCTCCTCATAAATCTTTCCCCTCTCACCTTAAGCCTATAGATAATTTTAGACCTCCTACTGTGGAAAACATTTCCAACCATTCTAAATGTCACCCCTCACCCTTCCTGTGGTGAAGCTCCCAAATCTGTCCACAAAACTGGAAGAGTAATCTCAGCAACGTCGATCACAGCAGAAATGAAAGCAGTCGGGCTAAACGCCACCCTCACCACCTTGTCTCCCTGATTAATGTCCGAGTTAAGCTCCATCACACTTGCCCAGTTCATTGAGATCCTGCTGCTCTTTCACCATCTACTGAACCGACTATTTTGTCACCAGCAGCAAGCAAACACATCGTGCCAATTGCGTCCTCGTCCCAGTTATTCACATAAATGCCAAACACCAATGGACCCAGCACCAGTTCTGCGGTCACAGGCCCCCAGTCTGAGTCTCAACCTTCCACCACCACCCTGTATTTCCTACTATCGAACCAATTCTGTTTCCCATTGGTCAGCTCACCCTGGATTCTTTGTCATCTGACATTCCGGACTAGTCTATCATGGGAAACATTGTCAAAGGTCCTCCTTACTGACAACATATACCACCCTCTTCTCGTCAATCCTCTTGGTCACCATTTCCCATACACAAACCCATGGTGAGCATCAGTAACCAGTCCCGTGCCTTACAAATGTCTGTGGATCCTATCACCCAGAATCCCCTCCAGTAACGGTTCCACCACTGATCTTGGGCTCACAGACCTGTAGTTCCCCAGCTTGTTCTTGCAGCATTAATGAAGGGGTAAATGTCTTTTTCAGGTCCAGCTATTCTCTTCCCCAACTTGCCACACGAAGATACCCTGTGTCAGGCTGTGAGGATTTATACTCCATTAAGTACTAAGTGGTACTGAATATATGTTCCAAGACATCATCATTCATTTTCCTGAATTCCTTAGCTTCTGTGACCTCCCAGGATCATACAGCACGGAGAAAGGCCCAGCTCATCTCTGCTGAACGATGTGCCCCTCCTGCTTTAGTCCCACCTGCCTGCATCAGGCCCAGACATCTCCAATCCCCTCCCATCTATGTCATTGTCCAGGAGTTTCTTAGAGGAAGCTAACATACCTGCCTCTACCACTTTGTCTAGCAGCTCATTCCATCTGCCCACCCCTCCACCACCTGTTTTGTTCACAGGTTATAATCTGTACCGACGGACGGGCCAACACCATCCTGGGGAATCTGGAGGATATCAAAAAAGATGAGGATTATCAGTGCTCTAAGCTGTTCTACCGTCACCTTGCTGAATATGCCATGAAGCAGGGGTAAGTGTCAAGTGCAGGACATTGTCAAACGGGACAACTGGTCACATGGAGCCACATTCACTGCTGCAGTCTGGTTGTCGTCTCTGAGGGTAGATGCACAAAGGGGTGGAAGGCTCAGGCAAGGGGAAGGTATTCAACATCACGTCCATGTTTCAGCAACAAACCCAGATAGTCCAAACTAAAGGATGGCCAAGGAATAACTTTCCATCACAGCCTGTTGGGAGGGAGGGTGACCTTCCCAACCACTCTGAATCCTTCTCTGCATCCCAAAATAAAACCTGTCCAGACAGTGACCTTCCCAACTGCTTCAGATCCTTTGCTGCACCCCAAGATAGACCCTGTCTGGATTTAGCAGGTAGACACAACAAGAAGCAATGTCTCACACCATGTTTAACTGTTCATTCCAGGGTAATTGTCTCTGTCTTGACCATTGAAGGCACAGACTGCAGGTTACCGGAACTGGGACAGTTAGCTGACAAAACTGGGGGAAAGGTGAGAAAATCTGCCACCATGATTAAGGTGAACAAGAGACTCCAGGAGCGGGGCTGGGAATTGGCATGGGGACCGGGTGTGGGGCTGGGAATCGGCACAGAGACCAGAAGTGGGGCTGGGAATTGGCATGGGGGTTGGGGCTGAGAATCGGCATGGGGATCGGGGCTAGGAATTGGCACAGATAATGGGAGTGGGGCTGAGAATTGGCACGGGGACCAGGACGGGTCTGAAAGAAGCGTGATGGCACACGGAGTCCAGAGCGGTGGAGGCAGTATTTGCTCCATTATCCCAGCTCCCACTTGCCCCATTGTCCCGGATGCTGGTCAATGGTAGAGTCAGCTGAGTGGAAGGGAAACAGTGGTTTGAAGATTGGATCGATGCGAAGTGGTGTGTGAGGTTTGAGACACCCCTGAACCTTCACGGTTTTTTTTTTTACCCAGGTGAACATCACCAACCCAGCCAGCCTGTACAATGAATTTGAGCTCATTTTGGAAGATCACATCACTGCCACAAACGTCCTCCTCACCTTCTTTGCAGACGATGGGCTGTGAGTGTTTGGGGTCTGTTCGATAGCAGTGGTCTGCACATATTCTTTGCCACAGGGCGGAGGACCAGTTCCTGGATGGAATGGTGGGGAAGCCATGGGGATGGGGGTTGGGCCTAGCCTTGACCACAATCAAATCAGTGATTGACTCGGGGACCCAGTGTGATATGTCCAGGCTAGTTGGATGGAACAGGGCTGAAATCACCAGAGGAGGTGAATGGTTGGGGACAGAGTGGGAGGGATGGTGCCAGAAATAGTCGAGCATTTTGATCAGAGGATAACAGGGAAGCAGAATAAAATTTGAAGGAGCGAACCTGTGACCCTGACTCCACTGTTGCAAGCAGACCACACCCAACCCTTCACCCCAGCACTGCTCCTCTGACTGAGCCTCAGATTTTCTGAATCCAACGACCTCTGAACTATACGGACTCAGCAGCTGAGCTTCCACAGGCCCTTCCCGGTAGATGAGTCCAAATTTCAGCAAGGAAATTTCTCCCTGTTCTAAATGACCGCCCCCTTCTGTTTGAGTCTGTGTCGACTAGTGAGGCTAGAAACAGGAGGGCAATGCGGCTTAACATGTAGGCTGTTCATTGTACACTCTTCCCTGAAGTTGAGAGACCTGTACCTGCAGGACGGTTTGCATCTGAAATACAGGGGGACTTTGCAGAAAGGTTTGCTAATGCTGCTTCCTGGGGTGTTTAAACTGGATTTAGTTGAAGAGGAGTATATAAAAAACAAGAAAGAAATTAGGGGGGCAAAAAGAAAGTTGCTTTAGCAGACAGGATGAAGGAAACATCCTAAGGACTTCTACAGGTATATTACGAGCAGAAGGATAGTAAGGGGCAAAATTAGTCCTCAAAATTCAACGTGGTCAGTTAAGTATGGAGCCAAAAGAGATGAGGGAGATCTTAAATGGGTTTTTTTTGCATCAGTATTTACTCAAGAGACTGGCACGGAGTCTGTGAAAGTGAGGCAAACCAGCAGGAAAGTCATGGAACCTAAACAGAGAAAGAAGAGATGCTTGCTACTTTAAGGCAAATAAAGGTGGATAAATCCCCAGGGCCCGACAAGGTATTCCCTTGGACCTTGAGGGAGGCTAGGGTTGAAATTGCTGGGGCCTTGGCAGATGTACGTCCTTAGCCACAGGTGAGGATTGGAGGGTAGTTAATGTTGTTCCATTGTTTAAAAAAGGCTCCAAAAATAAATTGGGAAATTATAGGCCAGTGAGCCTGACGTCAGTGGAAGGTAAGTTAATGGAAGGCGTTCAAAGTGATTGTGTATGGATAGTCAGGGGCTGAATAGGGATAGTCAACATGGCTTTGAGCGTGGTGTGTTGTGTTTAACCAATCAGTGGATGTTGACTTCATGGACTTCCATAAGGCTTTTGACAAGATCGTCCCACCCCAGTGGGAGGTTAGTCAGGAAAGTTCCATCGCTTGGCGTCATTTGAGGTAGTAAATTAGATTAGACATTAACATTATGAGAGAAACCAGTGGGCAGTAGTGGATGATTGCTTCTCTGACTGGAGGCCTGCACCTAGTGGCCTCAAGGATCGGTGCTGGGTTCATTGTTGTTGGTCAGTGATCTGGGTGATGATTTAAATTGAATCAACATGTTTGAAGATGGGCACAAAAAGAATAGAGGTGTAGTGGACGGCGAGGAAGGTTTTCAAAGTTTGCAGAGGGACCTGGACCAGCTGGAAAAATGGGCTGCAAAATGCCAGATGGAATTTCATGCAGACAAGTGTGAGGTGTGGAACTTTGGAAGGACAAACCAGGGTCGGACATATAGTAGGGCACTGAGGAGTCAGTGAGTACTGAATATCAGAGATACTACCACAGCTGCAGAAAAGTGGGGAGGGATTGTCTACTGAGTCTATGTGGGTGGAAGGCAGGAACAGGAAGGGGGCAATGATCCTAATGGATGAATGTTATTGACCACCCTCCAATAGTAACAGAGACTTCGAGGAGTAGATTCTTGAAATAAGCAAAAATAATAAAGTTGTATCGATTGGTGATTTTAACTTTCCTAATATTGATTGGCACCATCTTAGACCGAAGGGTTTGGATGGAATGAAATTTGTTCGGTGTGTTCAGGAAGGTTTCCTGACACACTATGTAGATAGGTCAACTGGAGTCGAGGCTATACGTGACCTGGGTTTGGGAAATGAACCAGTTCAGGTGTCAGATTTCTCAGTGGAAGAATATTTCAGAGAAAGTGATCGCTATTCTCTCTCTCCTTTACACTGGAGAGGGGCAGGAATAGACAATTTGGGAAAACATTTCATTGGAGAAGGGGAAAATATGATGCTGTTGTGCAGGAACTTGGGAGCAGACGTACTCAAATGTGGCAAATGTTCCGAGAACATTTAACAAGTATATTCCACTGAGGCAGGTAAAAGCTGGTGTACAGAAAATCTCGTCAAGATGAAAAGAAAAGTTTACGAGAGGTTTAAAGATAGGAATTGATAGAGCTCTCAAGAATGACAAGAAAGACCTTAAGAAAGTACTTGGGTGAACTGGAAGGGGCCGTGAGAAGGCCATAGCAAGCAGTATTATGGTGTTGTACAAGTACGTTAAGACAAGAGGATGAGGAGAGGAGTCACGTGATGGAGTAGTGGCCAGTCGGGGAACTCCAGCCCTCTCCGGAAAAGTTTAAAAAAAAACACACAAAACACAAAGGCACAAACATAAAAATTAAAATAAAGTGAAAGTAAAGGTGGGAAGAAAATGGCAGCGAAGAAAGAAATGTCGAAAGCAACGGGAAGAAGAGAAGAAGAAAGAACGTCGGAAGAAGAAGGTGAAGGCCTTACCTGTCCGAGGAGGCCCGCCGCGGAGAGAGAAGCCCGCTCCCTAAGGTCAGTTGAAGTCCTGAGCTCGGAACTACAAAAATGGCTTGCGGAGCCAAGTAAAAGTGTGCAACCACACATGCGCGACTCCTCGCGCATGCGCGATGCGCATGAAAAAAAAACACTGACGGGAGGGGGGACCAGCTGAGGAGTCGATCTCCACAGCTGAGAATGACAGCTACAACACAACAACAGGAAGAGAACAAAGAAAACAACGAGAACAAGAAAGAAGAGAGTAAAAAGAAAACAAGGAAACAACAGATGACCAACACAGAGGAAGAAGAAGAAGAAGAACATAGAGAAATGGAAGAAGAAGGGAAAGGCAAGACAATGGATATATTTTTTTTAAAGAATATATGGAATCAGTAAAAGAATGGCAATCACAAGAATTTAGTGAAATAAAAAGAAGAATTAAAAGTACAGAAGAAAAAATGAATAGATTAGAGATGGTCATGTCGGATATAGGAAAAAGAGTGGACAAGGTGGGAGAACAAGAAACAGCTGTAGAAATGGAAGTAGAGGACTTAAAAAAGAAATTAGAAGAATCTAATAAAAAAGTTATAGAGACACAAGAGCTGTTAGCTCAGAAGATAGATATAATGGAAAATTATAATAGAAGAAATAATATAAAGATAGTGGGCCTTAAGGAAGATGAAGAAGGCAAGAATATGAGAGAATTTATAAAAGATTGGATCCCCAGGGTCCTAGGAAGATCAGAATTACAGGAAGAAATGGAAATAGAAAGGGCACATAAAACATGAGCCCCGAAACCACAGCCACAACAAAAACCAAGATCCATTTTAGTAAAATTCTTAAGATATACAACAAGAGAAAATATATTGGAGAAAGCAATGAAGAAAATAAGAGAAGACAAAAAGCCACTGGAATACAAAGGTCAAAAAAAAATTTTTCTACCCAGACATAAGTTTTGAACTCCTGAAGAAGAGAAAGGAGTTTAATACAGCAAAAGCAATCCTATGGAAAAAAGGATATAAATTTATGCTAAAGTACCCAGCGGTACTTAAAATAGTTATTCCAGGGCAGCAAAACAGACTATTCTTGGATCCGGAGGAAGCACGAAAATTTGCAGAATTACAAAACAGACAGAGAGATGAAGACATGTAACGAGAGTAAAAATGACCACGAACTATATGTATGTGTGTGTATATATTCTCTTTGGCTTGGCTTCGCGGACGAAGATTTATGGAGGGGGTAAATGTCCACGTCAGCTGCAGGCTCGTTTGTGGCTGACAAGTCCGATGCGGGACAGGCAGACACAGTTGCAGCGGTTGCAGGGGAAAATTTGTTGGTTGGGGTTGGGTGTTGGGTTTTTCCTCCTTTGCCTTTTGTCAGTGAGGTGGGCTCTGCGGTCTTCTTCAAAGGAGGTTGCTGCCCGCCGAACTGTGAGGCGCCAAGATGCACGGTTTGAGGCAATATCAGCCCACTGGCGGTGGTCAATGTGGCAGGCACCAAGAGATTTCTTTAGGCAGTCCTTGTACCTTTTCTTTGGTGCACCTCTGTCACAGTGGCCAGTAGAGAGCTCGCCATATAACACGATCTTGGGAAGGCGATGGTCCTCCATTCTGGAGAATAGACCCACCCAGCGCAGCTGGATCTTCAGCAGCGTGGACTCGATGCTGTCAACCTCTGCCATCTCGAGTACTTCGATGTTAGGGATGAAAGCACTCCAGTGAATGTTGAGGATGGAGTGGAGACAACGCTGGTGGAAGCGTTCTAGGAGCCGTAGGTGATGCTGGTAGAGGACCCATGATTCGGAGCCGAACAGGAGTGTGGGTATGACAACGGCTCTGTATACGCTTGTCTTTGTGAGGTTTCTCAGTTGGTTGTTTTTACAGACTCTTTTGTGTAGTCTTCCAAAGGCGCTATTTGCCTTGGCGAGTCTGTTGTCTACCTCGTTGTCGATCCTTGCATCTGATGAAATGGTGCAGCCGAGATAGGTAAACTGGTTGACCGTTTTGAGTTTTGTGTGCCCGATGGAGATGTGGGGGGGCTGGTAGTCATGGTGGGAAGCTGGCTGATGGAGGACCTCAGTTTTCTTCAGGCTGACTTCCAGGCCAAACATTTTGGCAGTTTCCGCAAAACAGGACGTCAAGCATATATATGTGTGTACATGAGTATATCCGTATTTAAAGGAAAATATATAAAGTATAGATAAGAATTAATAAGGGAAAGAAAGGGAAGAGAGGAAGTAAGGAGGGAATTAAGAGAGTGACCTTTGTTATATATGAAAATTAAAATCTTTTCTGTGGGGGGCTGGGTGGGGAGAAGTTACAGTCACTGCGAAATCAGTTGACGCTTGCGAGTGAATTCGCAAATCCAAATGGAGAGGGGAGATGTGATCGCCCGACAAGGGATAAAGGGCAACTCAGGAAGGGGAGGGGATAGTGGGGTTAAAGAAATTTTAGATAGGAGAATAAGGGAAATGTTTGATGTTTTAGAAATGTTGTCTTATAAAGTGTTCAAAACAAGAAAGCAGAAATGGATAAGAAGGAAAGGTGATGATGAGGAAACGGAAAGGAAAGATAAACAAAGTATGAAATGGCTACGTTGAACTATATGACTTTAAATATTAACGGAATACATAACCAAATCAAAAGGAAGAAACTGCTAAATTTACTGAAAAAAGAAAAAATTGATATAGCATTCGTGCAAGAGACACATTTAACTGAAATGGAGCACAAGAAATTAAAGAGAGATTGGGTAGGACATGTAACAGCAGCGTCATATAATTCAAAAGCAAGAGGAGTAGCTATATTAATCAGTAAAAATGTACCAATTAAAATAGAAGAGGAAATAATAGATCCAGCAGGGAGATATTTAATGATAAAATGTCAGATATATTCGGAGTTTTGGAATTTACTCAATGTATATTCACCTAACGAAGAAGATCAAAAATTTATGCAAGATACTTTTTTGAAGATACCAGACACGCAGGGGAACATACTAATAGGAGGGGATTTCAACCTTAATTTGGATTCAAACATGGATAAAACTGGGAAAAAAATTAACAGAAAGAACAAAGTAACCAAATTTATAATTAAATCGATGGAAGAAATGCAACTTTTGGATATATGGAGGAAACAACACCCAAAGGAAAAGGAATATTCATATTATTCGGGTAGACATAAAACATACTCAAAAATAGACCTATTCCTGTTATCAGCTCACATGCAAGACAGAGTAAGAAAAACAGAATATAAAGCTAGAATATTATCGGACCACTCACCCCTGATATTGACAATAGAGTTAGAGGACATCCCTCCAAGAATGTATAGATGGAGATTAAACTCTATGCTACTTAAAAGGCAGGATTTTAGAGAATTAATTGAACGACAAATTAAAATTTACTTTGAAATAAATACGGAATCAGTGAAAGATAAGTTTAAACTATGGGATGCAATGAAAGCGTTCATCAGAGGGCAAATAATAAGTTATGTAACCAAGATGAAGAAGGACTACAATCAGGAAACAGAGCAGTTGGAAAGGGAAATAGCAAATATAGAAAAAGAATTAGCAATGAAGGAAGATACAACTAAAAGAAGAGAATTGGCAGATAAAAAAATAAAATATGAAACACTACAAACATATAAGGTGGAGAAGAACATAATGAAGGTGGAGAAGAACATATGAACTAGGAGGAAAAACGCACAAAATTCTAGAATGGCAGCTTAAGACAGAACAAACTAAGAGAATGGTATTGGCATCAAGGAAAAAAGACAAACCACTAGCAGAATTGATAAGAATAGATAATATAAAAGGAATAAAAATAAAAGACAAGGAATATAAAATCAGTCCATTTGCGGATGATGTTATAGTGTACTTAACAGAACCAGAACTATCAATAAAAGAATTATATAAGAAATTGAAGGAATATGGAGAAGTGTCGGGTTACAAGATAAACGTAAATAAAAGTGAAGCAATGCCTATGAATAATGCGGATTTCTCAAAATTTAAGAAGGAATCTCCATTTAGATGGCAAATGCAGGCAATAAGATACCTAGGTGTACAAATAAACAAAAATCTCGGCCAACTATATAAACTCAATTATTATCCACTAATGAAAAAAATTACAGGACGATTTAGAGCATTGGAAAGATTTACCACTAACACTAATAGGAAGGATAAACTGTATTAAAATGAACATTTTTCCAAGGATATTATACTTATTTCAGGCATTGCCAATACAACTGACAGAGAAATTCTTCAAGGAGTTAAAGAAAATAATAAGGAAATTTTTATGGAGAGGGGGGAAACCGAGGATAGCACTAGATAAATTAACAGAATGGTATAAACAAGGAGGCTTACAACTGCCAAACTTTAAAAATTATTATAGAGCCACACAATTAAGATACCTATCAGATTTTTATCAAACAAGGGAAAAACCAGACTGGACGAGATTAGAATTAGATAAAATAGGGGAAAAGATACCTGAACACATATTATATAAATGGGATGAAAAATTGGTACAACATAGAAGTTCTCCAGTATTACATCATCTCCTCAATATTTGGAAGAAGATTCATGTAGAAAGAAATAAAACAAATTATCAATTACCAAAACTAATATTGACGCAAAACAAGTTACTCCCTTTGACAATAGATAACCTTTCCTTTAGAGAATGGGAAAAAAAAGGGATTAAAAGAATAGAAAATTGTTTTTCAGGAAATAGATTCTTATCCTTTGAACAAATGAAAGATAAGTACAATATAACTCAAGATACAGCGCTGGCATATTATCAATTGAGATCTTACTTGAAGGATAAATTAGGAAGCAGTTTGAGTTTGCCAGAGGCAAGTAACCTTGAATATGTGATTACAGATACAATGATAATCAAAAGATTTATAACAAATATGTATATTAAACTGCAAGAAAAGGAGAATGAGGAAACAAATGGTAAAACTAAACAAAAATGGGAACAAGATTTAAATATAAAGATAAAAAAGGAAACATGGGAGAAATTATGTTCTGGAACGATGAGAAATACAATAAATACGAGGCTACGTATGATACAATATAACTGGTTACACAGGCTATACATTACACCTCAAAAGTTAAATAAATGGGACCCAACAGTATCTGATAGATGTTTTCGATGTAAAAAAGAAATGGGAACAACAATTCATGCAATCTGGACATGTGAGAAAGTAAAAAAATTTTGGGAAGATCTAAATCAGATATTAAACAAAATAACAGAAAACAATATACCAAAGAATCCAGAGATTTACCTCCTAAGTAACATAAAAAACAAAGAATTTGGAATTGATTTGGAGGATGCACAAAAAAGATTTGTTAAGATAGCTCTAGCCGTAGCAAAAAAATGTATTATGTCAACCTAGAAATTGGAAGATAATTTGAAAATACAACAATGGTATATAGAAATGAACAAATGTATTCCATTGGAAAAAATAACATATAGTTTAAGAAATAATATTGAAATATTCGAACAAATATGGGAGCCTTACATTAAATACAATAGCGAAAACCTACTGGGGACAATCATTACCTAAGTTGATGGAAGGAGAAGGAAAGAAAAGAATGGACTCAGTAGAATTTCTGGTGTATTTTTGTTGAGTGACAACATTGTCTGACTGATTTAATGTATCCTAGATTGTATACCTTAAATGGACGGGAGGGGGGGGTGGGGGGGGTGGGTTGGGAGGAGGGAGGGGGGGGAGAAAATGTCACTGTATATGTGTGAAAAGGAAAAAGTGTGTATCATGGCTAATGTGATTTATGGTGTGAAAAATAAAAATTTTCAAAAAAAAAGAAATTAAAAAAAAAGGAAAAAAGACAAACAAATTACATATAATCCAACGGAGATTAATGAAAAGTTTAGAGAATTGTACGAACAATTATACCAAACTGAAAACGAAGGGAAAGAAGACAAAATAGATGAATTTTTAACTAAAATTGAATTCCCAAAATTACAAATAGAGGAACAAAATAAATTAACAGAACCATTTGAAATAGTAGAAATACAAGAGATAATAAAAAAACTACCAAATAATAAAACACCAGGAGAGGATGGATTCCCAATAGAATTCTATAAAACATTTAAAGATTTATTAATTCCTCCCCTCCTGGATGTAATCAACCAGATTGATAAAACACAAAGCTTACCAGATTCATGCAAAACAGCAATAATTACAGCAATACCAAAGACAGGGAAAGATCCACTCGCACCAGCGTCATATAGACCAATATCTTTACTTAACACAGATTATAAGATAATAGTTAAACTATTAGCAAACAGATTAGCCAACTATGTACCAAAAATAGTAAATCTAGACCAAACTGGATTTATTTAAAAAAGACGAACAACAGACAATATTTGTAAATTTATTAACTTAATTCATGCAGTAGAAGGAAATAAAGCTCCAACAGTAGCAGTTGCTTTAGATGCAGAGAAGGCCTTTGACAGAGTAGAATGGAATTATTTATTCAAAGTACTACAAAAATTCAGTTTACCAGAGAAATATATTAATTGGATTAAAGCATTATATAAGGGGCCATTGGCGAAAGTGACAGTAAATGGATATATATCAAAGCAATTTAACTTAAGCAGATCAACAAGGCAGGGATGCCCACTATCGCCCTTATTGTTCGCGTTAGCTATAGAACCACTAGCAGAATTGATAAGAACAGAAAATAAAATAAAAGGGATAAAAATAAAAGACAAGGAATATAAAATCAGTTTATTTGCAGATGACGTTATAGTATACTTAACAGAGCCAGAAATATCAATAAAAGAATTACATAAGAAATTGAAGGAATATGTAGAAGTGTCGGGATACAAGATTAACGCAAATAAAAGTGAAGCAAGGCGAATGAATAATGCGGATTTCTCAAAATTTAAGAAAGAATCACCATTCAGATGGCAAATGCAAGCAATACGATACCTAGGTATACAAATAAATAAAAACCCTCGACCATCTATATAAACTTAATTATTATCCACTAATGAAAAAATTACAGGACGATTTGGAGCATTGGAAAGACTTACAACTAACACTAATAGGAAGGATAAACTGTATTAAAATGAACATTTTCCCAAGGATACAATACCTATTTCAGGCATTGCCAATACATTTGACGGAGAAATTCTTCAAGGAGTTAAAGAAAATAATAAGGAAATTTTTATGGAAAGGGGGGAAACTAAGGATAGCACTAGATAAATTAACAGAATGGTATAAACAAGGAGGCTTACAACTGCCAAACTTTAAAAATTATTATAGAGCCGCACAATTAAGATACCTATCAGATTTTTATCAAACAAGGGAAAAGCCAGATTGGACTAGATTAGAACTAGATAAAATAGGGGAGAAGATACCTGAACATATATTATATAAATGGGATGAAAAATTGGTACAACGTAGGAATTCTCCAGTATTACATCATCTGCTCAATATTTGGAAGAAGATTCATGTAGAAAGGAATAAAACAAATTACCAATTACTAAAACTAATACTGACGCAAAATCAGCTAATCCCTTTTACAATAGATAACCTTTCCTTTAGAGAATGGGAGAAAAAAGGGATCAAAAGTATAGAAAATTGCTTTTCAGGAAATAAATTATTATCCTTTGAACAAATGAAGGATAAATATTATATAGCTCACGATACAGTGTTGGCATACTACCAACTGAAATCCTACTTGAAGGATAAATTGGGAAGCAGTCTGAGGTTACCAGAGGGAAGTAATTTTGAATATGTGATTACAGACACAATGATAATCAAAAAATTTATAACAAATATGTATATTAAACTGCAAGAAAAGGAGAATGAGGAAACAAATGGTAAAACTAAACAAAAATGGGAACAAGATTTAAACATAAAGATAAAGAAGGAAACATGGGAGAAGCTATGCTCTGGAACTATAAATACAATAAACACGAGGTTACGTATGATACAATATAACTGGATACACAGGCTATACATTACACCTCAAAAGTTAAATAAATGGGACCCAACAGTATCTGACAGATGTTTTCGCTGTAAAAAGGAAATGGGAACAACAATTCATGCAATCTGGACATGTGAGAAAGTGAAAAAATTTTGGGAAGATCTAAACCAGACGTTAAATAAAATCACAAAAAGCAATATACCAAAAAACCCAGAGATCTTCCTCCTAAGTAACATAAAAAACAAAGAATTTGGACTTGATTTGGATGGAGCACAAAAAAGATTTGTTAGGATAACCCTTGCTGTAGCAAAAAAATGTATTATGTCAGCCTGGAAATTAGAAGATAACTTGAGAATACAACAATGGTATATAGAAATGAATAAATGTATTCCATTAGAAAAAATAACATAATTTAAGAAATAATATTACAATATTTGAACAAATATGGGAGCCATACATGAAACACAATAGAGAAAACCTACCGGGGACATCTACCACCTAAAATGACAGAAGGAGAAGAGAATGAAAAGAATTGATTCAGTGGAATTTCTTGTTTATTTTTATTGAGTGACAACATTGTTTGACGGGTTTAATTTATCTTAGATTCTGAACTTTAAATGAATGGGAGGGGAGGTAGGGAGGGTGGGATGGGAAGAGGGAGGGGGGGAGAAAACGACACTATATATTTGAAAAGAAAAATGTATGTATCTTGATCAATGTGGTTTATAGTGTGAAAAATAAAAAATAAAAAAAAAGACAAGAGGATGAGTTGTGTGAGAATTGGACCCATCTGGGGTGATGGTGGAAAGGAGGTCCCCAATTAATACTTTATTTCAGTATTCACCAGAGGAAAGGACCTTGACGATTGTGAGGATGACTTAAAGCAAACTGAGCATTTTAACTTGAAGAAAGAGGATGTTTTAAAATTTACGTTTAGACATTCAGAATGGTAATAGCCCCTCCTGCCCCACATGCCATTGCTGCCCTAATACTCCAATTAACCCAGTGGTTCTCAACCTTTTTCTTCCCACTCACATCCCACTTTAAGTAAACTCTCTGCCATCGGGGCTCTGTGATTAGAAAGGGGTTGCTTAAGGTGGGATGTGTGTGGGAAGGGAAGGTTAAGAATCACTGCTCTAGACCTGACTGTTAATGAAATATTTTGCATGAGAAAAATTGTCATTGCCCCATTTCCTTTGGAGTTCTGAAACCATGCACTTAACGAGTCAGTTAGGTACGATTAAAATAGTGGTTTTCAAACTTTTTCTTTCCACCCACTTCCCACCTTAAGCAATCCCTTACTAATCACAGAGCACCGATGGCATAGGGATTACTGAAAGTGGTTTGTGAGTGGAAATAAAAAGGTTGAGAACCACTGAATTAACCTTTATGTTTTAATTCTTATACCTTCCATAAATTCACTGTTTCCGAGGGAGGTGAATCCACTGAATTCTCTTCCCCTGAGGGAGGTGAATCCCTCTTTGCCCCCAAAGGAGGGGAATCCACGGAATTCTCTGCCCCTGAGGGAGGGGAATCTGTAAAATTCTCCACCCCTGAGGAACAGGAAGGCCAGATCATTTGAGATATTTCAAGTGGTGATAGATAAATATTTGCAAGATTGAGGATGAGGAGGGCTGGTCAGATCGGTCCTGGTCATATGAAATAGTGAGGTAAGCTCGAGGAGCCAAGTGGCCTCCACTTGGTCCAGTCACCTTCTGTGAGTGAGGTTAACTTCATTTTTCTTGAAGGTATTTCAAATATGAAGACAACATCAGCCATAAATCTGTGAAACAGATTGGAAATGTGGTCAAGGACATGACGATCACCTTTGAGTTTGGGATCAAGGACATGGAGCGAGAAGGTAAGTGACATGAGAAGATCGGAATGGAGAGCAGGAGTCACTGATCTGCCCATCGAGCCTGCTACGTTGTTCAGTGAGATCGCAGCCAATCTGCTCATGGACATATCCACCATCCCACCCTGGTCCCCACAACCTTGAATTCCACAATATCTCAAAAATCTATACATTTGTGTTGGGATCTGCTGCTGTCCCAGTACAGGACCCTGCATTGGGACCTGGTGCTAAGCAGACTGGGGTTTTCACAGATATGGTCAGTGATGAGAGACAGTGATCTAACACCCACTGTGGCCCAGTTTTGCACGTTAACACATTGGATGCTTATTAGTTATCTAATCAGCGAGTAAAATCTGAGCAGCTGTCATTTAAACTTGAATGAGAACAGAAAGCAGTATAGTGTAACCACATCCATGTTTTCAGACCTGTTCTTGTGCTCCTTCCTGTTCTCCAGAACTTCGGAAGAAAGCTCTGCTCCCCTTTCAACTTCAGATTGCCTTCCAGTTACGGGATGGTCGCTGTGTCAACAGGATCGTTACTCAGCAGAGGCCAACGACTGACCACAGGTAAATGGGGTTGAACACCTGTACCAGGCTCTGGTGTAGAAGAAACAGAGCTTCCATTCTGCTCTTCACTCTGCTCTTTCCTTCCCCACATCCAGAGTCTCCTTCAACAGCCTTGGTGCATACTTCACATCAACTTCCCCACCCCTCTCCAGTCTGAGGTCACTGATTGGGAATCCCCCTGCTCTGGTCCAAGGTCATGGACCAGGACCCCCCCTGCTCCAGTCCCAGGTCACTAGGTGGCGACCCCCCCCCCCCCCCGATGTCAGGTCATTGACCGGGATCACCCCTGCTCCAATGTCAGGTCATGGACTGGGGATCCCCTGCACTGGTCCTGGTGGTCATCTCTCTGATGGGGAATTGGACATTGGAGGGAGGGGGGAATCTCTCTGATAGGGAACATGACAGAGGGGAGCGTGGGTCCTCTAGGGTACAAGACAGTGGGGAGCATGGGTCAGTGGGTTATGTCTCTGGGGAGCGTGACAGTGGGGGGGGGAAACTGTTTTGGTTGGCGATTTGTGCATGAAACATGGCGAATCATTGGAGAGGGAAACTGGACCACGTGTTCCAACTCCTCCTCTTCCATAATCCTTACCACTACTGGCCCACCAGGCTGTATATTCAGCTCTTAGAATACTCCATCAATGCTGTGTGGCCAAATACTGCTCTTTTTGTTTCCAGTGCCATTGTGAAGGAGAACATTAACCTCAGTGTTCTACAGATTCACGCTGCACAAACCAGTGCTCGCTTAGCGATGGAAGGCAAGATGCAGGATGCTCAGGAGACTGCCCTCTCCCAGAAAGAACTCATAGAAGATGTGCTGTAAGTACATAATTCTTATCTGTCGCAATTCCCAACATATCTGATTGCCCGACTGTTTCCGGGACAATTCCCAGCACATCTGGCTGCCCAACTGTTCCTGGGACAGTTCCCAACATATCTGTCTGTCCATCTGTCCCCAGGACAATTTGCAACACATCTGACTGTCTGTCTATTCCCGGGACAATTCTTCACACATCTGGCTGCCCAACTGTTCTGGGGACGTGCCCACCCATCTGGCTGTTGGCCTCTTCCTGCTACCTTCAAATCTGGCTGCCAGACTGCTCCCAGGACAGGTCTCTACGCATCTGGCTGCCAACAATAACTGGGTCAATTTTCAACACATCTGGCTGCTGGACTGTAATTGAGACAGGTCCCAACACATCTGGTAGTCTGACTGTTTCCGGGGTAATTCCCAACACATCTGGCTGCTGGACTCTACCACAGACTCACCATCTTCCCTGCGAAGAAGGTGGCCCTTGGGTCTCCCTTAAATCTCTGTCCTGAAACCTATGCCTCTAGTTTTAGAGTCCCCGTCCCAGGAAGTAGACTGTCCATCCACATTATCTACACCCTTCCTGGGAAACAGTCCCAGCCTGCCCTGTCCTGTGTGAAATCTACAGATGCTGGGGTCTATTGGAGTGTACAAAAGTGCTGGTGAAACTCAGCAGGACTCCTGAGGAAGGGCTCAGGGCCGAAATTTCGACTGTCTTTTCTCCTTGTGACTACTGCCTGACCTGCTGAGTTTCTCCAACACTTTTGTGCAGGACCCCAACATCTGCAGACTTCTCTTTTACCTGAGAACATGAGCCAACTGCTAATATCGGGGAGGTGCCTGCGAACATCACGGGGCTGTAGAAGAGGAGCTGGATGTGTGTTTATGAGAACAGGAAAAGCTGCTAGTGTTATTGCTTGGGACTTGTGAGTGCATGTGCGAACCCCCCCCCCCCCTCCCCACAACACTCGGAAACGACAGACCATTCAGAGTTATCCGACGATCCACGGGTAATTCAGAGTAATCCTGGGAATTACATTCCCTGACAATCCACATACGTTTCAGAGCGGTCCCAGGATAAGTTCACTTCAACATCTCTACTTTTACATAGATCGAGAAGGAATGATGTGGAGCAGGAGGCTATCTATGAAAGCTGGATGCAGTCCATGAGCCCAATTTATGGAGGTTTCAGTCACTGCAAGCAGGTAATCAGACCCAGTTATTGGTCCTGCTCTGCAGGTTGTCTGCTGTGTTAACCAAACCAATCTTCAGTTTCTCACAGCAGGGAGGTTGTTGGATTTCAGATTTATTGCCAGAGTACATACATGACATTGTTTTACCTGTGGACCAGGCAGAATTACCACTTATTGGCAGTGCACAAAAAAACTGTACACAGTGTATGCAGGTAAACAAATAAATGTAAAAAACTGACTGTGCAATAAAGTGCAAAACTAAGTGTCTTTAAACGGGCCCCTGATTGAGTTTGTCGTTGAGGAGTCTGATGGTGGAGGGGAAGCAGCTGTTTCTGAACCTGGAAAAACCGTACCTAGCGTAAACATGTAAACAAACCGAGAAATGTAAACAGATAACAAATATAAACAAACTGACTGTGCAGTACAGAGAGGATTTAAAAAATCAATTACGTACACAAGTCAGAGTCTATAAATGAGCCCCTGATTGAGTTTGTCGTTGAGGAGTCTGATGGTGGAGGGGGAGCAGCTGTTCCTGAACCTGGTGGGTGCGAGTCTTGTGGCACCGATACCTCTTTCCTGATGGCAGCAGCGAGAACGGAGTGTGTGTTTCTTACTGACCACCATGTAGCACACGCTGTACTGAAAAATCTTACTGATTAATCTTCACCGGGAGAGGCAGAGATTGATCTGGGTTAGCAGCACAGATTTGTTGGTGGGACATCCCGTCTGAATAATTTTGGTCGAGTGTTTTGAAGAAATAAAATACATCACTAAGGGTGTGGCAGTTGATGTGGTTAACATGGACTTCAGAGGCCTTTGACCAGATTCTACGTAGACAACAGAGGGTGGAGGGTGGCTCCTGTGCTTGGAAGCCTGTGAGTAGTGTGTCACGTTGGGGACTGGTGCTGGAACTTTTCTGGTTTGTCTGACACATTAATTAACGGGATAGAAAGTAGTAAGTATGCAAATGATATTAAAATTAGTTATGGTGTGGGCAGTATCTAGAATACAGAGAAAGATGGAGTAGACTAAGAACGTAGAAGGTTGAGGGGATTTGATAGAGGTATTTAAAATTATGATTGGAACAGATAGAGTAGATGTGAATAGGCTCTTTCCCCTGATGTTAGGGGAGATTGGAACAAGGGTTTATAAGTTAAGGGTTAGGGGGCAAAACTTTAGAGGCTGTTTCTTCACTCAGAGAGCAGTGGCTGAGTGGAATGACCTTCCAGGAGAGGCAGGGTCAATTCTGTCATTTAAGAAGAGCTTAGATGAGTATATGGATGTGAGGGGGTTGGAGGGTTATGGGTGGAACTAGTGGAGTTTCACGTAGATCGGTGTTGGGGTTGGAGGGTTCTGGGCAGGGAGTGGGTAGGTGGAACTAGCGGAGTTTCACGTAATCGGTGCGGGGGTTGGAGGGTTATGGGCAGGGAGTGGGTAGGTGGAACTAGCGGAGTTTCACGTAGATTGGTGCGGGGGTTGGAGGGTTATGGGTGGAACTAGTGGAGTTTCACGTAGATTGGTGCAGGGGTTGGAGGCTTCTGGGCATGGAGTGGGTAGGTGATACTAGTTGGAGTTTCACATAGATCAGTGCGGACTAGAAGGGTGGTGATGGCCTGTTTCCGGACTGGAATTGTTATATGGTTACATGGTATTCAGGAGGTAAAATTGTAGGTTTCAAGCTAGTCAGTTAGATGGAACAGTGAGAGGTGATCAATTTTGAGAGACCTAGGAGAGTGTGCACCTTGAATGAGGTCCCTGAGGAACAGAGAGACTTTGGTGAAGTCATGTGGGTTCATGGCTTCAGTCAACCTGACCACAGACCATAAGCTCATGATGGTCATGGAACAACTTCAGAAACTATTGACTGAATACACAGGAAGGATGTGACTGTACAATAGGGGTGCAGTGGAGATTCAACAGCCTGGTGCCCGCAGTAATGCATTCGATTTTCCTTTAAGTTGAGGAAGCTGAGAGTTATGAGGGGGGCATGAGCAAGATGGGGGGGGGGGGGGAGGAGTGAGAGAATTGTTTATTATCACACGTACTGAGATAAGGTGATAAGCTTTGATTTATGTGCCATCCAAGCACTGTTGATACAGCGGGGGGGGGGGGGGGGGGGGTGTGACCAATCCTCCCCCACCCCCCATGATCCTTCAGGGCAGTGACCTTGAGGGGCAGGCTGTTCTGTCACTGACCTGATTTCATTCCTTTCTGCAGTCTGATTGTTGTTTGAGGTCCGGTCATTGATGGCGGGATCATCTGCACACTAGGACGTGGAGTTAGAGCAGTATGTGGCCACACAGAAATGAGCACATAGTGAGTATAAGGGCTGAGTACGCAGCCTTGTGAGCCAGTGGAGATGAAGGTTATCATGGTGGAGGTGAGGGAGCATGTTTACCCCACCTCCCCATTGGATAATGATATTATCAAGCATTTTCAGGCATTGAAGGTCAGAACCCAGATGAAGGACAATGAATCATATTCCCAGACCCCTCTGATAGCTGGAGCCCACGTACACCAATCAGACCAAGTTGCTCTTGCTGGCCCTGTGTAAGAGAGAGATGGGTGTGCACATTTTGTTTGTATTCAACACATTAAAATTCTCATTCCATGATGGTCAAAATAGGGGCTCTGGGCATCCACCTGTGAGAACTGGTTGAACACCTGCATCTGGTTGTGGTCTGAGCGCTGTGATGTGTGAAATGCAGGAAATAGACAAACCTTCCTCCTTTTTCAGGGCAAAGCAACAACAACACCCATATATGAAGCAGTGGGCACCAAAAGAGACAGCGATTCGGTGGTTAAGGTAAGGACTGAGGGCTGCTTCTTAACAGCCCAGTACAGAAGAACCTAGGACAAGGGGCCCAAGGACCAGCCAGTGTGTCGATGCCCAATTAAACTCAGTCCCTTCTGCCTGCATGTGATCTGCACCCCTTCCGTTCCCTGCAAATTCGCACCCCTTCCGTTCCCTGCACGTTCAGGGGATGATCTAGAAGCATCTAAAACACTGCCATGTATATAAAAATAACACTTTACCCTGACACCTCTGTCTTTCCTTAGGCCGGAATGATAGTATTTTAAAAAATATATTTGCAGCTCAAATGCAGATATTATTTACCAAGCATTTTATAGGCTGTTGAGAAATAGGTCAGGCTAATTGGCTCCTTGAGCCTTTCCTTCCTTCTTCAACAAGATCAGAGCTGAACTTCTCTGTGTTAACGTAATGTTCCTGCAATATTCTCCAACACCTGCTTCTGCTAATTCCCAGAAACGTGGTTATCAGTTGTGAATGCAACTGAGGATTCGGTCCTACAGCCTGGAGATTTCCAGGTTTCTCTTCGTTTTAGTCAGACAGGGCCTGCCCCTGATGTTGAGTTTGCGGTTCCTATCCTCGGATCCTGAGCTTCAAACTCTAAAAAAAATAATTAATTTAATGTTTCAACGAGTCACTTTCCAAACTGCTGGTCATTGAAGACATGCCTATTCACTTTTCCGTGTGCCACCCAGTGGTGAATCTTCACTGCACTCTTAATATTTATCTTTTTTAAGCTAAGATAGAGTTACACTGGGGTAGTGTCTAGGGTACGGAAGGCATGGCAAGTGCCCTGGGCACCACTTGAAAGGGGGGGTGCCACTGAGCCAGCACCAACCACCCTGCCAACACCCCACTCCCCCATTAGTGCTGTCACCACCCCTCTCCCTGGTTAGTGCTGCTGTTTTCCCCCACCCTGGTCACCCTTCTTTGTCCTCGTTCCTCATCCTGTCATTCACTCTCAACCTGTTGAACGTTAAAGTCAGCAGGGCAGCCCCCAAGGCCAGGAACGCGAGACCTTCTTGTCACCGTTTATTTTTGTCATATTGACCACTTCTGCCATGGGCGATATTTTGCCGTAGATATGCCACTGGTAACACAGCATTGTCGCTAAGCCATTCATCCCAACTTGCCCATGCCGACCAAATGTCCCACCCACACTGGTCGCACTCGCCATTAGCATCAGCGTCACCCGGCGCCCCTTTCAGTCAGAGAAAGAGAAGCAAAAGAGTCCCTTCAGAGTCACCAAGTGTCCGTGGAGTCACATCCTGCACTCCCACAGCATCTGCAGCCACACAGACCAGTCCAAACCATTGGCAACCCGAGCCCAGATCCAAACTTCTGACATGAAGAGGAAGCTTCCCAAAGGCCAACAGGAACCCTCCTTACCCTCAGTGTCCTCTCAAATCCTGGTTTCCAGCAACCAGTCTCCAGCAGCCCATCAAAGTGAGTCCTTTGACATCAAGTTGCCCGCAGCCTGTGTGTGGGTTCCTTGCCCGCAAGTCACCAGCAGCTTGCTGCGTGTTTCCTTCAGCCGCAGAGCCCCTGACTGCTCTGCCACCGTGGTCACCGTCCTTGGGGTCGTCTCTTCTGCTTTTCCTTCTCAACGGGGTGCGTTCTTCCCTTTACTGGTGCCCTGGGCCAGTCCATTGCACGCCCCCCAGAATGTGCAACCACCCCCTTGTGGCCACTTTTGCCATCTTGATCCCTGACCCAAGTGGTCTCAGGATGTTAACTAAAACACTGTCAGCTCCCTTAACAGGGCGTTTAAAGTCTGCAGGAAGCTGTCAGCAGTTGGACAGGGGTGTGCTGTGTCTCCGCTCCCGCTCTCCCCCCCCCCCCACCAGGACGGCACCAGTGGCAAAGCTGCCATTACAACAGCACCCCCAATTTTTAAAAGTCCTACCAAAGTGCAACATCTCACACTTGTCCCCATTAAATTCATTCGCCTTTTAACTGCTTATTTTTCCAACCAGTCCAGATCATACTGCAAGCTTTGAAACCATTCCTCGCTGCCCACTTCACCTCCAATCCTAATGTCACCTGCAAACCTTTTGATCCAATTTACTACATTATCATCCAGATTTGTTGGCATAGATGACAAACTTAGACCAACTCCTGACATGCCCCACTAGTCACAGGTCTCCTTTGTTCATCCTTCCTAAGGGTCAAATACCCTGGAATAATTAGTTCTGAACTTTGCCATGCCTACCCACAGCTGCATTACTTTGTAGACCTTTCCAACAGTAAGGAAAGTTCTGAGGGATTGGATTTCTGTTCACTTGGAAAGGCAGGGACTTTCCGAATAGAATTCTATAAAACATTTAAAGATTTATTAATTCCTCTCCTTCTGGAAGTAATCAACCAGATTGATAAAACACAAAGCTTACCAGATTCATGCAAAACAGCAATAATTACAGTAATACCAAAGACAGGGAAAGATCCACTCGCACCAGCGTCATATAGACCAATATCTTTACTTAACACAGATTATAAGATAATATCTAAACAATTAGCAAACAGATTAGCCGACTATGTACCAAAAATAGTAAATCTAGACCAAACTGGATTTATTAAAAAAAGACGAACAACAGACAATATTTGTAAATTTATTAACTTAATTCATGCAGTAGAAGGAAATAAAGCTCCAACAGTAGCGGTTGCTTTAGACGCAGAGAAGGCCTTTGACAGAGTAGAATGGAATTATTTATTCAAAGTACTACAAAAATTCAGTTTACCAGAGAAATATATTAATTGGATTAAAGCATTATATAAAGGGCCATTGGCGAAAGTGACAGTAAATGGATATATATCAAAACAATTTAACTTAAGCGGATCAACAAGGCAGGGATGCCCACTATTGCCCTTATTGTTCGTGTTAGCCATAGAACCACTAGCAGAACTGATAAGAACAGAAAATAAAATAAAAGGGATAAAAATAAAAGACAAGGAATATAAAATCAGTTTATTTTCAGATGACGTTATAGTATACTTAACAGAACCAGAAATATCAATAAAAGAATTACATAAGAAATTGAAGGAATATGGAAAAGTGTCGGGATACAAGATTAACGCAAATAAAAGTGAAGCAATGCCAATGAATAATGCGGATTTCTCAAAATTTAGAATGCAAGCAATACGATACCTAGGTATACAAATAAATAAAAACCTCGGCCATCTATTTAAACTTAATTATTATCCACTAATGAAAAAAATTACAGGATGACTTAGAGCATTGGAATGACTTACCACTAACACTAATAGGAAGGATAAACTGTATTAAAATGAACATTTTCCCAAGGATACAATACCTATTTCAGGCATTGCCAATACACTTAACGGAGAAATTCTTCAAGGAGTTAAAGAAAATAATAAGGAAATTTTTATGGAAAAGGGGAAACCGAGGATAGCATTAGATAAATTAACAGAATGGTATAAACAAGGAGGCTTACAACTGCCAAACTTTAAAAATTATTATAGAGCCACACAATTAAGATACCTATCAGATTTTTATCAAACAAGGGAAAAACCAGATTGGACTAGATTAGAACTAGATAAAATAGGGGAGAAGATACCCGAACATATATTATATAAATGGGATGAAAAATTGGTACAACGTAGGAATTCTCCAGCATTACATCATCTGCTCAATATTTGGAAGAAGATTCATGTAGAAAGGAATAAAACAAATCACCAACTATCAAAACTAATACTGACGCAAAATCAGCTAATCCCTTTTTACAATAGATAACCTTTCCTTTAGAGAATGGGAGAAAAAAGGGATCAAAAGAATAGAAAATTGCTTTTCAGGAAATAAATTATTATCCTTTGAACAAATGAAGGATAAATATATAACTCACGATCTTCTTTCTTCTTTCTTCTTTGGCTTGGCTTAGCAGACGAAGATTTATGGAGGGGGTAAATGTCCACGTAGCTGCAGGCTCGTTTGTGGCTGACAAGTCCGATACGGGACAGGCAGACACGGTTGCAGCAGTTGCAGGGGAAAATTGATTGGTTGGGGTTGGGTGTTGGGTTTTTCCTCCTTTGTCTTTTGTCGGTGAGGTGGGCTCTGCGGTCTTCTTCAAAGGAGGTTGCTGCCCGCCGAACTGTGAGGCGCCAAGATGCACGGTTTGAGGCGATATCAGCCCACTGGCGGTGGTCAATGTGGCAGGCACCAAGAGATTTCTTTAGGCAGTCCTTGTACCTCTTCTTTGGTGCACCTCTGTCTCGGTGGCCAGTGGAGAGCTCGCCATATAACACGATCTTGGGAAGGCGATGGTCCTCCATTCTGGAGATGTGACCTACCCAGTGCAGTTGGATCTTCAGCAGCGTGGATTCGATGCTGTTGGCCTCTGCCATCTCGAGTACTTCGATGTTGGAGATGAAGTCGCTCCAATGAATGTTGAGGATGGAGCGGAGACAACGCTGGTGAAAGCGTTCTAGGAGCCGTAGGTGATGCCGGTAGAGGACCCATGATTCGGAGCTGAACAGGAGTGTGGGTATGACAACGGCTCTGTATACGCTTATCTTTGTGTGGTTTTTCAGTTGGTTGTTTTTCCAGACTCTTTTGTTTAGTCTTCCAAAGGCGCTATTTGCCTTGGCGAGTCTGTTGTCTATCTCGTTGTCGATCCTTACAACTGATGAAATGGTGCAGCCGAGATAGGTAAACTGGTTGACCGTTTTGAGTTTTGTGTGCCCGATGGAGATGTGGGGGGGGCTGGTAGTCATGGTGGGAAGCTGGCTGATGGAGGACCTCAGTTTTCTTCAGGCTGACTTCCAAGCCAAACATTTTGGCAGTTTTCGCAAAACAGGACGTCAAGCGCTGAAGAGCTGGCTCTGAATGGGCAACTAAAGCGGCATCGTCTGCAAAGAGTAGTTCACGGACTAGTTGCTCTTGTGTCTTGGTGTGAGCTTGCAGGCGCCTCAGATTGAAGAGACTGCCATCCGTGCGGTACCGAATGTAAACAGCGTCTTCATTGTTGAGGTCTTTCATGGCTTGGTTAAGCATCATGCTGAAGAAGATTGAAAAGAGGGTTGGTGCGAGAACGCAGCCTTGCTTCATGCCATTGTTAATGGAGAAGGGTTCAGAGAGCTCATTGCTGTATCTGACCCGACCTTGTTGGTTTTCGTGCAGTTGGATAACCATGTTGAGGAACTTTGGGGGGCATCCGATGCGCTCTAGTATTTGCCAAAGCCCTTTCCTGCTCACGGTGTCGAAGGCTTTGGTGAGGTCAACAAAGGTGATGTAGAGTCCTTTGTTTTGTTCTCTGCACTTTTCTTGGAGCTGTCTGAGGGCAAAGACCACGTCAGTAGTTCCTCTGTTTGCGCGAAAGCCGCACTGTGATTCTGGGAGAACATTCTCGGCGACATTAGGTATTATTCTATTTAGGAGAATCCTAGCGAAGATTTTGCCTGCAATGGAGAGCAGCGTGATTCCTCAGTAGTTTGAGCAGTCTGATTTCTCGCCTTTGTTTTTGTACAGGGTGATGATGATGGCATCACGAAGGTCCTGAGGCAGTTTTCCTTGGTCCCAACAAAGCTTGAAAAACTCATGCAGTTTGACATGCAGAGTTTTGCCGCCAGCCTTCCAGACCTCTGGGGGGATTCCATCCATACCTGCTGCTTTGCCACTTTTCAGTTGTTCAATTGCCTTATATGTCTCTTCCCGGGTGAGGACCTCATCTAGCTCTAGCCTTAGGGGCTGTTGAGGGAGCTGGAGCAGGGCGGAATCTTGGATTGAGCGGTTGGCACTGAAAAGAGATTGGAAGTGTTCTGACCATCGGTTGAGGATGGAGATCTTGTCGCTGAGGAGGACTTTGCTGTCTGAGCTGCGCAGCGGGATTAGCGGGATTAGAACTAGATAAAATAGGGGAGAAGATACCCGAACATATATTATATAAATGGGATGAAAAATTGGTACAACGTAGGAATTCTCCAGTATTACATCATCTGCTCAATATTTGGAAGAAGATTCATGTAGAAAGGAATAAAACAAATCACCAACTATCAAAACTAATACTGACGCAAAATCAGCTAATCCCTTTTACAATAGATAACCTTTCCTTTAGAGAATGGGAGAAAAAAGGGATCAAAAGAATAGAAAATTGCTTTTCAGGAAATAAATTATTATCCTTTGAACAAATGAAGGATAAATATTATATAACTCACGATACAGTGTTGGCATACTACCAACTGAAATCCTACTTGAAGGACAAATTGGGAAGCAGTCTGAGGTTACCAGAGGGAAGTAATTTTGAATATGTGATTACAGACACAATGATAATCAAAAAATTTATAACAAACATGTATATTAAATTACAAGAAAAGGAGAATGAGGAAACTAATGGTAGAACTAAACAAAAATGGGAACAAGATTTAAACATAAAGATAAAGAAGGAAACATGGGAGAAGTTATGCTCAGGAACTATGAGAAATACAATAAATACGAGGTTACATATGATACAATATAACTGGATACACAGGCTATATATTACACCTCAAAAGTTAAATAAATGGGACCCAACAGTATCTGACAGATGTTTTCACTGTAAAAAGGAAATGTGGACATGTGAGAAAGTGAAAAAATTTTGGGAAGATCTAAACCAGATATTAAATAAAATCACAAAAAGCAATATACCAAAAAGCCCAGAGATCTTCCTCCTAAGTAACATAAAAAACAAAGAATTTGGACTTGATTTGGATGGAGCACAAAAAAGATTTGTTAGGATAGCCCTAGCTGTAGCAAAAAAATGTATTATGTCAGCCTGGAAATTAGAAGATAACTTGAGAATATAACAATGGTATATAGAAATGAATAAATGTATTCCATTAGAAAAAATAACATATAATTTAAGAAATAATATTACAATATTTGAACAAATATGGGAGCCATACATAAAACATAATAGAGAAAACCTACCGGGGACATCTACCACCTAAGATGACAGAAGGAGAAGAGAATGAAAAGAATTGACTTAGTGGAATTTCTTGTTTATTTTTATTGAGTGACAACATTGTTTGACGGGTTTAATGTATCTTAGATTCTGAACTTTAAATGAATGGGAGGGGAGGTAGGGAGGGTGGGATGGGAAGAGGGAGGGGGGGAGAAAACGACACTATATATTTGAAAAGGAAAATGTATGTATCTTGATCAATGTGGTTTATAGTGTGAAAAATAAAAAAAATTTAAAAAAAAAGGCAGGGACTGGGGGAGAATGAGAATGGTTTTGTGCCGGGGATTTCCTGGGAGCAGGGAGAGTCAAAATAAAACTGGAGGGCATGGGTGAGGGGAAAGGTTTGAAAGAGGACTTGAGGGATATCTTTGTCACATAGGGTGTGTGGAGCAAGCTGTCAGAAGAAGTGGTGGGACAATTCCAACATTCAAAAGATATTTAGACAGATTTTGAGGGATAAGGGCCTAATGCAGGAAGACAACTCAGTCAGCATGGACTAGTTGAGCAGAAGGGCCTGTTCCTGTGCTTTAAGGTCATCCGCTTGGTGTGTATGCAGAGTGCATTGAAATTCGACCTTTAATAAGCCTTTTTCCAGATTCTGTCCCCATTGCTGTTTCGCTCACGGCATTTCTAATTTTTTTTCAAAGAATTGTTTCTGCCCTATCTGACGCCCCTCAGATTCCCATTCTCTGCTGTGCTGGTGTAAACCCTCTCCAGAAACCACCCTACAGATGATACTGGTCCCAGCATGTAGCGTTGAGGTGTAACCTGTTTAACTTGTACAGGCCTCAGCCGTCCCAGATAGGGTGCTCTGAAACTCCTGCACCATTTCAGCCTCTCATTCTTTTGCCCCGTCCTTCTATTTCTGTACTAGCTAGCAGGTACATAGAACATTCCAGCACAGACCAGGCCCTTCAGCTGCCGGATGATGTGCAACCTATCACCCCACGACAATCTTAATTTTTCCCAACCGCACAACCATAACCCTCTATTGTCCTTACATCCCTGTGCCTGTCTAAGAGTCTTTTGGATGTTCCTACTGTACCAGCCTTCACCACTAACCCCGTCAATGCATTCCAGACACCCACCACTCTCTAAGTAAAAAAACGTATCTCTGACATCTCCTCTAAAATTTCTTCCACTCACCTTAAACAGATGCCCTTGGAAAAAGGTGCTGGCTGTCCATCCTAAGCCCTCTATATCTTGTAGACCCTATTAAGTCACCCCTCATCCTTTTTCACTCCAAAGAGAGAAACCCCAGCTCTGTCAATCTTGCTCCTTGTTCTCCAATCCAGACAACTTCCTGGTAAATCTCTTCTTCACCCTCTCCAAAGCATCTACATCTTTCCTGTAATGAGGTGACCAGAATTGGACGCAATAACCCAAGTGAGGTCTAACCAGATTTTCATGGAGCTGCAACATTACCTGATGGCACTTGAACTCAATCCCCCAACCAATAGAGACTTCTTAACCACTGATCCACTCAATCAATTTACATGGCCACCTTGTGGGATCTATGCACCTGGGTCCCAACGGCTCTCTGTTCTCCCACAGTGTTAACCTGCCAATACCCACATAGGGTCAGATGTCTGTTTTTGAAGTTCCTGCTAAACCTTGCCTCCCTGAGCTCAAGCCTCCTCCTATCTATCCTTGTTCCCAGGATAATACACCATGGCCTTTGGCTGCTCACTCTCCCTCTTCAGAATATTCTGCTGACATCAGTAACACCTTGACGCTACCCCCAACTGTTGAACCCGCTATTGCTCTCTCTTTTCTGCCTCTCCTGACGTGCACCTGATCCACTTCCCTTCCCATGCCCTGCTTTTCTGTGCTGCTCTAAATGGCGTTGCCCATTGTAGGACAGTCACCTCCAGTAAATCTTCTTCAATCCTTTAATCAGCCATTTATTTGAACCCAAATAAGGAAGTGAGTTGCAGGAAAAGGTTTGAAAATTGCACCTCAGTCCTGAGCGGTGTCAAGCAGCAACAAAGTGGCTTGGCATCAATGTGCATTCTCTCCCCCCCCCCCCCCCCCTCTCACCAACCAGAGCTGAAATCCTTGCTTCCAGTCAGTTGTCAGTGTGCATTCCAGCAAGTTTTAGTTCCTTAGTGCAGCTCAATAACAGGAAATTCAGTTTGACAGGTTCTGTAAAGCAAGGATGTTTTGTTCTTCTGCTTATTTCATACCGAATGTGTCAGTGTCCCACCTGTCTTCCAAAAAGCATTGTCCAAGTTACACCAACATTTCCCCTGATCCCATGTTAATCATGATGTTTAAGAGTCCAGGGGTGAACGCATCACCTTTAAAATTTGACCAACTGAGCAGAAGTGCCATAGGTGAAGATGAACCTCTTCACAAGTTTCTCCAATCCAATCTTTCAATTTCTTGCCATCCTTGCTGATTCAGAGAAGCACAGTCCACCATTAAATCTGAAACAGAACATCATCATCTTCAACTAATATCCTTGTTAATCAATGAGAAGGAAATACTCTCATCAAGGAAGATGATATTTAAGGTGACAACCCAGGACACGCATTCCGATGAGCATGTGGGGAATCTCACATCCAGAACTGGGGAATGCAGGAACTTGCCATGTCAGTGCTGCCCCTATTCAACCCCAGCCATACTTGTCCACAGTGATGGACAGGCTCAGTGAATGACATGTTGCTCTTCTTAGCTGAAAACAAAAAATGAAATAGCAACTTAAATAAAAGAAATAAAGTCCTTTTATAGAGAGAAGCGTGAAAATTTCCAAGGGGTTAACAACTTTCAGCCCTCAATGAACCTCTCGTATTCTGTTTCTTAAATACCATTCATTGTATGCAGTTGGAAAGTTTAAAAACTCATTCAGCTTCCACCTACTTCATATTTGATCAGAACGTGACCAACTAAACAGACAGGACAGTTTAAAGCCTATCGTACACACCTCAGTAAGACAGACTTTCAGTTCCAGATGGTCCATGTCCCCACTTTCTTTTCCTCTTAAATTGAAACAAAGATCATCTCCTGTGGCAGCTGGGCTGACAAGCAAGGAACCGAGCCCATCGTCACCTCTCAGAGCATTTCTCTGCCAGGCTGAGTTCGATTGTTTTTTTTGCATCTTTATTTGGGCACCTTAGGTCGTGCCAGACCCGAATATCCTTTCTTGAGCACTTCTCTGACGCAAACTGTTGGAGAAGATGTATTTTCAAATGAATAAAACTCAATGGAATGTCGTTCAGTCCTCAGAGTCGGTCTTGCAATTTTATGAGAACGCTGAACCTTGTGGGATTTAAACCACCTTCTCAATGCCCACTGTTACCTGGCTTATTTGGACACGTGCAAGGAAGTGCAGAGTTCCAGGATGGAGTAAAAATGGCCACCGTACCTAATAATCACATTATTACGCGTGACCTGTATCATCCATTACGTTATAGAGTTGTGCAGCACAGAGGCCCATTAGCTCACCAGGTCTGTGCTCTCCTTCTCACCCATCCACATAATCCATTTGGAGGAACTGAGACCACCCACTTCATATTCCATCTGGGCACCTCCGGTTTCTGTTAGGCACCCTCTCTTTCATCGATCCCTTGCCTTTTCTGGCTCTGACTCTCCCTTTCCCCCTTTCCCTAGCTGCAGCAGTCCGCCCCCCCCCCCCCTTTTCTCACCTTTCCTCTCTCCAGTCCTCCTGTCTGTGTCTAATGAGTGCCTTCGTCTGTTGGTCTGTACTCCTCTCCCTTCCCTTTCTTTACTTTCCCCCAGCCTTTAAATTCGGGGCCTGCAAGAAGGGCTCAGGCCTGAAATGTCTGTTACTTATCTTTACCTCCTATGGTCACTGCAAAACCTGCTGAGCTTCTCAATCACAGCGTCTACAGACTTTTGTGTTTCACACCAATCCATTTCCCCACGTTAGGATCTCCTTTGCCCAGCCTTATTCCACCACCTCCTCTGGCACTGAGCTCCAGATATTTCTCTGTGTAAACACTCACTGTGTAGATCCTCTCCCCTTAAACCTATGCCCCCTTGTTTTTGATTCTCTGCCCATGAGGAAAAAGAACTTGACTATCAGCCCAGCCACACTCCTCATAATCTTGCATCCTTCTATGAAGTTACCCCTCAGCTTTCCTCACTAACAAGCCCAGTCCATCCGATCTCTCCCCACCTCTAAAGTCTTCCAATCCAGGCATCCGATCTCTCCCCACCTCTAAAATCCAGACAACATCCTGGTGAAGCTTGTGTGCATTCTCTCCAGCACAATTTCGTTCCAAGTACAACCTGACCTGTGTTTTATGTGACGGCCTCTCTCTCTTTTTCTCCCTCCTTCCTTTGCTAGAGACACTGTGGCTTTGCCCTGGTAGGTTCCCCCCCACCCCCATTGCCCAACAGGGGAATAGACACAGACGTACCTGCACTGCCTGACTGCTTGCTTTTGCTTTCCTCTCCCGACAGCCACCCACCTCCTGCAGCTTCAGTGGGACTCCTCCTCATTTTCCAATATTTTACAAGTTGAACACTCCACTAGCCCTGTTGCCATTCTGACAATCCTACCTCAGCACTCATATCAGGTCAAAGAATAATAACAATAAAATCTTAGTCTCTGCTTCTTCACTTAGATCATTATAGCGTAGTACAGGCCCAATGTTGGTCCAACCTATAGAAACCAACTCAACAACCTAAACCTTTCCTACTCACACCTAATAGAATATAGAACTGGCTGAAGTCTCTGGAGCCAAAGCCTCAACTCACCCCTCTATTGGCACCAATGACGTTTAGGTGAGAATGGAGGAGGGGTCCTGCGAAGCATGTTTGGGAAAGAGGTTGAAAAGCAGGACCTCCTTGATGGTATCTCTGGATTACTCCTGGGGCCACGAGCTAGGGAAGGTCAGAACAGGAAGATGGTGCAGACAAATGAGTAGCTGAAGCGATGAGGCAGGGTTACAAGTTCTTCCATCACTGGAACCTTTTCTGGGGCAGGGATGACCTGTACAAGTGGGACAGGTTGCCCCTGAACTTGAAGGGAACTAATATCTTGGCAGGGAGGTTTGCTGTTATGGGAGGGGAGTGGGGTGTGGCTTACACAGGGGTATTGGAAGTAGGAAGGGGCAGTTGGTACACAAGTAAGGACAACTGGTAAGGTGTTCGTATGGAAGGACTGGCAGAAAGGAAAAAAAATTGCAGCCATTGGCATGAGTTGCAATGCAACAGGGGCACAGAGTATCTCTGTTCTTTCCACTGAGCTCACTAACTCCCATATTCTTCTGTGGCAAATATTCATTGAAGATCTTTCCCATCTCCAGTCACTCCACATTGATTCTTAATGGGACTTCCTCTATTTCTAGCTCCCTTTTTCCTCTTAATATATGTAGAATTGCAAGGATTTTCCTTTACTTTGTCTTGCAAAGTTTTTTCATGTCCTCTTTTTGTTATTTTGGACACAGCAAATTTTTTTTCACCTTGTTACCTAAATCATTTGTCATTTTAAATCTCCCTGAAACCGCTGGAATCTCTGCCTCTCCATTTCACCAGAGAGCACGGTTGGCTGAGCGGTTAGGACAATGCTGTTACAGCACCAGCAATTGGGACTGGGGTTCAAATCCGAGTCTGCATGGGTTTTCCCTGGGGGCTACGGTTTCCTCCCACCCTTCAAAATGTACTGGGGTTGTAAGTTAATTGGGTGTAAATTGGGCAGCACGGACTCGTGGGCCAAAAGGGCCGGTTATCATGCTATATCTCAAAGTAAAAAAATAAACACCTAGTTACATTGGAAAACAAATTTTTACAAAAGGTTTGCTTCCTGGAGGGGAAAAAATTGGGGATTATGATAAACAACTTCAAGCTGAAACAAAGTTAATTTCAGATTTGCTGTATCAAATCAGAAACATTAAATTAACTTTAATTGAATTTAGCCTGTTTAATCCCATAATGATGTTGACACATTGCGTTAGTTCAACTGGCCTAAAAATCTTTTACCACTGATTTTCATTTGTAATCTGCATCTGATGCCTCTCATGTCAGTGTCCAACAATGGTCGGCCAGCATTGATGGATTCTGATTGCCCTGATATCGCTTTTCCATGGTCGCAGTGTCCTGGTGAAGCCTTTCACCGTGTTCATCACTGACTGCACCAGGATCAGCAGGGAAGATGTCCAAGTGCGAATGCAGAACATGAATGGTCAATGACATGTTGCACTTCGTGGTTTTAGATGCTTGAAGTCGACTTAAAATATAACAGGAAATCACAAAAATAGGTTACATCTAAAAAATAGTATGTGACGGGAAAATGTTACGGTGATCAGCTGCCCAAAAATTACCCAAAAGTGCTCAGAAAGCAAACTCTTCATTATCCTGTGTTATCCTTCTATTGAATCTCAGTGTCCTCTTTCCCTGTCACCTGCAAGTCCCCCAACTATTTGATGAGCTGATTATTCCAGTAAGAAAAATGAAGTCACTTCCAGAGAGTGAACATGCCTGAAGGAAGGGGTTGAGCGTTCACCTCATGTACTGATATGCACATTTTCTCTGTCACCAGTCCTTCTCAGATGATATTGCCAACGTGGTTTATCGGCTCAAGAATGCAAAGAAGAAAATGTTCAAGAAGCCAAAGTTTCTGGTCGCCATCTGATGCTGCCAGTCAAGTGAGCTCAGCCCTGCGATCATTTCCACTGTAAAGGCATCAGCAGTTTAAGAAAACGAACCAAACCTTTCTCCTAAACTGTCAGAGAGGAGCGACATTTTAGCTGCATTCAATCCCAAAACTACGGCACATGATATCAGTTAGCCTGTGAGATGCTGGATTCGACAGTGTCCAGAACGTTCTAGCAGATTTCCAGCTTCGTTTCCCACCGCAGGAAGATAAACATTGGCTGCTCCTCACCTTCTGTCTGAGTGGTGCTGGGAGCGCGGACAAGCTGCAGGTGACCAAAGGCGCCATGCTCGTCTCTGTTAGCAGTGCTGAGAGTCTCCTTCTGTGATGTTAAACAGTAAATGGGATAGATGCAACCAGGTGGGGTGAAGGGCCTCTTTCTGTGCTGCTTGGCTCTACGGTTCCTTGGCAATATTCTCCAGGTGTCAGCACTTTCATGCAATGATTAATTCATTTTATTGCTGGTTTGGGATATTTGTTCAATTAATTATTCCTATACTCATAGGGGGGATGGGGAAAGGTGAGTGTAACTTAATTGGCCATTAGTTCTGGAGTGGATGTGTGGCAAAAAAATAAATAAATACCCCAGGGATAAGGTCACCACAACTCAGCATCTCTCCAAAATCTGCCCAGTTGGGAGTGAACTTTAATCATTGGGTCCTGATCCTAATCTGAAGGACATCAACATATCACAACGCAAAGAGACCAGAGCGTCTCAGGGCCTAGACTCAGACGTGGAGGTAAGAATCTGAGCTTGGGAGACACCAGCAAGTAGTCCTGGCTGAGGATCCAGTGAAAGGAGGAAGAGCTACGTCATGGCCGCTGAGGGGCACTGGGCAAAGTGGTGACTCTCCGTCTGCCCTACAGTAGACAGAAGTTAAAGAATGTCATGTATGTTACATTCTAAATGTGACAATTATGGAACCTTTTCTTTGTAAATGCATCAAGATGGAGCCTGCTGTAACTATATAACAATTACAGCACAGAAACAGGCCAACTTGGCCCTTCTAGTCCACACCGAATACTTACTCCCACCTAACCCCACTGACCTACACACAATCTGTAACCCTCCACTCCTTTCCCGTCCATATACATATCCAACTTCTCCTTAAATGCTAATGTCAAGCCTGCCTTCACCACTTCACACACCCACACTCATGTTTTCTCTAAACTTTTGCCCCCTAACTCTTAGCTCATGTCCTCTCGTTTGTATCTCCCCTTTCTCAAACCCTCTCCATGTCCACTCAATCTATACCCATAATAATTTTAAATACCTCAATTTCGAATCCCCACTCAATCTTCTTGGCTCCAAAGAATAAAACTAGGACCGAAATTAAATCTTTCCAAAATTTCAAACAGGTATTTCCATTCCACTCTTATTTAATCTTTCCCTATAACTTCTTTCCCTATAACTTAGACCCTGTTACCCTGGCAACATTCTAGTAAATCTTCTCTGCACTCACTCCAAATTGTTGATAACTTTCCTATACTTTGGTGACCAAACCTGTACACAATTCTCCAAATTTAGCCTCACCAATGCCTTGTACAATTTTAACATAACATCCCAGCTCCTAGACTCAACGCTCTGATTTATAAAGGCCAACATCCCATAAGCTTTCTTCACCACCCTATCTACATGTGACTTCACCTTTAGGGAACTGTGTACCATTATTCCTAGATCCCTCTGTTCTATTGCACTCTTCAATGCCCGACCATACACCATGTATGTCCTATTTTGATTAGCTCTAAAGTAAAACCTCACACTTATCTGCATTAAACTCCATCTGCCATCTTTCAGCCCACTCTTCTAACTGGTAGTAGAATTCTATCTGCAAGTAGAATTTACTAATGCCTAACGCCTCTGTTGTGTAGAGTGCTTAACAATTCTGTATCTCTTAGAACTTTGTCACGGACATTTTATGAAGCATCAGTTTCATTAATTCCTAAGAAAGAGAAGGACCCTTTCGATTCTGCTTCCTATAGACCAATAGCATTTTCGAAGGTTGATTTCAAAATTATTTCTAAGATTTTAGCTTTCAGATTGGAAAATATTGCTCCTCATAGATGATTTCTATGGACCAAACAGGATTTATAAAGAATTGTTATTCACATTTTAATAACCGTAGGTTAATAAATATTATCTAGTCTCCATTGACTAAAATTCCAGGATGTAGAGTATCATTAGATGCAGAAAAAGCTTTTGATAGAGTGGAAAGGAAATACCTGTTTGAAATTTTGGAAAGATTTAATTTCGGTCCTGGTTTTATTTCATGGATTAATTTGATCTGTCATGTTCCTGTTGCTGCACTAATTACTAATAATCAAAAATCCTCTTTTTTTTTTAAATGTTTTTCAAGAACTAAGCAGGTTTCTCCATTGTCTTTTATTATTTAATTTTCAGGGTGCTAACAGAGGAGATGTAATTCATAAGGTATCTATATGCAAATCATCTTTTAGTCTATGTTTCAGCTCCTGAGAAATTTGTTCCTTTGAGGCTGACTTTGCTTTCCCAGTTTAGTATTTTTTCAGGATATGAATTGAATCTCCGCAAGAGTGAATGATTTCCAATGGATATGCATGAACCTATCTAGGAGCATATACCTTTTAGAGTGGTTAAAAACACTTTACATATCTTGGGCTTAAGATCACTAAAGAATTTAAAAGTTTTATACAAAATGAATTTTCTCCCTTTGATTGACTCTTTTTAGATGATCTCCATTGGCCATATTCATAACTTTTTTTTAATATTTTGTTTTCCAAATTTAAACTCAAAACAGTTATCAACATTATCAGTGTCAATGTTACCCGTATCACTAATGACTGCAATTTACAATTATCTATTTTATTCAAAGTTTTCTGTAGAGTTCAAGCTCTTTTCATCACCCTCCCTCCCCAACCCCCCAAATTTAACACTTAACCAACCACAGTTACACACGACAATTCCAAGACATTCACCACAAAGGTACAAGACGTGTATCAGGGGTTTATGAGTTTGTCACGACACGGCGGCCCGAGCTGCAGCCTGTTTCCTTCTCTTGATGTTTCCTGGTTGGGATGGGGTGCCTCCCCCCCCCCCCCCACTGATTGAAGAGTAGATGGGGTATTGGCCATAACTTTAAGTTGTATAAATGCTATCAAGATGATAATTTTATCCAATTTTTTGTATATATTTCAAGCAGTCCCAGTTTTTATTCCTAAATCATTTTTTGACAACATTGACTCTAAAATAAGAAAGTAGGTTGAGTAAATTTCATTTGCAGAAATTAAAGAAAGATGGTGGTGTGGGTTTACCTAATCTTAGATCTTATTATCGGGCAGTTAATATTCAATATATTATTCTGACAAACCTGGACAGATTTGGAATTGAAATCCGTACAGAGATGCTGCTTATTGGGACCTGCTCTTTCACACTTTCTAAGATTAGTCAACATACCTTAAACATACATTATAGATTTGGTTTCAATTTTGCAAAGGTTTTGATTTTAAAAATTCTAGTTCATCAAGTTCTATTTATCTCAAATATTTTTTCTCATCATCTATAATGGATCGAGCTTTTTTGGAAAAGCAAGCAAATTGTCTATTTTTCGGATCTGTTTATAGATGGACGTTTAATTTCTTTTGATGCAATATCTAACAAATATACCCAAGTCACATTTTTTTAGATATTTCCAAGTGAGAAGTTTTTTGAATAAGATATTACCGAACTTTCCTGTATAATATCAACCTGATTTGGTTGACACCCTTTTTCATTTGAATCCTTCCCATAAGGGTTCAATAGGTAATATTTACAATAATTTATTAAAATTGCAATCGATCTCTAATGGTACAATTAGAGGAGCTTGGGAATTGGAACTACAGTCTCTTCTTCCAGAGAACTTTGGGAAAAGATTTTTGGAATGGTTAACCCCTCTTTATTATGTGCATTGATTCAGTTCAAAGTTGTACATCGGGTTCATATGTCGAAAGATAAATTGGCCCTTATCTTTCCTAATGTTACTCTGGTGTGTGATCAACATAAATTACAAGTGGCCACACAGTGTTTTGGTCTTGCTCTGAAGTGTTGGACAGATATTTTAAAGACTTTATGTCAATTACACTGGGTATTCAATTGCAACCTCGTTCAGAGGTGGGTCGAGTTCCCACTTCTACACGTCACGATGTCACCTTCACTACCCTTTTGGCGAGAAGAGCCACTTAATTTAAATAGGAATATCCTAATTCACCTCCTTTGATGCAAGGGCCCTCTCAAGTTATGTCATGTTTAAGTTGAGAAAAAATTAGAAGTTACATTTTTTGCTACCTCTGTTAAGTTTGAAGAGACTTGGCATCCTTTATTAAACCATTTTCATACGAGTTAATTTTTATTTTGACTTCACCTTCCAGACTGTTCAGGATTTCTGTTGTTTTTTTATTGGCAAGTTTGTACTAATCAGTTTCGGCTGCCCAGCCATTTTTTGCTGGTTTTTTTTTGTTTATTTTGGGGTTTTAACAATTTTTTTCTCTTATTTGATTATTCCAAATTAAGAAAGGGATAATATTGTTCAATATGTTATTATGTATATGTTGCAATATATTGACGTTTCTATTTTTACTGTTTGATTCTGGATTCTATTCTCCTCAGGTATTGTTTACTTATAATATGTTTAATAAAAAGATTGAAAAATAATTTTTCCACTGAGGTTAAAATGAAATACAAACCTGAGGACATAGTTTTGGGGTGAAAGGGAGGAATTTAGGGGGAACTTCTTCACACAGTGAGCTCCAACAGTGTCATCAAGTTTGCAGACAACACGGCCAGTCGTTGGCCTCATCAACAACAACTATGAGTTGCTCTCTAACGAAGAAGTTGAAAATCTCGTGAGATGGTACGAGAGTAACAACCTGAATGTTAATGAGGACAAAGTGAAGGAGATGATCGTGGACTTCAGAAGGACCTGGAATGACCACCGTCCACTCCATATCAATGGCCCTGTAGTAGAGAGAGTGGAAAGGACTAAGTTCCTATCGAGGGCACTCAACATCACTTGTCAGGAAGGGACAACAGTGATTGCACTTCCTAAGAAAACTGAAGTGGGCAAAGTTACCGGCCACCATAATGTCAACCTTCAAGAGTGTTGAGAGTGTCCTGGCCAACTGCATCATAGTGTGGGTACAGTTGCTGCAGAGAAATTGATCGAAGGTCAATCCACAGGACCATAAGAGTGGCAGAGAGAATCACTGAAGTCTCCCTCCACCCCATCGATGTGATCAGCCAGGATTGTTGTCTGAAGAGGGCGCACAAAATCATTGAGGTCCCCTTGCACCCTGCACACAGTATCTTTCGGCTGCTCCCGTCGGGGAAGAGATACAGGAGAATCAGGCAGGACCACCAGGCTGAGGAACAGCTTCTTCCCACAGGTAATGAGAATGCTGAACGACCAAAGGAACTGCTCACAATAACACAAGCGGCGTGGCCCAGTTAGTGTAGTGTTAGCACAACGCTGTTACACTGCCAGTGATCTGGGTTCGAATCCCGCGCTGTCTGTAAGGACTTTGTACGTTCTCCCCATGTCTACGTGGGTTTCCTCTGGGGGCTTCAGTTTCTTTCCACCCTTCAAAAGGTACAATAGTTGGAGGTTAATTGGGTGGCATGGGCTTGTGGGCTGGAAGGATCTGTTACCGTTCTGTATGTCTAAAATTTTTTTTAATTTAAATTGAAAAAAATTAAAAGTAACCATCCGAGACACTCATATGTATAAAGCATACTTATTTATTTATTTGTATGGTGAGATTCTGGTCCTGCATGTGTATTGTTTGTCTGTATGTGTGTTATGTCTGGTTGTGTGTCTGCATGTTTTGCGTTGCAGTCTGGAGAATGCAATCAGATGGCAATAAACTTGAGTGGTGGGAGTGTGGAACGAGCTGCCAGCTGAAGTGGTGAATGTGGGTTCAAATTTAACATTTAAGAAAAATGTGGACAGGTACATGGAGGGGAAGGATATGGAGCGGGTGCATGTCAGTGGGCCAAGGCAGAATAATGATTCAGCACAGACTAGAAGGATTGAAGGGCCTGTTTTTTGGTGCTGTAATCTTCTATGGTTTATGGGGTTTGGCCAACACGTTTGTGTATTGCACAGTCCCTCTGATCCCCCACATCCAAACCATTATTCTCCAATACTGTCCCACCACCAGCTACGTCACCCTCACTCCATCCCTATCCATCTTTCCAAGGAGAGGTCTGTCTGAAATTCTCTTGTCCGCTCTTCTCTCTGTACCCAACCTTCCACCTCTGAAACCATCTGCTGCTATTCCAGAAAGTACCATCTGGTTCCACCGTTTCCATCTTCACTGACTCCTGAACAATGTTTTCCCTCTCCCTCTACCTGTCTCGCACCTCCTGTCCTGTTATTATCACTTCAGAGACCCTCCCGCATCTTCTTTCCCCCTTCAGATTCATAATTTCACCTTTTTAATCTCAAATGTTTCAGTTGGGAACATGACTAACAAGTTTCAAGAATCCTGCGGTTCCGGTTTAAACCAACAGATGTCGCCATGAACACGCGGGTCCTGCAGTTCCGGTTTAAATCAACAGATGTCGCCACGAACACTAGGGTCCTGCAGTTCCAATGTAAACCAACAGATGTCGCCACGAACACTCGGGCCCTGCAGTTTCATTGTAAACCAAAAGATGTCGCCACGAACACTGGGGGCCCTGCAGTTCCATTGTAAACCAACAGATGTCGCCACGAACACTGGGGCCCTGCTCTTTCTTTGGCTTGGCTTCGCGGACGAAGATTTATGGAGGGGGTAAAAGTCCACGTCAGCTGCAGGCTCGTTTGTGGCTGACAAGTCCGATGCGGGACAGGCAGACACGGTTGCAGCGGCTGCAGGGGAAAATTGGTTGGTTGGGGTTGGGTGTTGGGTTTTTCCTCCTTTGCCTTTTGTCAGTGAGGTGGGCTCTGCGGTCTTCTTCAAAGGAGGTTGCTGCCCGCCAAACTGTGAGGCGCCAAGATGCACGGTTTGAGGCGATATCAGCCCACTGGCGGTGGTCAATGTGGCAGGCACCAAGAGATTTCTTTAGGCAGTCCTTGTACCTTTTCTTTGGTGCACCTCTGTCACGGTGGCCAGTGGAGAGCTCGCCATATAACACGATCTTGGGAAGGCGATGGTCCTCCATTCTGGAGACGTGACCCACCCAGCGCAGCTGGATCTTCAGCAGCGTGGACTCGATGCTGTCGACCTCTGCCATCTCGAGTACTTCGACGTTAGGGATGAAAGCGCTCCAATGGATGTTGAGGATGGAGCGGAGACAACGCTGGTGGAAGTGTTCTAGGAGCCGTAGGTGATGCCGGTAGAGGACCCATGATTCGGAGCCGAACAGGAGTGTGGGTATGACAACGGCTCTGTATACGCTTATCTTTGTGAGGTTTTTCAGTTGGTTGTTTTTCCAGACTCTTTTGTGTAGTCTTCCAAAGGTGCTATTTGCCTTGGCGAGTCTGTTGTCTATCAACAGATGTCGCCACGAACACTCGGGCCCTGCAGTTCCATTGTAAACCAGCAGATGTCGCCACGAACACTGAGGGCCCTGCAGTTCCATTGTAAACCGACAGATGTCTCCACGAACACGCGGGCCCTGCAGTTCCAGTGTAAACCAACAGATGTCTCCACGAACACGTGCCCTGCAGATCCAGTTTAAACCTGCAGATGGCTCCATGAACGCAGGTCCCCAGCAGTTCTAGTTTAATCCTTTGGACTCCGTGTCCCCATTTTCAGGGACTGGGTTTCTATCCAAACATCACTGATGTTTGTACAATAGTTTACCCATGGACCCAGTCCAGAGTATATGTTATGAAAGGTTAAAAATGCCCAGAGTCCAAAGGGTCAAACCAACAGATGTCTCCACAAACACAAGCATGACCTGATCAGAATCAAAATTTTATGTTTTGCACAGCATCCCACTGCAAACATTTATATGAACAAGATAGATAAATAGTGCAAGAGAAATTGATCGAAGGTCAAGAAAAAGTGCAAGAAAAAGACAAAATGAGCCAATGTCTGTGGTTCATTGTCCATTCAGATGGGAACACATCAGGGATTTGTCAGGGCCTGACGGCCGGCACCCAGGCTGTGACATTTTTCTTGACTGGGCTGGATTGGAACCCCCGCCCCTCCCTCAGTAGAAGGATGGATGAGGATGGCAGAGTGGTGAGATATACAGATCCACACTGTACTCCTATAAAATTTAAATATGGTTGCCAAATTTTTAGAAAAATGTTAAATTTTTTCCTTAAATTACAGGTAATTTTCTCCAGGGGGACACAGCTTTGCATTTCCATATTCCAGTGTGTGATGCCCAAGTGAGAGTCTGTGCTCTTCCTGGCCACTGCCAACGCGATCATTAAAAGTTGGATTTAGAATTTGGACAGTTTTATCTTAAGCCTTATGTCCATCGTGTTTCCCAACAGGAACAGCTCTGGGTCCTGTTGGAAATCTTTACCTATGATTTTTTTCTAGGACTTGGGCTGGTTCCACCCAGAAGGGTCTCACCTTGGTTGATGTCCAGGTTGCGTGCACAAAGGTTCCTGTCACAATGCCACATTGAAAGCATTGGTCGGAAATTTCTGGTTTAGCCTCATTCAATCTTTGTAATGTCAAATATAGTTGTTGGAGAAAGTTTTTTTTTCAAAAATAAACACCCTGACTGTATCTGTCACCAACTTCTGCAGCATGAGTCCAGTCATTTGCCTTTGAGCATTCATTCTACTTGGAGCATTAAGTATCACATGTTCTACCCAGAACAGTCCACAATAAATTATGTACAAGACCAAAAGGCCTTTCTGTTGCACCTTCACACCCTCCAACACCTGTGCCCACATTCACTTTCGGGCAAGCCATCACCACCTGCCTCCCCCCCAACCTGCCTTCTTTTTTTCCCCCTTTGCCTGCTTCCACCTATCACTTCCCAACTCTATCTACCTGTGGTTCATGGCCCTCTCCTCTTTATTCTTGCTGGCAAGGTTCCCAGCTGAAACATGGACTCGCCCCTACCTGCTGAGCCTGTCCATGGGTTAGACGGATAGAATGGAGCTTAAAGAAGAATTCTTTCAACGCTTGCCCAGCATGATCTGCATCGAAGTAAAACCTGATAAACAGATTGATTTGTTTCTTTACAACATTGGGGTTGACATTAACATTATGTTAAACAAGGTAAAATTTGGTCTGCAGAGCATTTTACAGGGAGGCCTCTGAGTGCAGGATGAATTCTGTTCCAATGAAAGCAGCTGCACAGGAAATCAGGGTGTCAAAGACAATGTTTGCCACATGTGCCTTCATTGGTCACTGGGTGTGCAGTACAGAAACAGGGATGTCATGCTACAGCTGAGCAAGTCTTTGGTAACACCTTGGACCTGTATCCACATTACATCTCACCATTTAATTCTGACAATGCTTTGTGACTTCTGTCACTCTTGTGGACTGTTCTGGGTAGAACATGTGATACTTAATGCTCCAAGTAGAATGAATGCTCAAAGGCAAATGACTGGACTCATGCTGCAGAAGTTGGTGACAGATACAGTCAGGGTGTTCGTGGATAATGATTTTGCCATATATTGTTTGCATTCAGCAGATCTATCTACATCTTTGGGGGCATGTAGTGACATTGAGTGGCACAGACAACATAGCAGTTGGCACAAAGCCTTTACAGTGCCAGCAAATGGTTCCAATCCCATGCTTTCTGTAAGAAGTTTGTGCGTTCTCCCCATGTCTGCGCGAGTTTTCCCTGGGTACTCCAGTTTCCTCCCACAGTTCACAATGTACTGGGATGTAGATTGATTGGGCCAAAAAGGCCTGTTACCATGCCGTATGTCTAAATTTTAAAAAGACGGAACAAACCTGCTCCATTTTTCACACGTAAATGATCTTGAGTCAATATCTGTATCATGTCGAATTATCAAGAATATATCCCATCTGATGACCAGGTTCTTCCCAAGACCAAAAGTGAGCTCTTGCCAGATTAAAGCTTTTACATTTCACGTGCCTGTGTGTCAACATAAAGAAGATGGAAAATTGCAAGTGTGAGGGGAGTTCCACAGGCAAATTTCAGATTTTGATACAATATTCACTGCTCTTGCTGTGCACCCAAACTAAAACGATTACACTCGATTCCTATTAAGAAAGTGGATTTTATAATACAATAAAAATGCAATGGATAATGTAGCTTAAAATGGCAATGGGAAGGGATGGGCTGTGGCCTTGCAATACATTCCTTTCTGATAAGAAGATCCTTCTCTGACCGAGTAAAGCAGTGGTCTCTTTTGTGGTAAGGGAGCTGTTTGCTGTGTCAGACCACACTTTGCAAAGTGAATAAAGTTTGTTTTGCATCTGTATTTGTGTTTGCTTTGGAGCACCTTAGGTCTGCCCACGTCCCCCTCCTCTCCCACTTTCAACCCCTCTCGCCCCTTCTCTCTGCCTCCCGTCCGTTTCTCTCCCCAGCTCCTTTCTCCGCCCCTCTCTCCCCAGCCCCTTCTATACATTCCTGCCCCCTCTCCCCAGCCCCTTCTGCCCCCTCCCACCCATTCTCTCACCCCTCCCGCCCCTTCTACCCATTCCCGCCCCTTCTCTCCTCCAGCACCTTCTACCCATTCCCAACCCCTCTCCCCAGCCCCTTCTACACATTCCCGCCCCTCCCCATCCTGCCCCTTCTCTCAACCCCAGCCCCTTCTACCCATTCCCGCCCCCTCTCCCCAGCCCCTTCTCCACATTACCGCCCCTCCCCCTCCTCTCCCCCTCCCACCCCTTCTCTCAACCCAGCCTTTTTCTCACCCCAGACCCTTCTACCCGTTCCCAACCCCTCTCCCCAGCCCCTTCTACACATTCCCGCCCCTCCCCTCCCCATCCTGCCCCTTCTCTCAACCCCAGCCCCTTCTACCCATTCCCGCCCCTCCCCCTCCTCTCCCCCTCCCACCCCTTCTCTCAACCCAGCCTTTTTCTCACCCCAGCCCCTTCTACCCGTTCCCAACCCCTCTCCCCAGCCCCTTCTACACATTCCCGCCCCTCCCCATCCTGCCCCTTCTCTCAACCCCAGCCCCTTCTACCCATTCCCGCCCCTCCCCCTCCTCTCCCCCTCCCACCCCTTCTCTCAACCCAGCCTTTTTCTCACCCCAGCCCCTTCTACACATTCCCGCCCCTCCCCATCCTGCCCCTTCTCTCAACCCCAGCCCCTTCTCTCAACCCCAGCCCCTTCTACCCATTCCCGCCCCCTCTCCCCAGCCCCTTCTACCCATTTCCGCCCCTCTCCCCAGCCCCTTCTCCATTCCCGCCCCTCCCTCTCCTCTCCCCCCTCCCACCCCTTCTCTCACCCCCAGCCCCTTCTATCCATTCCTGCCCTTCTCTCCCCAGCCCCTTCTACCCATTCCTGCCCTTCTCTCCCCAGCCCCTTCTACCCATTCCCGCCCCTCCCCCTCCTCTCCCCCTCCCACCCCTTCTCTCAACCCAGCCTTTTTCTCACCCCAGCCCCTTCTACCCGTTCCCAACCCCTCTCCCCAGCCCCTTCTACACATTCCCGCCCCTCCCCATCCTGCCCCTTCTCTCAACCCCAGCCCCTTCTACCCATTTCCGCCCCTCTCCCCAGCCCCTTCTCCATTCCCGCCCCTCCCTCTCCTCTCCCCCCTCCCACCCCTTCTCTCACCCCCAGCCCCTTCTACCCATTCCTGCCCTTCTCTCCCCAGCCCCTTCTACCCATTCCTGCCCTTCTCTCCCCAGCCCCTTCTACCCATTCCCGCCCTTCTCTCCCCAGCCCCTTCTACCCGTTCCCGCCCCTTCTCCCGCTCACCGCCTCTCGCACCTCGTCTCCGTGCAGCACTTGCCACGCCCCCGCTCGTTTCCATAGCAACTACCGCGCCCGCCTTTCACCACAAATCTCGCGGCGGGGCCGAGGCGTCGGCATCTCCGCGCTCCGATGGAGTCGGAAGGTGAGGGGAAGATCAGCCCCGGGAAAAGGGACGAGCCTTTGCTGCCATTCAGGGCCCCAAGTAGCGTGCAGGGAGGCCCAGCACAAGAGGGGTGGACTGAATGGTCTTTTAGCTCGGAATGTTGTCGTCTGCATGACAGTGATTGAACACAGGGCAGCGGGTCCTTAACCCGAGCCTTGAGGGGGAAGAGGGGGAGGGGAGGGGTGGGAGGAAAGGGAAGGGAGCCTCAATCCCATTGAATATAAAATTCAGGTCAACTGTTCAAACCATCAGACAGTGAGTCTCCTTCTTGTTTCTTTGCAGTGCAGGTTGGCTCCTTGTCCAAGGGAATACAATGCAGAGGTGTAAGTATCTCCATCCCATCTGCATCTAATTGTAGCATCAACATGCCATTTCCTTTCATCATTGTCTGTGCCAGCTGCATTCCGACCTTCAATGCCTCATGCCACCCATGTCTTGTTTCATTCCCCCCCCCTTTTCCTAATTTGCACCATTCAGTAGATACCTTGCCACCCCCATGGATCACCCCATGTTGCTCTGCATTGTGCTCCATCTGCCGTGCACGTGCCCCACCAGGCTAAGTCACACTGCAGCTGCTTGGAATCTTCTTTGCAGCTCGCACTGCTCTTTTCCATGCCCCACCCCCCACCAACATCTACAAATTTAGAGGCACTGCATGCAATTCATCTTGATATTCAAACATTATGGCTTTTAGACTGCAGGCATGTAATGGCACAATCCAGGAATTTTGCTGCTACATGGGCAGACTCAAAAGGACTGTGCAGGAATTTTGAGTCAATTCCTGCCCTGCGATTTATCTTGCAGGACCCCTACAACCTCTTGGAGGAAGCCTGCGGTGTAAATCGTACCAGAAACATTTGTTGACGGTCGTCCACACTACTGGACGTCTAACCCCCGGACCGTTGCACTCAAGTACTTCCAATTCTGAAAAAGGGTCCAGTGTGAACGATCGCATGGGCAGTAATTATGTTAATTTTTTTCCCCCATGATTTTTCCCGACATTGCAGTCTAAAAACTATTAATATGTATTGTAAACAGTTGGCTTCCCTTACAGCAGTATCTTACCACTATATTTCTTGCCAATCTGACCAGGAGCCATGAATGACCACTCTCGGCTTCCTGCCCGCCAAAAACTAATTTTGCGTGCCAGTCTCTTGTGCCAAGCTGAATCACAATCCTTTTAAAAGTCTAAATACCACTCAAGCTCATTCTCAATCTGTCATTCATTGAAATAAAATTGCTGATCATCAAATTCAAGGCATCTTTAAACTGATTCCAAATCAGGATGTTGAAAAGCCAAAAATTGCACAGGCAAACGACTGGTGGGTTTGACTTGTAAATAGAGGATGGGACATTTCTTTCAGCAAAGCGGGAGGGTGTGGTTGAAATTCATCAAGACTGCAATGTGATAAAAAACAAAGAATTTGGAATTGATTTGGAGGATGCACAAAAAAGATTTGTTAAGATAGCCCTAGCCGTAGCAAAAAAATGTATTATGTCAACCTGGAAATTGGAAGATAATTTGAAAATACAACAATGGTATATAGAAATGAATAAATGTATTCCATTAGAAAAAATAACATATAGTTTAAGAAAAAATATTGAAATATTCGAACAAGTATGGGAGCCTTACATTAAATACAATAGCGAAAACCTACCGGGGACAAACATTACCTAAGTTGATGGAAGGAGAAGGAAAGAAAAGAATGGACTCAGTAGAATTTCTGGTGTATTTTTGTTGAATGACAACATTGTCTGACTGGCTTAATGCAACCTAGATTGTATACCTAAAATGGATGAGAGGGGGGGGGGGGTGGGGGGTGGCTTGGGAGGAGGGGGGGGGGGGAGAGAAAAAGTCACTGTATATGTGTGAAAAAGAAAAAGTGTATATCATGGCTAACGTGATTTATGGTGTGAAAAATAAAAAATTTTTAAAAAAAGACTGCAATGTGAGAAGGTATAGACAATCCCTTCCTTAAAAAGTAACAATGGGACTTGCCCAGCCTTTGCATTGAAAACCCTACCACTGAACAATGCAATGCCATAAAAGTGTGAATGGCTCTCCCTCTGTGCCATGGGCACTGACCAGTACACCAGCCCCAGCACCAGAGCTCCTGACACCACGGCCGCCGACCCGAACACTGGCCCCAGCCACCAACCCAACAGAGCTCCTGACACTGTGGCTGCCAACTCCAAACCAAGCCCCGACCACCTTCCCCCCCCCCCCCCCACCACCACCCCTTACTCACTGGAGCTCCTGATGCTTTAACTGCCGATTTCAGAGCTGTACCAGTATGCCGAGCTGCAGACACTGATTCCTAAATCTTGACTCCAACCGCATGGCTCCTGATGCAGACTGCTACTGGAGTCCTGATCTTGCTACTGGATCCCACTCACATCCCCCTTACTACTCCTCCCCTAACCTCCTGCCTAGAATTTGTCCCTTCTAGTCTGTGCCAAAAATATCATACCACTAGTCCCATTGACCTGTACCCATTCCATAACCCTCCAGACTTAAAAGTGAGCCCACATTTACTAGGTCAGATGGCAACTTGTTCCAGACTCTCACTACTCTCTGAGTGGAAAAAGTTCCCCCTAAACCTTTCATCCTAAGGGCATGTCCTTTTCTATTTACTTCACCTAATCTGAATGGAAAGAGGTGACTAGCAGTGACTCTCTATACCTCTCATAATTTTGTAAACCTCTATCAAATCTCCCCACACCAAGGAATAGAGTCCTAACCTGTTTAATCTTTCCACGTCACTCAACTCCTGAAGACCCAGCAACATCCAAATAAATCTTCTCCATATTCTTTCAATCTTACTGATACCTGTAGTTTGACGACCAAAACCACACAATACTCCAAATTCGACTTGGGTACGCTGAGGATCGATAAGACACCTGCCGAGTCGCACATTTCCAAACTGGACGGCGGCACAACAGGTCGTTGTGGGGCTGCAAGGACGGGGCTGGGAAAACAAGTCATCCTTGATAGCAAATACCAGCTTTACGAGCCTGCCTTCCTCAGTAGCCTGCTGTGCCAGTGATGTGCGTGTGGATAAGCACACCTCTCTCCTCTTTGATTGGTGGAGTACCAACAAGTCTACATATCCATTAAGAAGTTTGACTGTGAAGGGGGAGAAAGCAACTTGTGGTGAGCAAAATGAGAAATGGTCCCAAGGAGACGGCAAGGTTGCAGAGGGGCAGGCAAGCTAGGGCTTTGCAGGCACTTTTGTGCAACTGAATGGAGAGAGGGGCTGCAACATGCCAAAGGGTCCAAAAAGCTGGGAAATTTTGCTTCTCGGCCTTTTGGTTGAGATTGAGTAGTATCTGTTCTTATCAGTTTAATATCTGATATGCCCCTTATCTTGATTTTTGGATCAGGGAGATGGAATAGGGGCTTTCTCCGTCCACTCCTCACATCGACCCAGTATTGCAGTGCCACTGAGAACAGTGCACTTCCCTTTTGGGACATTTTCAAAATGGAAAAGAGAAACAATTCCTCTCTCTATCTCTCTCTTTTTAAATAGTTTGATGTCACTTTTCTTTCAGTCTCTTAGATTGCTGTCTCTACCTTCCTCTACAGGCTTTCTTTGCGTGCCGCTTGCGTGGGCGCCGCAGATTTGGGCTCCAACACAACATGACACTTTCTGGCCACACACACACACACCTTTCAGGTACGTATCAAACTTTACAGTTTCCCATAGTCCCCTCTTGTGCCTTCTCATCCAAAGTTTCTGTTTTTTTTTCAAAAAATGTGAAATTTTACATCAAGTCTCTCCCTGGTTTACAGATTTACATTGCACGCTGCTGCAGGCTCGTCCAGCAATAATGCTATGCCATCAAGGTGCCAATGGCTCTAACTCTACGTCTCACTGCAAGCATCTGCATTTGAAGAACTCTTCATCCTGAAAACACACGTGGGTCAGCGCAGCTCTCCCACCACACAGAGGAGGTAAGGATATACAAGTGTCATTTCTGGCCTGACCACTTCTTCATGGTGCACAATTCTCTACGTCCGCATTACCAGCAGACAGCCATTTTGACCCTCTCCATACAACACACTCCATATCTGTTGAATTTTGGGAGCTTTCTTATAGAGAGCACTTGGAAGGTGAGTGAACCAAACAGACAGAGAAAGGAGCCTGAATGCAACCGAGTATCTTGAGGCCAGGAGTATCACGAACGTTACTTTGAGGGGGTGGTGTTGGGGGAGGGGGAACGTTCCGACCAATGCAAATGAAGCCGGACAGTTCATGCTGGTTGATGTCAGTTACCTAAAGTCACTCCCTCTGAAAGAACCAAAGACTTGTAGATCCAAACCAAGGCTTTAATTAGCTAAAACACTGGAGCATATAACAAGTAGGTCAACCAGTTCAGAATGACCTGGTCTGGCTAGGAGCAATCCTTTAAGACCTGCAAGTAGGTGTGGCTACACTCTCAGCCAATCACAGTTATCCTACACTACCATATGTACATTCTATAGGTGATAGAATTTGAACTATCACACTCCCTTAAAGGGTGCCGGTGTGAGCAGAGACTGCAAACGACCTTCCGTACGTGGGCGAAGAAGGGGGATGCACGAGGAGCAAGGAAGCTGGAAAGTGGAAGGTCGTCCAACCTGCAGTCAGGGTGGCCACGCTCTCGACCAATGGCAGAACAGGATTGAGGGTCTGAGTGGTCTACTCATGCTCCCGAGGGGTACGATCGTACGTACAAGACAAGGAAGAGCACAGTCAAGCCCCTACGAGCGGAAGCAGGGGAAAAGGAACTATTTGTCTCCTTCACGTGATGAAATCGGGTCCGCGTCTCGCGTCAAGCTGGGTACGACGAGGATCGCTAACACACCCGAATGGCAGGCCGAGTCGCTCGTTTCCAGCTCGTCGTGGGACTGCAAGGTCAGGGCTGGGAAAGCAAGTGACCCTTGACAGCCGGCGTGACAAAGAACTGCTTTACGAGGCCTGCCTGCTAAGCCGGTGACGTGGGTGCGGATAAGCACACCTCTCTCCTCTATGATTGGTGGAGCACCAACAAGTCTACATATCCATGATGAAGTTTGACTGAAAAGGAGGGGAGAAAGCAACATGTGGCGAACAAAATGGGAAATGGTCCCAAGACGACGGCAAGGCTGCAGAGGGGCAGGCGAGTCGGGCTTTGCAGCCACTTTGTGCAACTGAATGGAGAGAGGGGCTGCAGGGTGCGAAAAGGTTCAAACAGTTGGGAGGTATCGCTTCTCGGCCTTTTGGCTAAGATCAAGTGTAGTATCTGTTCTTATCAGTTTAATATCTGATACGTCCCTTATCTAGGGACCATATATTAAATTGATTTTTGGAACAGGGAGATGGAATAGGGGCTTGCTCTGTCCACTCCACGCATCGACCCAGTATTGCAGTGCCTCTGGGAACGGTGCACTTCCCTTTTGGGATATTTTTAAAGTTGAAATGAAGAGTAAGAATTTTCTCTCTCTCTCTCTCTCTCTCTCTCTCTCTCTCTCTCTCTCTCTCTCTCTCTGTGTTTGCAGCTTTGTGTCACTTTTCTCGCAGTCGCATTGAACGCAGTATCTATCGACTTTCATTGCATGCCGTGTGCGTATGGCGCGCGACACTCACTTGGCCTCCAACGCAAGATGACCATTTCTGCCACATACACACACACACACACAAACACACACACCTTCTTTCAGGTACGTATCAATTTTTAAAAAATTGTTCCATTTTACATCGAGGAGGTAAGGATGTACAGGTCTCCTTTCTGGCCTGACCCCTTCTTCACGGTGCACAATTCTCGCCGTCCGCATTACCAGAAGACAGCCATTTTGGGCCTTTCCATACAACACACTCCATATCTCTTGAATTTTGGGATCTTTCTTATTGAGAGCACTTGGAAGGTGAGCGAACCAAACAGACAGGGAAAGGAGCCTGAATGTAACCGAGTAGCTCGAGGCCAGGAATGTCGCTATCGTTACTTTGAGGGTGTGGGTGGGGGAACGTTCCGACCAATGTGAAGGAAGCTGGGAAGTTCATGGTGGTAGATGTCAGTTACCTAAACTCACTCTCTGTGATGCGCGTCGAAAGAACCAAAGAGGTGTTGATCCAAACCAAGGCTTTTATTAATTAAAAGACTGGAGCATATCACAAGTAGGTCGACCAGTCCAGAATGACCTGGTCTGGCTAGGAGCAGTCCTTGAAGACTTGCCAGTAGGTGTGGCTACACTCTCAGACAATCACAGTCATCCAACACGACAATCTGTACATATACTCATTGGTGATAGAATCTGTCCTATCACATTCACCCCTTCTTTGAGAACCGACCCCAGGGTGAATGGAGGTTCGAGGCTGTACCGGTCGTGACCGCCGTGGCGCCGGGATTGGAGTCGCCGGAGTCATGTCGCCGGCAGGCCCGTAGGGAGCGGCCACTGCTTCGTTCAATTCCGCAATGGCGTTGTCGACAATCTGGCCTGAGCTGGTGGGGTGGTGCTGGTTCCTCTGTTCAAGCACATGACCTGGGGGAGAAGGAATAGGGAGAGGTTGGGTGAAAGGCACTGCTGCACCTGATCCGGCTTTGCTAGGTCCCTTATCGAGACTGTGTCCTCCCGTCCGTCCGGGTACTCAATGTAGGCATCATGTGAGTTCGCATGGAGCAGAGTCACTCGGTCAACCAAGGGGCCGTTCTTAGAGTACCGGACGTGGCGTCGCAAAAGGACTGGACCGGAAACCGTGAGCCATGCTGGTTTGGTCGTACCCGACTCGGATTTCTTCGGGAAAGAGAACATCCTTTCATTGGGGGGTGGGGGGGGAGGGGTGGCATTGGTCGCCGGGCATAGGAAGCAGCGGATGGAGTGTCGGGCACCAGTGAGCGCATCCTGCCAGCGAGAGGTGGGGAGACCTTTGGACCGGAGGGCAAGCGTAACCGCTTTGCAGACGGTGGCATTCTCTCTTTCGACTTGCCCATTGCCGCATGGGTTATAGCCGGTGGTCCTGCTTGAAGCAATGCCACGCTCCAGAAGGTACTGCCGCAGCTCCGCACTCATAAACGAGGACTCCCTGTCACTGTGGATGTAACTGGGGTACCCGAAGATGGCCAAGATGGTGTGCAGGGCCTCTATAACTGAGGAGGCAGTCATGTCCGAGCAGGGCACAGCGAACGGGAAGCGGGAGTACTCGTCGATGGCCGTAAGGATGTAGGTGTTACGGTTGGTCGACGGTAGGGACCCCTTGAAGTCTACGCTGAGACGCTAAAAGAATGGAGCATATCACAAGTAGGTCGACCAGTCCAGAGTGACCTGGTCTGGCTAGGAGCAGTCCTTTAAGAGCTGCCAGTAGGTGTGGCTACACTCTCAGCCAATCACAGTCATCCTACACTATCATCTGTACATATGTAAATATAGACATCGGTGATCGAATCTGTACTATCACACTCCCTTAAAGGGCGGCGGCGTGAGCAGAGACTGCGAACGTCCTTCCGTACGAGGGCGAAGAAGGGGGATGCACGAGGAGCAAGGAAGCAGGAAAGTGGAAGGTCGTCCAACCTGCAGTCAGGGTGGCCACGCTCTAGACCAATGGCAGAACAGGATTGAGGGGCTGAGTGGTCTACTCCTGCTCCCGAGGGGCACGATCGTACGTACAAGACGAGGAAGCGCACAGTCAAGCCCCCACGAGCGGAAGCAGGGGAAAAGGAACTATTTGTCTGCTTCACTTGATGGAATCGGGTCCGCGCCTCGCGTCAAGCTGGGTACGCCGAGGATCGCTAACGCGCCCGAATGGCCGGCCGAGTCGCTCGTTTGCAGCTCGTCGTGGGACTGCAAGGTCAGGGCTGGGAAAGCAAGTGACCCTTGACAGCCGGCGTGACAAAGAACTGCTTTACGAGGCCTGCCTTTCGCAGCTGCCTGCTAAGCCGGTGACGTGGGTGCGGATAAGCACACCTCTCTCCTCTATGATTGGTGGAGCACCAACAAGTCTACATATCCATGATGAAGTTTGACTGAAAAGGAGGGGAGAAAGCAACATGTGGCGAACAAAATGGGAAATGGTCCCAAGACGACGGCAAGGCTGCAGAGGGGCAGGCGAGTCGGGCTTTGCAGCCACTTTGTGCAACTGAATGGAGAGAGGGGCTGCAGGGTGCGAAAAGGTT